>NC_065445.1:73453071-73771260 GCF_917563875.1 Diabrotica virgifera virgifera | reverse complement strand
GAGGTTGGCTACCATCACAGCAATCTTAACTTTGTTGGCTGCAGCTCTGAACAACTGTATTGAACTGTACCCATACCACACCCTTAAATTTCGCAACCAGGAAATCCTCCTACGTCCCACATTTCTCTTTTCGGAGATTTTTCCTTGAATTATGACTCTTAGCAGAAAGTACTTTTCTCCTCTCATTATGTGGCCTAGATACTCCAGTTTTTTCGATACATTTGATAACTTTTTTTATGTGCACATCTGTTCTAAGGTAAGTTAGGTTAAATCGAACTATTATTTATTTATGGTCCCAGAATATGTAATTTAATTTAGGGCCTGCCTTTTTGTATAAACAGGCAAAAAAAGGAACATAAAAAAGCTACTCACGTAAATGCCATTATAGTATATTTATGCTTTTGTTTATTTTATGAATTTACCCGCTCTATTATGTGGCTTTTTAAAGTTGAAAAGGTTTTTCTGATTCAATCCTGTTTTAAATTAATAGGGAATTGTTTATTTATAATTAGTATAACTATTAATTATATTATATTGAAATATTACAGTTACTGTCAGGTGATGTTATTTATTTTAACATGATATAACTTACGATTTATTAAAATGTACAGTTTCATGAAAATTAATGAGCTTGGATAATTTTGGATGAAATAATTTAAACCTTAAATCTCAAATATTTATGCTTTATAATGGGATTACTGTACTTATCAATCTATTGATAACAGTGTGTGTATAAATCTGTGTCATATCTGATTTTGTTCAAAATATTTGAAATTAGCCAGGAAACAGCGTTTTGTAATTTTGTTATTATTTGCAAAAAAACTAATTTGATTAAATACACACCCAGACCTGGAATTACCACCATTACAGGAATCATCTAAAATATCAAAATTTACTAGAAAATCGTAAAAACACCACAATGTGACCGGTTCTGAAACGAATTATATAAAACTAATCTACTATACAGAGAGAGTCTGTAATTTGGAATAAATTCAATATCTCAAATACTTATTGTTTTTTTTTTGAAAAATGCTCAGACCCGTCGATTAGTATTTCAAATTATCCTTTTTGGCATACAATAATAATGTATACAGGGTGTCCCAATTAAGATATATGACGTCATGGTTGATTTTATTAAATGGCAACACTATCATTTTGATAGCTATTTTGATAGGGTGTGTAAAGTTATACACAACTGCAAAATATCAAATTTTTATTCTCTACCATTTCCAAAATAATAGAAAATAACAAAGTTATGTCTGTAATTTGGGAATAAATTCAATAATTAAATTCTAATTATTGTTTTTTTGAAAAATGCTCAGACCCGTCGATTAGTATTTCAAATTGTCATTTTCGACATACAAAAATAAAATGTATACAGGGTGTCCCAATTAAGAGATATGACGTCATCATTGATTTTCTTAAATAGCAACACTGTCATTTTGATAGCTATTTTGATAGGGTGTGTAAAGTTATAGACAACTGCAAAATTTTAAATTTATATTCACTACCATTTACAAGATAATAAAAAATAACAAAGTTATGAAAAACAAGTAATCAAATAATAGTTGAATTTAATTATTTCAATTAAGCAACTAATGATAATGTTGCCCTCAATTATTGTCAAATTGTCAATGGGGCAACGTTATGATCATTTGCTTAATTGAAATAATTAAATTCAATTATTATTTGATTACTTGTTTTTCATAACTTTGTTATTTTGTATTATCTTGTAAATGGTATGGAATAAAAATTTGAAATTTTGGAGTTGTGTATAACTTTACACACCCTATCAAAATAGCTATCAAAATGACAGTATTGCCATTTAAGAATATCAACGATGACGTCATATCTCTAAATTGGGACACCCTGTATACATTATTATTGTGTGTCAAAAATGACAATTTGAAATACTAATCGATGGGTCTGAGCATTTTTCAAAAAAACATTTAGTATTTGAGATATTGAATTTATTCCAAATTACAGACTCTCTCTGTATATATTATTTTATAGAAGAAAGTATTTTCCAGAAAAATAGGCGAGGATATAAAGCATCAAACATTTTTTAGGGCCTGCCTTTTTCTTAAACCCTGTATAAATAGCCGTGCCGTTTTATCCATTGGGCGCTTGGGACGGGCGCCCAGGGGCCCGTAGGGACCCTTCCTTTTATTAATAACAGTTTAAAGTCCGCTAAATAATCGAGGATCATATTTTTTAAATATGTAGAGAAAAAGACTACGAAATACCTGCGATTTCGATATGGTCTGATTTTAAGATTGATAAATAAGAACCGTGACAACTTTTAAACCAAAGAGCGATTCCTTAGAAAGTTGTAAAAAAATGTATGAAGCTAGAGACAAAGCTTATTATAGAAGATTAAATGAAAGCAACTCTTATAGAGTAAAACCCAATGGAGGCAAAGAGAAGTGTTAAAGCTGTTTATTGTTAACCGTGCAAATTATTTTCAATTGAAAAAAAATAGTTTAACTGATTTTGGATGTATTTTACCCACTGAAAATATTTGACTAGTTTATTCAAATCTCACGAATAAAGTAAATTTTATCTTAACTCTATGGTTAAGATCATCAGTTGGAGTTAGGTGGATCATCAGTTAAGTTGGAGTTATAGATGCTGGCTTGAAAGAGCAAGTAGAACGCGAAGCTGACTATTGAGTAAAGGTCCTAAGAAGAGTTGTTGTCGCCATTAAATTACTTGCTTTTTAAGGACTAGCTTTTCGTTGATCCCATGAGAATTTAACGAGTCATCATAAGGGAAATTACTTAAGTTGTCTTGTATACTTTGCTTTTGACAACTTCTTAGCTCATCATTTACAGCGGAATGCGAATAAAGAAAAATGTTCAGTTAGCTATCTGTCTGACCAAACTTGCAATGAATTCCTGGAAGCGATGAAAACAAAACATGTAGAAACTTTTGACGCTGTAAATGCTTTATTTAAAAACTACGGATCCATCAAACATATTTTTCCAGTTAAGCAATAATAGAGACAAAAAATCGGCAGTTAGAAGTGAAGCCAAGGCACTGCATAATAAAATGGATACCTTTGAGACAGGTTAACTTGGATACTCTATTGACACTGATTTGGGCAAGGATTTTAAAATGAGTGAATGCAACAAGCAAAACGTTAGAAACTGTGGACTTAAACGTGTCAATTGGAGTAGAATTAATGACATTTGAATTGGCCTTCAGAAAACAAAAAAGAAAAACATTTTTCGATGAAGCAGTTGAAAGAGAAACAATTTAAAGGGGCAAGAGATATTCAGAATTGAAGTACCTATTTAATGTTATATGCCACAATATTTCTTAAGATCTTTTAAAGAGAATATAATGCTACAAAGATGTTACATCAGCTGTTAGATGTTTTTTACGCTAAATAAAGAAGAAGTCAAAAAGTGAATTAATATTTTATGCGAGGAATATAAAAAAGATTTTGATGAAACCAAAGAGAATTTGCATAATGAAATTATTCATTTTATAACGTTATGCCAAAATTTGAATGAACATTTGAAAATTTGGTGTCATCCAGGATGTAAAGGCAACTTTTGCCAATTTTTAACTTTACTGCAAGTTTATTTGACGTTACCAATTTCTAATGAGTCAGGTGAGCGGTCTTTTTTGGCTTTAAAAAGAATAAAGATACAAATATATTGAAGGTCAAAGGCTCAAGAAAACCTAGACGCATTATCACTATCTATCGTATTATAAAATAAGAAGTGGAGCAACTGAATTTTGATAGTATTAATATGGCAGTTTGCTAATGGCGAGTCAAGAAAAAAAAGTGGCTAATTTTTGTCTTATATATTTTTTAGAATATGTTTTTTGTTTGTCATGTGTTGTTCTGTAGAATTTTCCGTTTTTTTATATTTTTAAATGTATTTTTTGGAATATTTTTTACGTTTGCTATTTTTTCTCGTTTGTTTTAAAAATCTTTTTTTAATTTTTAAAAATGTATGGGTTTTACAATAAACGTTTATAGTTAATGCAGGTTAATGCATGTGTCTTTTTTTTTAAATTGACAACGAATAGCAATAAAGAAGGCCCCTAAATCTCTAGTGCCCAGGGCCCGAAGTTAGGTTAAACCGGCACTGATAAACAGGCAAAAAAGGAAAGGCAAGCAAGCAAGCATAGTGATTTAACCCAGCCTGAGAGACTTGCTCACCCCTAGAGAATGACATTCGGGTGATACAATTCATTGAGGCGAGGAGGATTAACTCCCGTAAGCAGGAATCACTCCACCCCGCCTTAATGCTCCAGACCATCCACTTACCCCCCGATAGCACTCTGATGCGCTATAGGGGCTCTCAATCAGCAAAGTGCTTATCATATGGGAGTCTTGGGTACACGGACTCCCATATGAAATCCTACCCCGATCAATGCAGGCCAGCGTGAGGCGCTCTATTCCCGCTATCTCTAGTGACTTATCTTCGATCTGTTTTGCTTGCTCGGGCGCCGAGTCCCCGCTCTGGGCTATGTCCAGTTCGGCGACTCGGCGCTCGAGGATGTGGGCCCCTCATGCCCTTTTTTGGGTTTTGTTACTAATATTTTTTTTGTGGCTTTCGCCTATTGTTAATATTTTATTGATTTGTTTAGTGGCTGAAGCCGTTTTGAAGTTTTTTGTATATTTTTTTTGAGGGATGTCTGAAAATTATAAAAATCAACATTAATAAATATAATGAGATGCCAAAGGTGAGCAAGTTGTCTTCTTTTGATAGAGCTACGATTATCTAGCCTTTATTATATATTTAATAATATTTGTTGTTTGGGTCTCCTATGTTTCCATCTATGGTACACATCATACCTTAATATCTCTTGCAAGATCCGGTTTGGGTGGTCTTCTAGCTCAGCGAATTTTGTTCTGGCTTTTTCCTCCATAATATCCAGTACTCTTATTTGTTTTAGGTCTCTAAATAAGAACCGTTCGGTGACGTATCTGGGCACGTTTGCAGCTTCTCTGAGGCAGTTGTTGTGTGCCGCTTGTATCTTCTTTTTGTTACTTTGACTTATGTGACCCCATGCAAGAGATGCGTATGTAATTATTGGCAGTATAATGCTATTTATCAGTCTTAATTTTGTTTTCATAGCTAATTTGCTTCTTCTTCCTGTGAGTCCTCTTATTGCCGATCTGGCCGCTGCTGTTTTCTGGACTGTTGCGTTGACATGTGATGTGAATGTAAGACCTTGGTCCATTGTGACTCCTAAATATTTAACTTCGTTTTGCCATTCGATGGGTCTGTCTTGCAATGTTAGCTGTTCTTCTGGGTTATCTCTTCTCTTTTTGAAGATAACCGCTTGGGTCTTATCTGGATTTATTGCTATTTTCCATTGGATACTCCATTCTTCTATTGTATCCAATGCCGTCTGTAGATTTCTTACAGCTATATCTAGGTTCATGTGTTTTGCAGCAATTGCAGTGTCGTCTGCATAAAGGCTGATCAATGTTCCGGGTGTTCTTGGAACATCTGCTGTATATATGGTATACAGAAGGGGTGATAAAACTGCCCCCTGTGGTACTCCAGCTTCCGGCATGCCGTGTTCTGATAGAACTGGTCCTATCCGGACCCTGAACTTCCGGTCGCTTAGGTACGAGGAGATGAGTTTCGTCATGGCCCCGCTGTATCCATAATCTCTCATTTTGTATGTCAGTCCTTCATGCCACACTCTATCAAAGGCTTTGCTTACATCCAGAAAGGCTGCTCCCGTATATTGTTGGTCATTGAATCCAGCTACTATATATTCGGTAAGTCTTAATATTTGAAGTTCGCTGGAATGTTGAGCTCTGAATCCAAACTGTGATTCTGGGATTATGCCTAGCCTGTCTGTCTCTGATTGGAGCCTGGTTTGGATGACCCGCTCCACTATCTTACTGACTGCTGGAAGTAAGCTAATCGGCCTGTAATTTTGAGGAAATATGTGGTTCTTTCCTGGCTTGGGTATCATAATTACATGGGCTTCCTTCCATCGATTTGGGAAGAGCCTGTATCTTAGTATTGCGTTTGTTATATTTGTCAAATACACAACTGCTTTCGAGGGAAGATACTTCAGAGCTCTGTTAGTGATTTCGTCTGGACCAGGTGCTTTCTTTGGTGAACTTTTTCGAATCAGTTCACTTATTTCTCTTGGTGATGTGGGATTTATTATTTCTTCTTGTTCTTCGGGCGTTTCTAGTTCTGTTTCTTCGACTTCTTCGATAAAGTCTATATCTTCATCTTGGTGATAATTCAGTGTACACTCTCTTTCAAGTGTCCTTCTCATCACCTCGGCTTTATCTTCTTCTGTGTAGACGATCCCATTTTCTCCATGTAGTGGGGGAATGGGTTTTCTATCGTTTCTTAAAGTTCTTTGGAGCCTCCATATTTCTTGCATATTTTGGCTCCTTTCCTCCATTTCTTTTATGTAGTTTTCCCACTTTTGGCTTCTATGGTCTATTAGTGCCTGTTTGACTTGTCGATTCAGTCGATTTGCCCTATTTTTATCTTCCTGGTTTCTTGTTCTTCTGGCTCTCTTTTTGGCTCTGTTCTTTTCCCTTATCATTTCTTTTATTTCCTGATTTATGTCTCTAAATCTTCCCATATGAATTTCATATTCTTCTTCAGTAGTGCTATTTCTTAGTGCTTCTTTTATGATGTTTTCGAGCTCTAGGACTTTTTCCTCTATTTCTTGTGGATTGTCAATTGTAGGAATGTTTCCAATTCCTATGCTCACTAGGCGTTTGAAGTTAGACCACTTGGTTTTCTTTCTTTTCTTTGTTGTTCTGTTATCTTCTTCCCATGTACCTATTTCTATGAGTATGGGGTTGTGGTCTGCTGATCCTTCGTTTAAGGTTCGGATGTCTGTTTGTAGTCCTAGGCTTTTGGCCACTACTATATCTAAATGGGTTGGTAGAGCATTTCCAGGAAAGTATGTTGGTTCGATGGGCCCAATCACCATGGTGTCTTCGTTGTTCACTAGATAATTATTCAGTATTCTACCGTTTCTGTTTGTAGCTCTATCGTTCCAGTTAGGGGATCGGGCGTTTAGGTCTCCTATTATTATGGATGGTTCTTCGGCGTTCAGGAACGTATTCAGGTCGTCGTCGTTTAAAGGATCTGTTGGCCTTACATATGCTGAAGTGATTCTTATTTCACCTTGTCTCATCTGGACTTTTATTGTTGTTGCTTCCATAGTGTTTAGTGGTGGCGTATGTTGTAATGTATGATTTATTCCTTTTCTCACTAGGATAGCAGTTCCTCCTGAATTTGCTCTGTGGTCGTTCCTGTAGATGTCGTATCCTGGAAACTTGATATTGATGGTATGAGTTAGTTTAGTTTCTTGCAATGCTACGACATCCATTTCATATATATTTATTAATTCGTCCAGCACGTTTGTATTAGTTCTTATGCCGCCTGAATTCCAGGAGCCTATCTTCAGGTATCCCCTAGTTTCGTGCCTTAGTTCAGTGCTATTTTTACATTTTTAATCGCTTCACTTACCGTTTTTATGACTAGCTCTTCTATCATCGTGGCCAGTCCTTTTTGTTGTTCTTTTGAAATTAATATGGTCGAATCTGTTGTTGGGTTTTGGGTTGGTTTGGTGATTTGGGCGTACGATTGCCCATTGTTTCTTTTAGGTTGTTGTGTTCTGTTTTCTATTGTTATTTGTCTGGGTCTTCCCCAGGCAGGTATCTTTGGGCATCCTCTATAACTTGCCGGGTGTTGCCCTTGGCAATTAGCACATTTTGCTTTTTGTTCTGCTGGAATTTGGCAGAATTTACTCTTGTGATTTTCTCCGCACTTTACGCACCTAGCGTCTTTGAAGCATGCATTTTGGGGGTGGTGGAAGCCCTGGCAATTAAAACATTGAGTTGGTCCGTTGCTCTTTCTTAGATCTTCTATTACTACTCTCATGTACATAAGGTTGGTAATTTTCTTGGCTTTGGGTACGTCTTCTTTTTCCACTGTAATTATAAACATTGGCAGAGATTTTTTGTCTGCCTTCCTAGACTTCATGTTTGTTACGTTAATTGTATTTATTTCATGTTTATTTAATAGTTCCGTTTGTATATCTATAGGTTTTGTATTTGAGGGAAGTCCTCTAATAACCATTTTGGGCTTGATATCTTCGTCTAAGGGGAAGGCGATCCACTGAATTTTGATTTCTTTGTTATAATCTTCCAAGATATGGGTAAATTTTCTATAATCTTCAGGGCATTTTGTTTGAATGAGTGTTTCTCTTCCGTTTTTGGAGATTTTATTGTCTGTGTATATCTTTTGAGTTTCAGCAATTTTCAATATTGTTCCTGTTTCGTTGTTTGTAGTTTTATGACGGGTGGTTTTGGTTTGGACCTGTTTATAGTGCTTTCTTGATTGTTTTGTTCGGTGATAAGGATATTATCAATTTCGCTTGTTTCCATTGTCTCTTCCCTGCCCTTATTCGGTAGGGAAGGAAATAGTTCTTGTACCTTAGATGTTGATGGCACGCTGTTGTCTTTTCCGACCTTTTTTGGCAGGGAAGGGAAATCTTCATTTGTTTTTGTTGTGGGTGTTATGGGTAAATTTTTTGTATTTGCGATGTTATTATTAGTATCTTCAATTTTTTTCTTTGGGATTGCTGTCATCGATTTTTTTTCATTTATTTGTATATCGGTTGTCTGGTTTTCGTTTTTAAGTTCGTCGAATCTTTTATCTATAGTTTCGATTACTTTTTCTTGAGAGTTTATTATTGTATTTTGTAGTCCATTGATTTTTTCATTCAATTGATGGATTTGGTTTCTGAGTTTTTTAATTTCTTCGTCCTTTTCTTTTAGTTGCTTTTTCATTTCAGCCACTGAATCTTCATCTTCCTGGCACTCATTCGGCCTTTGACGTTTTGCTGCCTTCTTATTTTTGTTTTTAGTTTTATTTTTCTCTACTATTTCTGATTCGTGTTCTGGTTCCATGTTGTTCTGTTTTTTCTTTTCCGCTATGGCCTTAGGTGTTTTAGAAACGCCGTTTAAGGCATTGCACGTTAAATTTTCAATATTTTGATCAATATCAATATCAGAATTATCAAACAGCGGAAGATTTGAGTAAATATTTGGACTTACCTCCATCGGTCCTCTTTATAATTGTTTTTTTTAACTTACTTTTCTGCCCCACGAAATGTATACCTATTTTTGAGATATTCGATGTTGTACAAACTCGTCGGCAGCCTGTCTGATCCTTCAAAAAGGTTTAGAACTTCGAAATGTTTAAAGTTTTGGAAAGAACTTTTTAAATACGTCTTTATACTTTGACAGTACTTTGACACTAAAAAAAAGGAAAGGAGAAATATCTCTCGTAGATTATTAAATTAATCCAAATTAAATAAAGGATTGAAAACAAAACAACAAAATTCTGCGAAAACTGATTAATGTACAATTGTAATAACTTAATTTAAATATAAAATAAAAAATAATATAAAAAATAAAATTTGTATCTAAATAGACTTTTTCTACAACCGTGTTAAAAAGGCAATTTTTAGCACTCCATACGAGCGTTAAAAATGCTACTTTAAGGTACTAGTGCTTTAAAATATTTTTAAGGCACTGCAGTTCGTATTGACCGTATAGGCAATTTTGATGTAATGTCAAAAAAATATAAAAATGGAATGTCAGTCAAGTTCAAGTAAAAGTTTTTGTAGATAATATTGTCCTGTAATTACGTTTGTAGAAAAAATATTGTACGATATGCGTGTTAAAAAGTACATTTTTAAGGCACTCGTGTGAATTGCAGAACTCGCTATCGCTCATTCTGCAAACTTTCACATGCGTGCCTTAAACGTGTACTTTTAACACTTATATCATAAATAACTATTTTTCTATTCTCATATTCTTTTTCTCATGATCATCTTTCAGTGCGTCACAGTTTTTCGATTTCTTTCTAACGCATTAAATTGTATGTGACAGAAAAAAAGGCACGTCCGTGATTACAGACATTTACAAGATTTATTCTAGTTACTTTAGTTGTCGATAGATGGCGCCATAATAAAAAAATAATTTTTTTTTAATTAAATAATAATATTACAAATATAATAGGAAATAAGCCACAATATTATTAAAAAATGATTTTTATTAACGTTTCGACGCCCAAATCGGGTGCCGTTGTCAAAATACAAAATACTATTGATATATCAATATTGTGGCTTATTTCCCATTATATTATGATATATCAATAGTATTTTGTATTTTGACAACGGCACCAGATTTGGGCGTCGAAACGTTAATAAAAATCATTTTTTAATAATATTGTGGCTTATTTCCCATTATAAATAGTTAAAATTACAAATATAACTTGTATAATTTATAAGACTATACCAACCAAAGAAAATACCATTTTATAAATGCAAGAAACACATTTGATTTGTTTTTATTCCAAATTGAAAATAAAATGTGACAACTGTCAGATTTAACTAAAATGTCATGTTAGAATAAATGTCATAAATGTGTATTATCACGGACTTACCCTTTTTCCTATCATTTGTTACGCACTGAAAAATGCTCATGAAAAGGACAATACTATAATATATCAATTATGATTTCACTACCTGTATCCTGTATCATAATGAACTTCGTTATGATACAGATTTTCATTACGATACAGATTTTTAACCAATAGAATCGCAATATGGCATTCGCGATAAAGGTGGCGCACGCGCAGTGACCAATGGCGAGTCAAAGTCAAATACATACGCTTTGACAGTTCTCAATATGTAAACAAACTGTCAAACTGACAAACTACTTAATTTGTTTGCGTTACAAAATTAATAAATTTGAATATATTCTTTGTTGTGAATGATCATAGAAAAAATCGTGTATACAACTTGCATTTAATTATCATTATGAAGCTCGTACTCTATACGCAACTCGCCGCCAGGCGGTTCGTTTCGTATCCCTCATACTCGCTTCATAATGACCATCATTAAATGCTTGTTGCATAGTATACTATTATTATCAACTGCAACATTTCTTGAATTTATTGACACATTTATATCAAATATTATATTAAAATTAAATATATTTTTAAAAGAGCCCATATACAAGGTGTCCCAAAAGTAGTGGAACGGTCGAATATTTCGCGAACTAAACATCGGATCGAAAAACTGAAAAATAAGTGTTTAATCATTTTTAAAAATCTATCCAATCACACCAAACACCAACCCCCACTACACCCCCTGGAGGTGGGGTGGGGGGTAACTTTAAAATCTCAAATGGAAACCCCCAGTTTTTCTTGCAGATTTTAATTCGTTACGTAAAAGTAAGCAACTTTTATTCAAGACATTTTTTCGAACTGTGGATAGATGGCGCTATAATTGGGAAAAAGGATTTATCCTGATACCATAGGTAAATTATAGAAACGGTCTAATATCTCACGAAATACACTTCCAAATGAGAAACTAAAAAACAGATTTTTAATATTTTTCGAAAACCTTTCGAATAACACCAAACGTGACCCTCCAACCCACCCCCTGGGGGTGGGGTGGGGGGTAACTTTAAAATCTTAAATGGCAACCCCCACTTTTTATTACAGATTCGGAGCCGTCATGAAAAATTAAGCATCATTTATTTGAAACATTTTCTAGAATTGTTAATAGATGGCGCTTTAATTGGAAAAATACGATTTATTAGCGCCATGTATCAGAAATTTTAAAATATGTTTCGAATAAATGTTGCTTAATTTTTTATGACGAATCCGAATCTGCGATAAAAAGTGGGGGTTGCTATATAAGATTTTAAAGTTACCCCCCACCCCACCTCCAGGGGGTGGGTTGGAGAGTCATGTTTGGTGGTATTCGATAGGTTTTCGAAAAAGATTAAAAATTTGTTTTTTAGTTTCTCATTTGGAAGTGTATTTCGTGAGATATTAGAGCGTTTCTATAATTTTACCTATGGTATCAGGATAAACCGTTTTCCCCAATTATAGCGCCATCTATCCACAGTTCGAAAAAATGTCTTGAATAAAAGTTGCTTACTTTTACGTAACGAATCCAAATTTGCAAGAAAAACTGGGGGGTTCCATTTAAGATTTTAAAGTTACCCCCCACCCCACCTCCAGGCGGTGTAGTGGGGAATGGTGTTTGGTGTCATTGGATAGATTTTTGAAAATGATTGAATACGTATTTTTCAGTTTTTCGATTTGATGTTTAGTTCGCGAAATATTCGACCGTTCCGCTACTTTTGGGACACCCTATATAACTGTTTAAATTTATACATTTGTTAAATATTTTTTGTTTGGGTTTATATTTTATACATTTTTTTTAAGTCTCACGCACAAGGGGTGCTACTTTTGTATATATATATACCTACTAGTAATATATATACAGGGTAGCTCCACTTCAGTGAGTATTTTGTACTCATTATGCTTTTTATTATTTATAAATAAACATTATTATTATTATTATCAAAATCGCCTAAAACTCTTTTTTAAAGTAAGACGGATCGCTATGAAATCTTTTGCATTCGATTCAGGAGAGCTTCAGGAAAAAAGTTGACCTGTTGTCATGAGGGACCAGTGTTGCCAATCGCATTTCTCTAGATTATCCGATGATCGCTCGAAAAATATCCGATTTGTCACGAAAAGGTACGCTAGGTCCAAAATTATTCTGTTATTAAAATCAATGTTGCCAATGTTATTCTTTTAGTCCCCTTAACAACCACCAAACAACAAAATCCGTTGTTCGTACGCCAATCAGTTGATTGTAATCAATTATCATTATGATAATTAACATAATTAATTGATTAATTAATTATTAATTATCAATTAAAGTAACAATTATTAACATAATTGATTAATTAATCAATTAATCTCATAATTATAATCAATTATGTTTTCAGCAACCCAATCAAAGTTGACAGTGACAGTAATTAAATATTTAATAATGATCAGTTAATTCCATTTCTGATTAGCGTTGGAATAACCGGCCCTTTAATCTGCTGGATTCTCTGTTTCACAGTTTAAAAAATTTCGTTTTTTGATGAAAATCTCGTATCCTAGCTGATTACCTAATTCATGTATGTAAATACTATTTACTTACTTTTATTATATTATTCGTATTTTGTATTATCGTAAGTGTTAAATTCTAAATAAATAAATAAATCTAAATATTTCATTATTTGGATCGTCATATTTATTATTAGTTATTTATGATATAAGTGTTAAAAGTACACGTTTAAGGCACGCATGTGAAAGTTTGCAGAATGAGCGATAGCGAGTTCTGCAATTCACATGAATGCCTTAAAAATGTACTTTTTAACACGCATATCATACAATATTTTTTCTACAAACGTAATTACAGGACAATATCCACAAAAACTTTACTTGAACTTGACTGACATTCCATTTTTATATTTTTTTTGACATTACATCAAAATTGTCTATACGGTCAATACGAACTGCAGTGCCTTAAAAATATTTTAAAGCACTAGTGCCTTAAAGTAGCATTTTTAACGCACATATGGAGTGCCAAAAATTGCATTTTTAACACGGTTATAGAAAAAATTATTTAAGTAAAAAAAACACTTTTAAATATTATTTTATTAAAACGTAATAACTACCTAAAACTATGTACTAAAAAAATAAATAATAAATAAATTAATACAAAAAAAAAACTACTGCTACATTAATAGCATAGGCGCAAAATTTCTGGTCAATGCTTTTAAAATGCATTATTTTTTTCGAGTCCTGAGAAAGCTAATAAGTAGTATTTAAAAATTTAAACGCAGAATGAAATATTACATTATTACCGAGGGCCGAAAATCCCTGAAGATAATTTTTATTATAATAAGTTACAGGGGTGAAAGAAAAAGAGAATATTGAGTGTGATTTTTAATTTCAAATATTTCATTCAAAATAAACATTTTGTTTATTATAAGGGACTTTCGGCCCTCGGTAATAATGTAATCTTTCATTCTGCGTTCAAATTTTTTTAAAATATTTATTAGTTTTCTCAGGATTCGAAAAAAATGAATACGTTTAAAGATTATTTCAAACAGACGTTTACTTAAGCACTGCACTACATAAAATGAAAATAAAACTAAATCGTGCGTGAATTAGCTTTCCTAAGTTTAAAGACTAAAAACTAAAAACTCAGAAATAACATCGGAGGGCAGACAGTTTCTGAAATTTGAATTGGATTAGTATGCCTTAAGTGGAGGCACTTGTGCATTTAAATTCTAAACAAAAGAATTGGCACATGTCCCTTTTGTCAAAAGATGAAAAATATCGGATGTCACTAACATCCATCCAGTATTAAAATTTGGGTGGAACCAAAGAAAATTAATGTGTTGTTCGTGTTGGCAATATATGGATGAGAAAGATTTAGTAGATGGTAGATACACTGAAAAATATACGCAAATATCCGATTTATTTAAAGGTACGAAGAAGATACGACAACTCTCAAAAAGGTACGCAAATCGGATAATTATCCGCCGATTGGCAACACTGTGAGGGACAAATTAAAATTTCATTGTTGTAGGCGGAAATTGCATTTTCCAAAGAGCATCTCGAAGTGTTCAAAAAATCAAAATTCACAACTCGGAAACTAATCATGGAAATGAGTTCAATTTTCATACTCGGGGGGGTTTTTGAGATCGCTGAACACAAATATCGGGTCATCGAAACTGTAAGAGGTAACCGGTCCTCGTTATTCCGGTATTCACGCCGTCTCCTGGAGGTTTATGTAAATTCATTATTAGCCCAGTAAATGAACGGGAAATTCGGCAATACCGTGTAATTTTCAGGGGCAACTTCGAATTGCATGAAAATTTGAATTTAGGTTCTACTGACCCTCCACTTCAAAGTTGAAATTGTGCCGTTGGTTGCTTTTACTTGGGGGGTGACAGTCACCCCTTCTCGGGGGTGAAAAAACATACGTTCAAGATAACACCGGAAATTGATAAATTGACTGGTTTTAAGCAACTTTTATTCTATAGACTTTTTTACGTAAGTCAATACTTTTCGAGTTATTTGCCATTGAAAATGTTAATCTTTCGACAAAAAAACTACGTTTTCAGACTGTTTTTCCCAAATAACTCAAAAAGTAAATATTTTATCGAAAAAAGTTTCCTTAGCAAAAGTGTAGCTTATAAAAAACCCAAAAAATGGTGTATCAGTAAAGTCTATCAATCAAATAAAAACAAAGTTGTAGCTCATGAAAAATACGTTTTTATTCGTCTAATTCCAAATCGAATATTTCAAGGTAAAATCAATGAAAAATTAAGCACTTTTCGGGAAAAACCCATTTAAACTTTTTTAAAGTGTTTATAAAAAGCTTTGTTTTAATTGTTAACACAAGTATTAGCATTAAAAATAAGCGAGTTAAGCTCAAAATAAAATTGGCAATCTTTTTTTTTTTTTTTTTAATCATGAAAATCTCGCCGTGTTTAGCTCCTCAAATGAAATTATTCACTACCGCTTTACAAACAATTTACTTACTTATTTATTTTTTATATGATCTGTCAGTCTCACCGGTTTAAAGTGTTTATTTTTGAAAGGGTTATAATTGAGAAAGCTTTAATGGGTCAATGATCACGAGTGTATGCAAATTTTGAACAGCCATATCTTAACCAATTTTTGTCTTACGGAGAAACAAAATAAAACTAGCATATTTATAATAGTAAAGCCTACATTTTTTTACTCTTTAAGATTTTTCTTATCACTAATACTTTTTAAGTTATTTTGAAAAAATTAAATTTTTCAAAAATTTTTAGAAACTTTTTTTTACTATAAAACCAAATGTTTTCAAAAATAAGCACTTCAAACCAATAAAACTTACAGATCATATAAACAATACACATACAGTTAAAATAGATGGTAAAGCCAAACGACTAATTTCATTTAGGGTGCTAAATAGAGGGAGGTTTTCACGATTTTCTTTACCAAAAAAAGGGGCAACTTTTTTTTCAGTGTATTGATGCTGTAAACTTTTGTAAAAAACAAATAATAAGCTTTTTTTCGATAATTTAAAAATGTTAATAAGGTTTTCCCGAAAAACGCTTCTTTCTTCGGTGATTTCGCGTTGAATTATTCGATTTGGAATTAGACGAATAAGAACGTATCTTTCATGAGCTACAACTTTGCTTCTACCCAATTTGTAGACTTTACTGTACACCATTTTTTTCGTTTTTTTTTATAGGCTACACTTTTGCTAAAAATATTTTTTTCGATAAAATATTTACTTTTTTAGTTATTTGGGAAAAACAGTCTGAAAACGTAGTTTTTTTGTCGAAAAATCAACATTTTAAATCGCGAATAACTCAAAAAGTATTGACTTAGGTAAAAAACTTTATAGAACAAAAGGTGCTTAAAATAAGTCAATTAATCCATTTCCGGCTTTATTTTAAACACGTGCTTTTCACCCCCGAGAAGGGGTAAATGTCACCCCCCAAGTAAAAGCAACCAACGGCACAAATTCAACTTTGAAGTGGAGGGTAAGTAGAACCTAAATCCAAATTTTCATGCAATTCGGAGTTGCCCCTAGAAATTACACTCCAAAACGGTCATTTATTGGGCTATATGAAAATCATTGAAACTTGTTATCCCGAGGTTTTTGAGATCGGTGAACACGAATATTGCTGCGGCGATGCTGTACGAGATACCTGGTGCCCGGCATGTATGTCATCTCCTGGAGTTTTATGAAAAGTCGTTATGAAAATTGAATATATAACAAGTAATTGGACTTCGTAAGTCCTAGGTTTTCACCCAAAGTAATCGAAAGTAGAACTGGAAGTCGATATCTGAACGCTTCGTGTATATAACTTTGCGCCGATTGATAAACGATTTTACTAATTTTGAGTCATTTTTACTAAACTTTGGGTCATGATTGTTTAAACAGAAATAACTTCAAAACCGAAACTAAAGATTCAAAACTCAACTTTTCAATACGCTTCGATTGATGTGTTACATGTAATATTTCTGCGACTATAACGGCACTTCTGGTTAGAACTACTTTTCCGGAAATGGTATAAAAACCAAAATTTTACATTTTTTGTTCTCATCTTGCTAAGGCACCTCGAATGTAATATCGCTTATACTATTTCGGTGACTTTGAAACAGTACTTACAGTTGCAACTCTAAAACCGGAAGTCCGATGTCAAATTTCTCATCTTTAATACCATGCTTGGATTATAAGCTTTCATTCGACACCTCATTTTTCATTCTATCTGTATTAATAACGGAGGAGAAAGACAGACGGGCAGATAGTCATGAAACCGGAAGTATATATTTGTTCTCTTGTTGCGAAGTCGCGCCAAATAATATATTACTTGTACTATTCCGGTGACTTTAAAACAGTACTTCTGGTCGCATTTCTAAAACCGGAAGTCCTAGGTCAAGTTTCTCACATTTATACCATCCTTGGATTCTAAGCTTTCTTTCGACACCTCAATTTGTCATTCTGCCTGGTATAGTGGAGGACTTATATTCGCGGTCGGACGGACAGACTGACAGACAGCCTAGGTCAAATTTCTCACCTTTAGTACCATCCTTGGATTATAAGCTTTCATTTGCCATCTCATTTGTCATTCTACCTGACGGAGGAGTTATATTCTCGGTCGGACGGACAGACGGACAGACATCCTAGGTCAAATTTCTCACCGTTATTACCATCTTTGGATTATAAGCTTTTATTTGACACCTCATTTGTCATTCTACCTTATACAATGACGTAGGAGATATATTCACGGTCGAACAGACCGACAGACAGCCTAGGTAATATTTCTCACCTTTAGTACCATCCTTGGATTATAAGCTTTCATTTGATATCTCACTTGTCATTCTACCTGGTATAAGGACGGAGGAGTTATATTCACGGTCGGACAGACCGACGGTCAGACAGCCTAGGTAAAATTTCTCACCTTTAGTACCATCCTTGAATTATAAGCTTTCATTTGACACCTCATTTGTCATTCCAGCTGGTATATTGACGGAGGAGAACTCAAGAACTTGCCTAATCGCTTGCTAATCAATGCAGCTAAGTCCTTCCATCTCATAATTTTCCTATTATCAAAATTGAGCAAGAAAGTATGATAGTGCAGACTTTAAAAATCGTTCCTTGTAGAGACATCATTTAGTTTACTGTTACCGGGACCTGATGATGATGTGCATATTGTAGACATCGAAACCGGTCGTCGGATTTAAACAATAAATGATTGTGAGTACGTCTCTTTTTTATTTCATCTAAAGAAAATAGTTTTTTGGTACTGTTTAAGTAAGAGATAACATTTAAAAAGATGTAAATCTTTAGGAAGAAAATAATTGATGTTACTTATGTTATTAAGAATTAAGACTAATTATATAGTATTTAATGTGGATAGGAACAGATGTAACTATACAACAATCTAGTTATATTCATTCAAGAATTTCACCTACATTAATATTACCGGCACCTGTGTAGACTAGATGCCAAAAATTATTCATCATGTATATTTCACACAAAATGACGTAAAAAGTCTGTAGTTCAAGGTTCTCAAATTTTGAGCCAAAAAATTTTATATTGGTTTTCATTTCAACACACTAATTATGAAATCAAATCCATAAGCTACAAAAAATACTAAAATATAATGAAAACATCCACGAGGAAATTAAATTAAATTATAACGTAAATCACAAAAAATTTTTGAAGGACTTAATATGAAACAATGACAAGCCACACATGAGTTCAAAAAGAGTTAGTAATATTCTTGGGTAAAGTAATAGTATAACAAGCCACTAACAAATTATGTCAGCCCTTCGTTAATAGATGGCCCGATAAATCTATGGTCACACTATTGCGTAGGCCTAGTTTGTCTCTAGTATCTACTCGACATGATGACAAGCCACATCAAAATGGCGAACATGGGCGGAAGCGTTTCGGATAATTATTGAGTTCTGACGATTCTAGAAAGAAAAATAGTAAAATTGACTTGACATTCGATGACAGTGACCGTAACCCTGACTACACTGCGCGTCATAGAAAACGGGCACCCTAAGAAATGCGTCATTTTTGATGTCGCGTATCTCATAAAACCTGTTGTCCGATTTAAATGATTTTTTGAATATGTTATAGCCCTATTCTTTGTCAATATCCCTCTAATAATATTTTTGCTAAACAGGTAAATTTTCATTGTATACAGGGTGTACGAATCAAACTGTGTTTTTTTTCTCAAAGTTCGCAACACCCTGTGGAATATTCTAGCATTTATAAAATACTGAAATTAATACCCAACTATAGCCTCAGGTTTTCTTAACATTCTGTTTTTTGATTCATTCGCTTATATTGGATAATACAAAAGTTATGTACTTTAACAACTAGCCATGTTCTTCATTAGTACAGGGTGTTATAAGTCTAAGGGGTTTTAGGGACTAAATAAATTCGACAAACTTTAAGGGCTAATTCTGCATTAAAAATAATGACAATTTGCTTTATAATCATATGTCCGCAAAAGCTTCGTTTCCGAGATACGGGATGTTAAATTTTTTCTTACAAACTGATGATTTATTTATTGCTTTAAAACCGATTGAGATATGCAAATGAAATTTGGTAGGTTTTAAGAGATGGTTATTGCGCATTTTTTGACATTCAACTAAGAATTTTATATTCACTATTGGAGCGCATACGGGTAATATGACCGATCATATTATTCGTATGCACGCCAATGGTGAATAAAAAATTCTTAATTGTATGTCAAAAAATGTTCAAAAACTACGTCTTAAAACCCACCAAATTTTATTTGCATATCTCAACCGGTTTTAGGGCAATAAATAAATCGTCAGTTTGTAAGAAAAAATTCAACATCCTGTATGTCGGAAACGAACCATTTGCGGACATATGTTTATAAAGCAACCGGTCATTATGTTTTTATGCAGAATTATCCCTTAAAGTTTGTCGTACTTCTTTAGAAACACCCTGTACTGATAAAGAGCATGCCTAGTTGTTAAAGAACATAACTTTTGTATTATCCAACATAAGCAAATGAATCAAAAAACAGAATGTTAAGAAAACCTGAGGCCATAGTTGGGTTTTAATTTCAGTATTTTATAAATGCTAGAATATTCCACAGGGTGTTGCGAACTTTGAGAAAAAAACACAGTTTGATTCGTACACCCTGTATATAATGAAAATTTACCTGTTTAGCAAAAATATTATTAGAGGGATATTGACAAAGAATAGGGCTATAACATATTCAAAAAATCATTTAAATCGGACAACAGGTTTAGGAGATACGCGACATCAAAAATGACCCATTTCTTAGGGTGCCCGTTTTCTATGACGCGCAGTTTATATACAATCTAGAAGTGACTCCCTGAAAATGACTGAAATTTACAAAAAAATACATCAATTTTATTACTATAGTATTGTATAATATATTGTAGGTATATATAATGCTTGCCCCCCCCCCCAATCAAAATTTCAAATGACGCCCCTGGTCACATTATTACCATTCAAGATTAATGTAGTGGCTTGTGACGTGGCTTGTTATATTATTGCATTTGGTTGTAGGATAATGAACAAGGTCCGTCAATAAAAAGGACAAAACCAAACACACCCGTCAAAAATTCCAACAAGTTATGGAGACAAAGAAATAAACACTGTTTAACACCTATAGGGTTGAAACCACCCCGAACTCAGTCAATAATAGAAAATTCTGAATCTACATATATCTAAAATTTGGCTATTAATCATTAATGGAATAATGTAACAAGCCACATTTTTTTAATAAAGGCTGTTTTTTCTCGAGTTTCAAGTAATTTGATTAATATTGTTGTCAACTATAGTCCCATAGAGCAGGATGCATTGAAATATCTAAACTAAAACAATAAAAGTTGTTACTGGATTTTTTAATAATATTTTTAACATTGAAAATCAAATATCTCACTTTTACCTTTTTGAGGCATGTCATTGTTTCACATTAAGCTCTTCATTTAATTTCCTTTGTAAAAGGTATATTTATAAAAAATCTAAAAAGAGCTATATCACAGAAAGTTTTCCGAATAATAATTCCATCATCAGTGCTAATTACAGGTCAAAGTACATGCCTGAACCACCAAGATAGGTAAAAACAGTTTAGATATTATAAAGTTTTAAATTGTTAAATTAAAATAGATGTGATTTTTAAAATATTCCTGGATTTAACTTACAGACATCACAGGACTCTCCCCTCGCCGCGCGCTATGTCCAGAGGATAGAACCGCGCATCACGGACTTCAAATAGCTATTTGTAAATTGTAAGAGATTTTATGCCTTACACCACCATGTGGTAAAAAGGTTTTTTTGAAAAAAAAAAAAAGATTTTATGAATATGTTAATAAAGTCAATAATTCGTGTAACACTAGCAAAAAGAATATACCAACATTACCAAGTTAATAGAAGGTCAGAAATATAATCATCTACAATTAAATACATAAGCATAGAAAGATCAGAATTTGATCCGAGAGTGTCAATCGATCCATCCGAGGGTATAAAATCAATCTCAGAATTTTACTCAGGTACGGCTATTTGCCTAGAAAATTGAGGCCAAGTAAGTTAATTGTCAGATTGGTTGCCATAACCCGCCAATCGATAAATATTTAATGGGCACCAATTTCTTTTAAATTGTTAAATCCCATATAAATACCCCCATATAATTCCATATAAATAAATTGATGGAACAAATATACAGAATTTAATAAACCTGCATATATGTGCTTCGTCAATATGGTCAAGGCTTTTGATAGAGTGCGATTAAAATTAAAGGACGTGTTAGAAATAATGCGAGAAAAAGGGCTAAACGCCAGGCGAATTAACCTACATAGTACCTACATGATATTAACAAACACTGTAAAACAAAAATAAGAGTAGGACATTTGACAACAGAAGACATAGTTATAAACAAATTAATCCGTCAAGACGATTCAATGAGCACTTTGATTTTTTATTTAATAATGGACAAAATAATAGAAAACCTTCCAAGAACAGCTGGATTTTAGATAGGTAACACATTCTTTAGAGTCGTTTGGTAGCTGACGATGCTGTCCTTATCGCCGATTCTGAAGACGATCTCCAAAGGCTACTACATGGATTTAATACTACAGCTAAAGAACTAAATATGCTCATCAACATTGAGAAGACTAAGTGCCTAGTAATTTCCAAAGAACCGATAAGATGCAAATTGGAAATCGACTCCAAAACTGTGGAATAGGCGAATCACTTCAAATATCTTGGTGCGGAAATAACAAGCTACGGAAATCTCTCAAAAGAGGTCAGAGAACAAACAATGAAAGCAGCTAGAATCTCGGGATGCCTGAAAGAAATCATATGGAAAAACAAAAAATATGTAAATACTGAAAGCAAAGTCAAAATATGTAGGTAAAACAACAATAAGACCTATTAAGTATAACATATACGGCAGAAACAAGAACAGACAAATAGAACGTTACAAATGATGAGAACAGTTGAAATGAGAACACTAAGAAGTATATAAGGCAAAACTCTACGTGACAGAATAAGAAGTGAAGACATCAGACAAAACTGTGGAATACAGGATATAGGAAGATGGGTCCGACAGAGACGATGATTTTTGAATAAATATAAAGAGAATGGACGACAGATGAGTCGTTAAAAGCGCAAAAACGAATAACATAATAGGTAAAGGATCACAGGGTAGACCACCAAAACGATGGTCAGAATGCTGGACCTCATCGTCCGGTGAAGACTTGATGGCAATGAACAGGCAGTAGCCTACTAGCATGATTGATCCTGCTAGAAATAAGAAGAAGAAGAAGCCATATAAATACAATATTTACCTTAAACAGTCCCAAGAATAGTTTAAGAACCTCTAATTTAATACAATTATTTTTAATTAAAACATGTTATTATTCTTTGAAATTGTTTTAAAATTATGGGTAAACTATTATTACTACAGACAATAATAATTGTATGTTAGACAAAATTAAACAGGTCTCAAATACAGCTGGTTCAATTTGTTTAGATTTAATTAAAATATTGTTTGTTTTGTATCAACAGCAAATAGAAATATATTTATTGCGCATTTTACGGAAAACAGATAAGACACATTATGTACACAGAGTACATGAAAACTTAATTAATGCTATCGCTTTTATTGTCCAGGTAGTTTGAACAAGGTCATTGATATAATAATGTGGCAAAAATATGAGCACAGGATTTAATTGAGTTGACAATACTTTACTAGAGATCGTTGCAAAAATCCTTTTCCTCGAAGTGCCAATTTAGGTTAGGCTCTAAGGCTATATATGTGGTTATATTATTATAATGTGTATCGAGCGGTTCGCGCGCGTACCCTTTCGCTGTGAGTGTGAGCCGATCTTGCGCCTCAGAGCACGCTACTAAAATATCGATATCCTGGCAAAAAATAAACCTACGAACATTTTCCCAAGCTCAAAATGTACCTTTTAAGTTCTGCTATCATAATTATTAATGAAAGCATACATGTTTATTGCTCAAATTTGTTTAACCCTTAACTACAGAGATCCGGTATTTCTTACCGGTGGGAATTCCCAAAATCCGAATTTTGTGGTAACCTCACCACTTACAAGTTCACGTGTCTCGGTACCTCTAAAGCAGTTTGTATAAACAGTGCTAGTCAAAGCGGGTAGTGTGTGTTGTCAATATTTTCTTTTGTAGCACACATCAAAAATCTTAACCGGTAAAAATTACCGGAGGTCTGTTTTAAGTAAGTATTTTTATATGGATACTATATTTATTGTAAACGTGAAATGTTTATAATATTTTTTGTGTTTTTAGGGAAAGAGTAAACAAATGGACTGTGGAAGTCATCCTGAACCTTCAATGAAGGTTATATTTGAAGATAAAAAGTTTGAGAAAATTTTGCAAAAATGGAATTGCCATTTAATTTTGCGACAATTTTACCTCTTGCAGATTTTTTCTCATGGATGTATACAGTTACGTAAATGCTATTTTATGTTTCATTTGTGATTCTATGTTACGCTGATTTGTAAAAAAAATCTAAATCTTTGTTCATAGCACTTATGTCTGTTTGTTTCAATAGACCAAAAATGTTACCAAAATTATCGTTTTAGATTATTCTTTAAAAATCCTGTATTATATTATTAAAATCACTCATTTCATCAGTTTCCCCATATCTAGAGACACCAGAATAGCACATAATGCATATTTTTTTTGTTTTTTATTATTAACTTTATATTTTGACCAGTGGAGTGCTGGAACTTTTCAAGCAGCCCGGTGATTTTATAGAAAAGCGGCCTCCCATCCTCACTTTACCTTCTATTATCAAGATGTTTTATTCGTTATTTATAAAATCAAAAACACAAAAATATAAATTATTTTTAAATCAAACATAAAACTTTGAACTCAATGAAATTTTTTAAAACTTGCAATATTTTTTTATTTAAGAATAAGCCATCTTATGGCTTTATATAATAAATGACATTTATGACAATATTGTATGCAGTAAGGCAGAAACCATAATTTCCTTAATAAATATAGAGTAAGCGCTACGCTAGTAGATACACGGATACTTCATTTCTAGGCGTGGATTAATCCGGCCTGTTCTCACCTGTGACTTTTATGTCTGCCATGTCATGTGACTATCAGGAAACTATTCAAAATAATTGTTTTTCCATACAAAAAATATATTAATTAATTCCATTGTTGATCTGCTTTAATAAAAACTTTATTCCAACACCAAAAATATTACAATACTTTATAACTTTTACAACTTTAATACAATGACAACTATAAACCTCAATACATCTGTTCTATAATCTGTCAACTTTATATGTAAACAGTAAGCTATGAAATTTTTAGGTACACTTTTTAGCACCACACGCATAGTCCATGTGGTGAGACCGCTCCCGTCTGAAAAAATGTCTGATTCGGTTTCTTTGTGGATTCCTATTCAAAAATGTCCCCTTTAAACAAATCTGAAGGGTGCCGGGCGAAATTTTTGGGCAGAAATTGTTTAAACAATTTTTTTAAACAAATACAAAAGATCACGTTTTATTGCCCTGGAACATATATTTTTAGGTTTTCTGGGTCATTCTAAACAAGAAAGGTATCTTGTAATTTTTCTTAAAAATTGATAGTTTTCGAGTTATAGGCGATTTAAAATCTGAAAAATGCGAAAATACGCATTTTTGGAGCTTAAAAACTCATATTTAAATTAGTATTTTTGAGATCGCCAGATACTTAAATTAAAGATTAAACATTCAGTTTCAAGATTCTGAAGAGTGATAGCGTCTAGTCTTAATTTATACCGTTGTTTTTTAATTGTTAAATATGCGTGTTTATCCATTTTTTTGCCGGTGCGGCGCGCTCTATTTCAAAAATCTCCTATTTTCCTCCGAAAAATATTTTTCCTAAATTCTTTGGGATATTCTAGATAAAATAAGTTTCTTGACATTTTTCTCAAAAGTTAACAGTTTTAAAGTTATAAGCGATTTCAAATCCAAAAAATGCCAAAAAAACGCATTTTTGGATTTTAAATCACTTATAACTGTAAAACTGTTAACTTTTGAGAAAAATGTCAAGAAACTTATTTTATTTAGAATATCCCAAAGAATCTAGAAAAAAATATCTTTCGTAGGAAAATTGGAGATTTTTTAAATAGAGCGCGCCGCTCCGGCAAAAAAATCGGATGGACATGCATATTTAACAATTAAAAAAACGACAGTTTAAATTAAGGTTAGATGCAATAACTCTTCAGGATCTTGAGGCTGAATATTTAAACTTCAATTTAAGTATCTGGCAACCTGAAAAATACTAATTTAAATATGAGTTTTTAAGCCTCGAAAATGCGTATTTTCGCATTTTTCAGATTTTAAATCGCTTATAACTCGAAAACTATCAATTTTTGAGAAAATTTACAAGATACCTTTCTTGTTTAGAATGACCCACAAAACTTAAAAATTATTGATTCGAAGCAAAAAACGTGATCTTTTGTATTTGTTTAAAAAATTTCTGCCCAAAAATTCCGCCCGGCACCCTATAGATTTGTTTAAAGGGGACATTTTTGAATAGGAATCCAAAAAGAAACCGAATCAGAAATTTTTCCAGACGGGAGCGGTCTCACCACATGGATTAGCAGGGAAAGTTTTCGCAACAAGTTTTACACTTTTTAGTACCACACGGAGGGAAAGTTTTCAACAATGTCATTTGTTACTTCATGTTCATTATCACTTAGATTTTAGATTAATAATAAATATCATCCTTCATATTTTCTGTAGACTGAATATATTCATCATTAACTACATCTTCTGTAATTTCAGTATTTTGTAAAATCCTATTTTTTAATATAATCCATTTATCAGAAAATCCATGAGTTCTTCTCTAATTGCAGTCACAGATAATATGGTAGGATAATTTTTTTTTATTTTCCAGTAAATGATCTAAATGCCGTTAAAGGTATAAACCATTTTTTATTGAATCAAAATTTCTAGGATGTAGAGTACTTATATAACCATAAAGCGATTTGTCTTGATCAAATCGTTTTTCGATACTTTTGTAGCACACAAAAAGAATGTGTGTGTACTTTGTACGCACGTAAGAAGATATTCTTCTATTATATAGGTAATTTAAACGAAGTAAATATACTTAACAGGTTATTTGTATTCTATTTAAAAATTAAACTTTCTTATCTACCACTTTCAAAAATTTTTTATTAAAATAACGAAAAATAAAAAAAAGTATGAATCGTCCAGGATTAGAACCCTCGACCTTCCGTGTGCTTCCGTTCTCTGTCCCACCGCTCTGCCAACTACGCCATCGAGCCACTTGAATTGACGCGTAAGTTTCGGATATAATTACACAACACGGCGACAAACTGTAAAAATGTTATGCCTACATATTTTATTATTTTACTACAGGGAAACACAAATCCAAAAACACAAGAATTATAATAAATAATACATTTCCTAAAACCACTAATATATTCTTTTAATGACTTATTTGCACGGTTACAGATACATACATTCATACATACCTATCTTGAAAGATTAGCAATGAACTACATACTGTCAGAACTACATACTGTCAGTGTGCGCAGGCGCGTGGTTCATGTACAATTTTACCCTCAATCGATTCGCCGCTAAAGAAGAATATCTTCAAAAATCTTAACCGGAACCGGTAAAAATTACCGGAGGTCTGTTTTAAGTAAGTATTTTTATATGGATACTATATTTGTAAACGTGAAATGTTTATAATATTTTTTGTGTTTTTAGGGAAAGAGTAAACAAATGGACTGTGGAAGTCATCCTGGACCTTCAATGAAGGTTATATTTGAAGATAAAATGTTTGAGGAAACTTTGCAAAAACGGAAACTCTAAATCTTTGTTCATAGCACTTATGTCTGTTTGTTTCAATAGACCAAAAATGTTACCAAAATTATCGTTTAAGATTATTCTTTAAAAATCCTGTATTATATTATTAAAATCACTCATTTCATCACTAGAGAGACACCAGAAAAACACATAATGCATATTTTTTTTTTGTTTTTTATTATTAACTTTATATTTTGACTTTGACTCTATTTTATAATGACCGGTAAAAAATACCGCGGATCTGTTATTACATGGTAATAATGGAATGTCTGTAGTTAAGGGTTAAAACCCTTATAAACAATTAATTCACAATTTTTTAAAGAAAATTAGAACTTCAAACCGTATATATTCTAATACAAAAATAAAGATAAAGTAATTTAACAAATTTTGTTTTAAAGTCTATAAATTAAGCTCTAAAATGAGACTGTAAAAAAGCCCATTTGCATGCGTCAAAACAGAGTTACTATTGAAAAAGCTTTGAAAGATACTTTTTTTACAAACATTTTGCACTAATTTTACAATATTTCGAGTTATAATTATTGTATTAAAGTTTAGTAAACGCTATTTTCTTTGTTTTTTATTAAGGAACAAATTTTATTTGAAAAAAAATTTTTAGCTGTTTTAGTTTACGAGCTAGAGTCTTATAAATAACAATTCAATCAGAATTAAAAACGTCATGCTGACCTAGCTGACACCTAGACTATTTTGGGCAGTTTTAATTCAAATAGGTGAACAACGCTAGTACAGAAACACTCCATCCATCATACTGTTAATAAGAATGCCATTTACTTTAAGGCCATCGGTACATAATTTGCAAATATTTTACGGGTATCCCTACTTTTTCTGTCTTTACACGGCAAATTACGTGTAGTAAAATTCACACTGGTATGGATATGCAAACATTACTAGAATGTCATTCTACTTGACAATGTCATCAATAACTTTAAAGAGATGGCTTTTAAATGTTCTTGGATAACTGTTATTTGTATAATTGCAAATTATTAATTCAGTTAATAAATGTGATATTTTTTCACTAACTATGTATTCAGTGATTGTAATAATTTATATGTACATACAACAAAAACTAATACTGAATAGAGAAATGAGGAAAAGTGTTAAAGTGATTTTTTAATAATATATTGTTACTATGGAACGCTTACAATTTTGAACATCTTTAACAAAAAAATACTTGGATCACAGAATATCTCCTGATATATTCTCTGCTTGGATCTTCCATAAATGATAAACAATAAATAACTTTTTATTAAGTTCACGTCTTAAATCAATTATTTATCAAATACACTATCAATATTATTTAATCAACAACTCAAAATATTCCCGATGCCATGTCAAATTTTTAAAACTGTCACTGTCTTATCATCATATTCTATTTGACTCAGTGCGTTGTATGACAAATATAGCGAACGTTCGATTTGTAAAATATCAGCATGGTCTCATTTTCTCATATCACATTTTCTCTTTGGTTTTCACCCCTGTAATTTTTTAAAATAAACATAGAAGTTTTCAGGGCCCTCGATAAGAACGTAATCTTTCATTTTGCGTTTAAATTTTTCAAAAATTCTTATTAGTTTTCTCAGGATTCGAAAAAAATGAATCCCCATTTGAATAGCATTGCAGCCGAAAATACGTACCCATCCCCTTAATGGACCTGGTAATCATATGTTTTATTTAAGATTTATTATAAATTGATACTAAACAGTATCGTAAGGATCATTCAATCCTGACCCACGGCTATTCATCATATTTTTTTTATTTTATATATTTGCACCTGACACAAATTATGAAAAATTAAATTAATTAATATCACATCTACACAATATACTATTGAAGATATACTTCCGTTAGTAGCGAAATTAATGCACATATTTCGAGCAGGAATCATACATATGTTAAGAAAAGATTGATGACATCGAAATTATTAGACAAAAGAACCAAAATGACTATCTACAGAACGTTGATTAGACCCTATGGTTGTGAAATCTGGGTAATGAGGAAAATGGATGAAGCTTAACTCAGGACATTAAAGAGAAAAATACTGAGAAAAGTATATGACCCGGTGCAGGAGAAACGACCAGGTTAATGAATTCAATGAAGGTTATGACATTGTAAAATTTGTGAAAAGTCAAAGACTGTCGTGGCTGGGACATATAGGTACAGAGACAAGATGATGTAAAAACAACAAAGAATATATTACAATGGATGCCGATAGGAAGGTGAAAAAAGGAAGGCCCAGAACGAGATGGTTGGATGACGTGGAAGGCGACTTAAAAACCATGAACATAACGATACCTCAGTTGAATAGCTTAAAAAGTCAAAAAAATTCAAATTTCGGTTGTTGCAATCATAGCATTCGTAATACATGTTGTTCTGAAGCTATTTCCTTGTGGCATTTTTGTAATCAACTATTTATAATGGAAAATAAGCCACAATTTTATCAAAAAAAGATTTTATTTAACGTTTAGAAGCCCAAATCGGGTTTCGTTGTCAAAATACAAAATACTATTAAAATAAACAAAAATGTTGTTGCTAAGTAAAAAAAAATTCTTCTAATAATTTATTTAATCTGACGACTCATTTATATTGGCAATTCAGACGTATATTATACATTTTAAACTAGAAGACTTTAAAATGATATCGTCAATATTTATGAGTTGCATTCCTGGGACGAATTTACTAAAAAATAATTCATTCGATTACATGAAATCAATCCCAACTCAAGAATATCCGTCACAAAAAATATCATAGCATGTGATCTGTCTTTAAAAAGACAACCAAATGCAACGATGACAGTAAAATTCTCGCGTTAGAGATTCCATAGTAAATCACGAGGGAAAACCAGGAAAAAACCTCGTGATACTATCCCGACATCGTAAGTATTTGGTCTTACATTTAATTTACTTTCAAAAAACTAATACTAAATTCTGACTTTAATATGTTTAAATTATAAATAATATTAATAATACATAGATACACAACGAGTAATACTAAAATAAAAAATTTGTACTAACTCGATATGTTATTGACTTACTAATCGTGGTATTTTCTTTCTATTGACTTCCTCTTTCAGTATGGGTAACCACATCCTACTGCATTCTACCGAGGAATTTGCTACACAATTGGTTTCATTTAGCATAATTAGAGCCGCTTCTTTGATTTTTCTCTATTTATTATCTGATTCTTTCAGGACTATACATGAATCTCTCCATTGAACTATATGTTCATTATCCCATGCGTGTTGACATATTTGAGATCTATCGAATTCTCTATTTTTAATATAAGACTGATGTTCACTTATTCTAACGTTTAATGGTTTTGATGTTTCACCTAAATAAAATTGTTCGCATTCACAAGGTATTTTATAAATGCAATTCTTTGTTCTTTCTTGTTCATTGTTAGGTTTAGTTTTAGATAGAATAGATCTCAAGGAAAATATCAATACCATATATAAAAGGACTATCCGAGAAACTTAAAACAATAGGAAATAAATTCAACATTTCAACAACATTCAAAAAAACAAACACATTGAGATCTATTCTATCTAAAACTAAACCTAACAATGAACAAGAAAGAACAAAAAATTGCATTTATAAAATACCTTGTGAATGCGAACATTTTATTTAGGTGAAACATCAAAACCATTAAACGTTAGAATAAGTGAACATCAGTCTTATATTAAAAATAGAGAATTCGATAGATCTCAAATATGTCAACACGCATGGGATAATGAACATATAGTTCAATGGAGAGATTCATGTATAGTCCTGAATTGTGTCGCAAATTCCTCGGTAGAATGCAGTAGGATGTGGTTACCCATACTGAAAGAGGATGTCAATAGAAAGAAAATACCTACTATTAGTAAGTCAATAACATATCGAGTTAGTACAAATTTCATATTTTAGTATTACTTATTGTGTATCTATGTATTATTAATATTATTTATAATTTAAACATATTAAAGTCAGAATTTAGTATTAGTTTTTTGAAAGTAAATTAAATGTGAGACCAAATACTTACGATGTCGGGATAGTATCACGAGGTTTTTTCCTGGTTTTCCCTCGTGATTTACTATGGAATCTCTAACGCGAGAATTTTACTGCCATCGTTGCATTTGGTTGTCTTTTTAAAGACAGATCACATGCTATGATATTTTTTGTGACGGATATTCTTGAGTTGGGATTGATTTCATGTAATCGAATGAATTATTTTTTAGTAAAGTCGTCCTAGAAACGCAACTCATAAATATTGACGATATCATTTTAAAGTCTTCTATATATATACGTCTGAATTGCCAATATGAATGAGTCAGATTAAATAAATTATTAGAAGAATTTTTTTTTACTTCGCAACAACATTTTTGTTTATTTTAGTAGTATTTTGTATTTTGACAACGAAACCCGATTTGGGCTTCGAAACGTTAAATAAAATCTTTTTTTGATAAAATTGTGGCTTATTTCCCATTATAAATAGTTGATTCGTAATACATATCTCTACCAATTTCAATACTGAAATAAGTCGGAATTCGTCTTTTAGTTCGTAGAGGGTGTGATCAATTTATGTAACAACTCCAAATTTATAAATATTTTAGTTCAATAGTGTAACAACGGTATTGAACAAGAAGGATTATTATTTCAATGTGACACGCGGTTTCTTAGTTGTCTCTTTTTCTAAAAATGAGTGAATTTAAATTAACTAATATGAATAAAAAGCCTTTTGACTCCCGTGGTGACAATGAAATTGGTAGCGGTATCTACCTATAATTTTTTGAAAAGTGAAGCATGCAAAGGAGAACATGTCATTTTCTACTCTGATGACTGCGCAGGGCAAAATAAAAATAAATTTTTGGTTTGTATGTACCTGTTCTATGTGATGCATGTAAACAAAATCAAGACAATTACACGCAAATTTTTAGAGAAAGGTCACACACAAAATGCAGGTGATAGCATGCATGCCACCATAGAAAGAGAGAAAAAGCGTGTTATTAAAAGTTGTTCAATTTACGTCCATGCACAATGGGCAAGTATATTCAAATCAGCAAAAAAACTGGGATTCCCTACAATGTGAATGAAATTTGCACTCAAGATATTTATGTTAAAGTCAGTAAGTAGCGAAATAGGTAAAAATTTCAGTAAAATTACAGAAAAAGAAAAAGTTATTTGGAACGACTTAAAAATTATCAAAATAGAAAAGATGCACCCGAATATAATTTTTTATAAAACTTCTTATGTACAAGATACTTTCAAGACTATTGACATCAAACAAAATAATAAAGAACTTAGGAATCAAGTACAAAATAAGGAAATCAAGCTAAAATCGGCCTTAAAAAAAAACCCTTCAATCGATAAAAATAAAAAGAAAAATCTACTGGATTTTTGTAAGGAAAATGCCATTAGACAGGTTTATTGGCCATTTTACCAACATTTCCCGGAAAAAGATGGAGTAGAGGAAAGGCCTTCTGAATAATTTTTATTTATTTAATTTTGTTTCAAATTAAAAGTTTAATTTTCTAACAAGTTAATTTTATTTCAAATCCTATGGTCACCAGACAGACCTCTGTTTACAAAAAGTAGCTAATTTATGTCGTAATTCAAGAAAACGTTTAGTTCAATAGTGTAACAATGTCACTAAAATTTAAATTTCAGTTAGTTTAAACAAATTTTATGTATCTAAATATTTTCATGCATTAAAATGTTCTACAGTCCTTTAAAACTAAATTACTTATTTTCGTTAAAAAAAAATGAAAATTGAAAAAAATGTATACAATATAAAATACGAAATTTCTTTTTCTTCGTTTTTTCAAATATTCTAATTTTGGACTTGTTACGCTATTGAAGTGAGGTATCGGCAGATAAAGCAGAAGATGGGCACAAGAGATATCTGAATGGGAGGACATAGCCAGTCAGGCAAAGACCCATCCACGGTTATGATGCCAAAAGAAGAAAAAGATATCACATCTAAATGTGGAAAATAGATAAATACTATTTTTTATTTTATTTCCCAGAAATCATAAAACAAAGACATGCAAGTTTATTTCGCTCAGTGATTCATAATGGTTTCAAACACGAAAACATTTAAAAGTAAATTGGAACCGAATGTTTGTTAAAATACGTATTTAAAACGACAAAGAAGTCGAATCAGAATTTTTTTCACACGGGAGTGACCTCAAAACATGTTTGCGCTATGTGCTCCAAGAGTCGACGATGATCTCAGATTCGTGTTCAACATACCCACAAACTCTCGAGTGATCTGTCTGAATCAATTTAGTGCCGAAAACCCCTGAAACTCCGGAAGATAACGTGCTTCAGCAGAACCTTGGGCGCCAGGTGCTCTGGGAGCCAAGTGCGCTGGGCGCCAGGTTCTCTGGGGTCGGCGTCCTCAAAAACCTCCGAATAACAAAATTTTTCTCTAAATATAACTTATTTTGACATGTTTTCATAAAATTAGATATTGCGTTAAAAATTGCATGTACTTTTAGATGCATTTTATGCACGGTACATGCAATTATGCATTTATATCCATTTTGTATTGTAGACTTTTTCCTGACGTCATCTTCGAACACAATGCAAAAAGTTGCAAGTTTATTTTTTCCTAAATTCCCTGGGCTAAAATTAGAGAGTTCACGTTAAAACCTACTTTAGACCACTCATCAGCGGTACAAAACTGTAAAACTGTGGAATTTTAAGAATCAACGCCGATTTTAATGAAAATTTGGGCTCTGGTGACCCTCTTCTTCAAAATCTACCCTATGCCGAACTGCGCTTCTGCCCTGGGGATGAAAATAACTCCATCTAGGGGATGAAATTTTTTTAATCAGAATAATTATGGAAATCGATAGAGTGACCAATTCTGAGTCAATTTTGTTCTATAATTTTTTTTGCAAAATTGACACTTTGCAAATTATTAGCGATTGAAAATATGCATTTTTCATTGAAAAAACTCACGTTTTATAACCGTTTTTCATTAATAACTTAATAAAATTTAATTTTATAGAAAAATCATTAAGAACAAAATTGTGGCTAATAAAAAAACAAAGATATTCGCGTTAGAAAGACCTATGTAAACCCAATAACGACTAAGCTTTTTTTCTTTAAAGGATGGTTATTTCCGAAGAACCTCGAATGGAGAATCTTAAATCTCAAATAACCCGAATGTGGTGCAATTTTTTGGGAAAACTTAAAAAACATCTTTTAAAGTTCATTAAAAAAAATTTCAAATAAACTATGAAAACAGTTTTTTGCGTAAGAACTGACTGACTTATGACAAAAATAAAGTCGCTCGCTGCTTTTTCTGTTTGAAATGTATTAATTAAACCCTCGTCAATACACTCTTAATAGAAATGAATAGCTTCCCACTTGAAATTAAATTTATTTAGATATAATTGATACGATCCATGTAATTCGGCCGGTTTGGAATGCTTAGTTTAGAAACAATAGTTGATTAAATCGAAAATGACATTATTATAATTTAAACAAAAAGCTAAGCATTCCAAACCGGTCAAATCACATGGACCTTATCAATAGGGAACTTGCACATTTTTTTATTACATATTAATGTTCAGTTTTGTATAAAAATGAGATTTCCAAAATTTCACGCTTCAAAACCTCATAATAACTTAGAAGAACAAATTTAAAGTCTTCTGTATTTTAAAATAGTTCAAACGACCCGTGACGTCATATAGTTTAATAGTTTAACTATATGGTTCCGTTTATGGTTATATTTAGGTATATTCTTCTTCTTCTTCTTTAGTTTATTGGCCTCCACCTACTTGGGTATTTGGCGAGCTCGTCGTCGCGGAATAAAGAAAAAATATTTATATTCTAATGACATTTATCGTATGTCATTGTAATAATATATACCACTTTGTTGAGATTGGAGTTTGATATAGTTATTGAAGGAAAGGAAAGAAGGTTTACTATGGAAAATAAAACCATTTTGTAAAAGTACAAATTTTCTATGAATAGTTCAAACGATCAAAAACACTTCTTGTAACGTCACATAACTGTATTTTCTACTGACGTTTATAATGTCTAATTTAAAATTATATACAATTTTGTTTACTTTGTTGGCGCAAATGTAAACATATAACCGAATGATATCACGACGCGTTTTGGGCTGGCTGGTATATTCGTCCGCTATAACTTTTCCCATGCGTCACGATTCATTTTCAAACAAATAAAGTCAAAATATAAAGTGAAAAACGAACGTCGATGTGTATATACATTTTGTATACTGTATACTATCCATCGCAACGCGTTTCACTTTATGTTTTGACTTAATTTGTTTGAAAATGAATCGTGACGCATGGGAAAAGTTATAGCGGACGAACAATATAATTTCAATTTTTAATCGTCTTTAGGGGCCAAACGAAAGACAAACAAAACTTTTTTTATCTTTGATACATGTATTAAATTATGCACTGTTGTGATTTATAACATTTTTCGAATTTAAAATTTTATGTAAGTTCCCTATTATAGCTATACCTAAATAAAGTTAATTTCAAGTGGGAAGCTATTCATTTCTATTAGGATTGTAACTAAGAGGGTGTAATTTTTACATTTCAAAAAGAAAAAAGCAGAGAGCGACTTTATTTTCGTCATAAGTCAGTAAGTTCTTATGCAAAAACTTTTATCAGAGCTTTTTTGAAAGGTTTTTTAATGAGTTTTAAAATATGTCTCTTGAGTTTTCCAAATAATTGCACCACATTAGAGTTACTTGAAATTAAAGGTTCTCCATTTCGATGTTCTTCGAAAATAACCATACTTTAAAGAGCAATAACTTACTGGGTTTACATAGGTCTTTCCAACGCGAATCTCTTTGTTTTTTTTATTATCCACAATTTTGTTCTTAATGATTTTTTCTATAAAATTAAATTTTTTTAAGTTATTCATGAAAAACGGTTATAAAACGTAAGTTTTTTCAATGAAACATGCAGTTTCAATCGTTAATAACTTAGAAAGTATCAACTTCGCAAAAAATTTATTTTATAGGATAAAATTCACTCACAATTGGTCAATCTATCGCCTTCCATAGTTATTTTAATTGAAGAAATGTTCATCCCCTAGATGGGGTTGTTTTCCCCCCAGGGCAAATAGCAGTTCGGAGTAGGGTAGATTTTGACAAAGGTTATAATTACTACCTAAATCAAAATTTTCAAGGAAATCGACCTTGATTCTCAAAATTCCACGAGAAAATGGCTGTTGATTGGACTACTTCGAGAGAAAAGATCAACATAAATAGTAATTTTATTCGCCCATAGATTTAACAGTTTTAACAGTGGCGTAGCTGACAGACCCGCAGGGCCCGCAAGGCGGAGGAGCCCCGACGTTAGGAGGCCCCATAAAGCCTTCAAGCTTAATACCTCTACTTTCTTAAATTTGGGACCAAAACATATTTTCCTAAAAAGCATCAAAATAATAACTAGAAGTGGCAACTCCGCATCGCTACCAGCACCCTGTCTTTATTACTGGGAATCCCCGATGGTAGCGGAGAACAACCTTCCGATTGAATTCGGCAAAATGCAAACGCAGCATTAACTTATCCATTTCGGTTTCGCGTTTCGCCTCATGTTGAAATCCTGACGAAAGTTTAATAGGTATTTTGTCTGTGAATTTCACCGAGTAAACAAATCCAGAACCAAATAGGTAGTACCGACCTATTCATAGTTATATTATATTTATCATAAATTGTGAATTACAAATTATCTGGTGAATTTCTTACCACGTTTTTTCACGTATGTCTGTCTGTGGTTATTTTGTTTGTGACGCATACACGCATATTTAGCAAGTCGGTATCAGTATCTCCATTTTCTTGTGAAATGTTTGATTCTTTTCAAAACTTACCTAGTTTTTGAATACACATAGTCCTAAATTAATCTTCAGAGCACATTAATATCTATGAATAATCTCTATTCTAATACTCTAATTAATATCTATGAATAATCTCGCAAGGCAATATTAATAAAAATACAGTGATCTTTCTTATCACGCGTCTCAATATTATGGTAAAATTTTGAATGGGTAGGATAACCTTTTTTGTTCAGACACACACAGAATGTATACATTCCAGTATATTTTTTTATCATATGTCTTGCACGTTTCTAGAAAAATAATAGTAGCCCAGTAATTGAACGGGAAATATGGCGAAACCGTGTAATTTTAAGGGTCAACTCCGAATTGCATGATAATTTGACTTTAGCTTCTACTTACCCTTCACTTCAAATTTGAACTTGTGCCGTTTGTTGCTTTTACTTAGGGGGTGACAATCACCCCCTCTCGGAGGTGAAAATATCGAAAATATTTATTTTTTAACAAAAAACCACGTTTTCTGGCGGTTTTTCGCAAATAACTCAAAAACTAAGTATGTATTCGAAAAAAATATTCTTAGCGAAAATGTAGCATAGAAACAAACAAAAAAAGTTGTGTATTCGTGAGTCAATAGACCCAGCGCAAGGAAAGTTGGAGCTCGTGAAAAATATGTTTTTATTCGTCAAATTCCAAATAGAATATTTCAAGGTGAAATAACCAACAAATGAAGCACTTTTAAGGAAAAGCCAATTAAAACTTTTTTAAAATGTTTAAAAAAAGCTCTATTTTTATTTTTAAAAAAGTTTATAGCATTAAAACTAAGCGAGTTACGCTCAAAATAAAGTTGGTCCTCTTATTTTGGTAAAAAATAATCTTGAAAATCTCCCCCTGTTTAGCACCACAAATAAAATTAATCGTTACCAGTTTACAAACAATTTACTTATGTATTTTTTATATGATCTGTAAGTGTCACCTTAAAAGGCTTGAACGAGTCACTAATCACGAATATATGCAAACTTTGAACAGCCATATCTTAACCAGTTTTTGTCTTTTATCCAGAAAAACAAAATGAATCTATCATATTTATAAAAGCAAAACCTACATTTTTTTAATTTTTGATATTTTTCGTATCACTAATACTTTTTAAGTTATTTTCAAAAAATAGCACTCTTCCAATAGTTTTAGAAAATTTTCTTTTTACTATAAAACCAAATTTCTTTAAAAATAAGCACTACGAACCGGTCAAACTTACAGATCGTATAAAGAGTACACATATGTACATATAAAGTCAAAAGTAAAGCGGCAACGATTAATTTTATTTAGGGTGCTTTAGGGTGCTATTTAAGTGCTAGGTTTTCATGGTTTTTTTAACTAGAAAAAAGGTCAAAATTTATTTTGAGCGTAACTCGTTTAGTTTTGGTGCTAGAAACTATTATAAAATATAAAAAAAAAACTATTTTTAAAAGCACTTTAAAATTTTTTATTAGTTTTTCCCGAAAATTGCCTAATTTTTTGGAAATTATATGTTGAAATATTCAATTTGGAATTTGGCGAATAAGAACACATTTTTCATGAGCTACAACTTTGCTTTTACTGGGTTTAGAGACTTCATTATTACACGATTTTTTCGTTTTTTTATAAGCTATATTTTTGCTAGGAACATTTTTTTCGATAAAATATTTACTTTTTGAGTTATTTGCAAAAAACAGCTTGAAAACGTTTTTTTTTGTTTTGTCGAAAAATCAACATTTTTAATCGCAAATAACTCGTAGAGGATTGATCTACGTAAAAAACTCTATAGAACTAAATTTGCTTAGAATTAGCCAATTTATCCATTTCCGGACTTACTTTAAACTCGCGTTTTGTGGGGTGATATTCCCCCCTTCTCGGGGGTGAATATCACCCCCCAAGTAAAAGCAACCAACGGGACAAATTCAACTTTGTAAGTAAGTAGAACCTAAATCCAAATTTTTATCCAATTTGGAGTTGACCCTGAAATTACACTCCAAAACCGTCATTTACGGGGCTCTAGTAGTAATACGTTATACAGACGGAATGAAAATTAAAATGTACCTATAAAAACAAACCCAATGTTTTCCAAAATTCCAAATGTTTTTATTGCACTAAAAATATACCGAGCAATGAACGCTCTTTTTCTAAGCTCAAAATTATTAAAACATATTTGGAAAACTCTATGTCACAAACTAGGCTATCGAATCTAGGTATTTTAAGCATATAGAACAAGATACCGCTCGAACTTAAGACATCGTTCATTAATTGACAAGTTCGCACAGGCAAATTCACCACACTTGTTAAATTTAATACCATGTTATAATGCAAAAATGTACCAGGAAAATAAATATATACATATTAATAGATAGGTACGTATTTCTTTTTTGTTACCTATTTATTTTTTTACTTAGTCTCTTTCATTTACACATATTTTAGTAATTATACTGTTATTAGTTGTCGTTATGTTTATAGTACGGGGGCCCACAAAAATTGTCGCGGTGGGGCCCCCAATCTTCAGCTACGCCACTGAGTTTTAATTAGGGGATTAAAGAAGGTATTGAAAATTACACCCATCCAGACGAACCTTATTAGCGGTACCAGTGGAAAATGGGAAGAGAGATAGGCCAAGAATATGATTGAGGGATGAGGGACAGTGTGGACAAGGACGCGAGGAAGATCGGCGCAGGAAATTGGCAACGTTTGGGGAACATAAACTATTGGCGAAATAAACGGGAAGATCGAGCCTCAAATATAGTACGTTCTTTGAAGGTAAAATATTGCAAAACCTCTAAATTTTAAAGAACCGCTTGGATTGGCATGAAATTTGGTATACGCATAGCTAACAAGTCATAGAAAAAAAATGATATTGTGCCGATGTGCGCTTTTGCCCTAGGGGTGAGTTTCACCCCCTTTTGGAGGTAAAAAATATATGTTCGAAATAAGTCCGGAAATGAATAAAATGCCTAATTCTAAGCAACTTTTGTTCTATAAAGTTTTTTCACCAAGTTAATACTTTTCGAGTTATAAAATAACTACGTTTTCAAACGGTTTTTCGCAAATAACTCAAAAAGTAAGTATTGTATTTGGCGGAAAAAAATTCTTATCAAAAATATAGCACGTAAAATAGTGAAAAACTTGGTGTATATAAAAAATATATAGTCTATATATAGTCCGTCCGCTATAACTTTTCCCATGCGGTACGATTTATTTTCAATCAAATTAAGTCAAAACATAAATTGAAACGAACGTCGATGTGTATATACATTTTGTATACTGTATACTTGTATGCTATATACTACACACATCGGCGAACGTTTCACTTTCTGTTTTGACTTAGTTTGATTGAAAATTTTTTGCTCAATTAGAAATCCAATGAAATCAATTAATTTGTGGTCATCTGATTGAATACAACCAATAAAACCAACATTATACTGAAAACAGATCCCATGGGCTGTTTTCACTCAATCATGTAGCTATGGATACCTACATTTCGTTTCATTTCGATTTTGACATTTCAAATATTCAATATTTCACAATGTCACGATTTGGTTGTAATACTGATGAGAATATTAATGAAATTATCGAATCAAATATACCAAAGAATACTGTTTACAAAAAATTTTCTATCCGAATAACCCTCGAACATTGATAAATGCTCAAAAATTTTTTAACAACTTTCTCAAGCTTGTTGCTTACAGGCAAGAGACCTCCGCCTACGGCGTCGGTCTGTTTCCAAGCAACAAGATTTCGAAATCTGTTATAAAAATTTTTCGAACAATTATCAATGTCCTTGGGTTATTACTACTGAAAATGAATCGTACCGCATGGGAAAAGTTATAGCGGACGGACTATATGTAAGGTCACTGTATCTAGTAGAAGCAGAGGTATAGCTAATGAAAAATAGGTTCATATTCGTTAAGTTCCAAATCGTATATTTTAACGTGCTATAACCAAAAAACGAAGCACTTTTTTGGGGAAAACTCATTTAACTTTTTTAAAGTGTTTAAAAAAATGCTTATTTTTGTTTTTTAAAAAAAAATTTAGCATCAAAATTAAACAAGTTACGCTCAAAATAAAGTTGGTCCCTTTTTTTTGGTAAGAAATCGGGAAAATCACTCCCTAATTAGCATTTCAAATGAACTTAATTGTTATCACTTCACAAGTTTTTTACTCGCATATGTATTGATCATACGATCTGTAAGTTTCATCGGTTCAAAGTCCTTTTATGAAAGAGCTGTAGTTAAAAGGGCTTGAACGAGTCACTTATCACGAGTGTATGCAAATTTAGAAACACCGAATCTTGACCAATTTTTGTCTTACAGAAAAACAAAAAAAATACAAAATATTCAGAAAAGTAAAGCCGGCTTTTTTTATTGTTTAAGACTTTTGGTATCTCTAACAATTTTTAAGTTATTTTGAAAAAAAGCATTTTTTTCAAAATTAAAATTTTAAAAAAATTTACTTTAAAACCATTTTTTTTTTCAAAAATAAGCACTTTGAATCGATTAAACTTACAGATCATATTATAAACACATCATAAGTAAAGTAACTTGTGAAGCGGTAACGGTTAATTTTATTTAAGTTGCTAATTGGGGGGTGATCTTCCTGATTTTTTTTTGCCAAAACAAAAGGGACCAACTTTATTTTAAGCGTAACTTGCTTAAATTTGATGCTAGAAATTTTTTTTATAAAAACAGAAATAAAGATTTTTTTAAACACTTTAAAAAAGTTGTAATGTGTTTTCCCCAAGAATGCTTCGTTATTTGGATATTTCACATTGAATTATTCTATTTGGAATTTTTCGAATATGAACCTATTTTTCATTAGCTATAACTCTGCTTTTGCTAGGTATAGGGACCTAATATATACACCATTTTTTCACTTTTTTGTAGGCTGTAGTTTTGCTAAGAATATTTTTTCAACAAAATGCTTACGTTTTGAGTTATCTGCGAAAAACCGTCTAAAAACGTGGTTATTTTGTTGAAAAATGAACATATTCACTTGCAATTAACTCGAAAAGTATTGATTTGGTGAAAAAACTCTATAGAACAAAAGTTGCTTAAAATTAGTCAGTTTATCCATTTCGGAACTTATCTTGAACATATATTTTTTCACCCCCGAGATGGGGTGAAACTCACCCCCAGGGCAAAAGCACATATCGGCACCATATCACTTTTTTTCTATGACATGTTAGCTATGCGTATACCAAATTTCATGTCAATCCAAGCGGTTTTTTAAAATTTACAGCAAAAACCGTGAAAGAATGGACTAATAGGGCTGTAGCACCAAGCACCACTGATTATGATGAATGATGATAATTAAAGAATGAAAGGTAAGATTTTGTGAAAACAGAAAAAGGTTTTAGAACCGGTGGTTTATGGTCAAAGTTAAAGTAGCAATAAATGACACTAAAAGACGTAAATTAGGAAAAATTTCAACGGTGAACCCAGTACAAATGGATAAAAAATAAAATAAAGTCAAAATAAAGAGGGAAAACGGGAAGTATTAAGTCTGATAAGTAGTACCCATTAAAATTTGTTTTAAACTCATAAAATAATGAGATATTGAAGTTTAGTTGTAATCAAAGTTTTCCATACATTATTAGCTTTTATAGTAATAGTCAAATAGTTTATGAATAATGTTTAAAAAACTTTAAACTTACTTACCAACTTTGACTTTTGTATCCAATACTTTCTAAATACGTATTTCTATCTAATATCACTTTTCCTTGACCAAATTATAGAACACTGTCAAAACCGGTATTTTCACAAAAAAATATGCACTTCACTCAGATATCCATCTCAGATTTTTTTAAATAAGCTTATTTATGTAAGTGTGACTTCATTATCAATGATTCAGTTTTCAGTTATAGAGCTTGCAGTGTCTACAACTGACTCCCGCATAGTATCATCGTGTAGTGGAATGGAGTGGAAAGTATTATGCCGTCATAAAACTAAAAATAATCAGTAATCAAAAAATAAACTGTTGCGTTCAGTATGGTACATATTATGTTTGAATAACTTCGATAGACGAATTGGATGGTGTAGTTTTATGTTATAGAAAATAATATACCTACATGTTGTGTTGATATAGATCCTTATCAGACATGACAAATTAAGTCAATAAATTTCGACATCATTAGCGGAAACTAAGAAGTTGTTTTATTAGATTAAAAAATATCGTGATGTATGAACTAATCATGAAAATTTTCTATGAATATTGGATTGTGTTTTCAACTATGCAACAAATAGGGATAATTTTACAAGTTTAGTTAATGTACAGGGTTATTACTTCGACGCTATCTATATATATATATATATATATATATATATATATATATATATATATATATATATATATATATATATATATATATATATATGATTATTAATATGTAGTGACTGTTAATAATACAAAATGAATAATTTTGGGGAATGCAGTCAATGTGTTTTGGGCTGATTAAAAGAGAAACACTTTGAACTTTTGTCGAGCTTTCGGACAATTTATTTCCTTTATCAAGACAATCTAAAAATACAAATGTTTAAATTTAGATGAAAACTAGAAAAATAACAACTTACTGCTCGTGGTTTACAAAATAACTAACATACTTATTAAAAACATAAAAATTCTTTCTAAAAAATATAAATTGTAAACGTAAATTAATTTTGAAATATGTCAAAAGGACATTAATCAAATGTAGTTAGACTACTTTAATAACTCGATAGATTGGGAAAGAAGTTAGCTAACAGTGTATAAAATAATGATATAAAGATATAAGCAAATTTGAAGTTATAATTATTAGTAAAAAAAAAAACTGATAGTAATGTAAAACAAGTTGATTTAGAATGTTATAAATATTTTTCTTTTGATACTATTTAGTGAAATTTTAAAAATTAATAAGATCAAATTGTTTATAAAATGCATAAATTAGTAATATCAGATCTCAAAATTAAAGTCAAAGTTAGTAAATTACAGTCAAAGTTAGTTAGTCAAAGCCAAAATGTTATTATAAATAATGCTTAGATTATTGATATCAGATCTCTTATTAATACAATTTGATTTTTTTATCCAAAATTTTTTTATTATTTATCTTATTTTTCTTTACCATATCTACCATCTTTAACACCAAAATTAATTAAGTTATTTAAACAAAACAAAAACATTAAAATTGCTACTAAAAATGTCAAAACTTTGAACAGTCTTTATACCAGAACTAAGACTCCGCTAAAAATTATGGAGAGTTCTAATGTTATTTACTCCATACCTTGTAGTACTTGTGGTAAATGTTACATCGGACAAACTTCACGTAACCTATCTCTTAGACTAACGTCTCATAAAAGTGATATCAAGAGAAATATCCCTTCTTGTGCATTGGCAGAGCATGTTATTAATGAGGATCATGTTTTCATTTTTCAAGAAGCAACAATTTTGGAAAGAGAAGTAAATTTACGTAAAAGAGAATTTAAAGAAATGGTTTGGATAAAAAAATCAAATTGTATTAATAAGAGATCTGATATCAATAATCTAAGCATTATTTATAATAACATTTTGGCTTTGACTAACTAACTTTGACTGTAATTTACTAACTTTGACTTTAATTTTGAGATCTGATATTACTAATTTATGCATTTTATAAACAATTTGATCTTATTAATTTTTAAAATTTCACTAAATAGTATCAAAAGAAAAATATTTATAACATTCTAAATCAACTTGTTTTACATTACTATCAGTTTTTTTTTTACTAATAATTATAACTTCAAATTTGCTTATATCTTTATATCATTATTTTATACACTGTTAGCTAACTTCTTTCCCAATCTATCGAGTTATTAAAGTAGTCTAACTACATTTGATTAATGTCCTTTTGACATATTTCAAAATTAATTTACGTTTACAATTTATATTTTTTAGAAAGAATTTTTATGTTTTTAATAAGTATGTTAGTTATTTTGTAAACCACGAGCAGTAAGTTGTTATTTTTCTAGTTTTCATCTAAATTTAAACATTTGTATTTTTAGATTGTCTTGATAAAGGAAATAAATTGTCCGAAAGCTCGACAAAAGTTCAAAGTGTTTCTCTTTTAATCAGCCCAAAACACATTGACTGCATTCCCCAAAATTATTCATTTTATATATATATATATATATATATATATATATATATATATATATATATATATATATATATATGGTGGATGTGTGAATTGTTCGTAAGGGGATTTTTCCACATTATCTATTTCATCTATTATATATATATATATATATATATATATATATATATATATATATATATATATATATATATATATATATATATATATATATATATATATATATATAGTTCTTCAAATTTCCTTTAAAAGGGTTTTGCAATCGATACCGTGTCTTTAAAATAAACTGACTTATTGTAAAAAAAAACAAACAAATATTTTTTCAATTTTGGAGCATATACGAATTTTGAAGCAGATATGAATGGAATCTCGGTGTACCGACTACTCACTTTTTACAGCTGCTGGTGAAAAGGAAAAGCACTGCTGTAAAGTTAATACATATGTTTGAATAACTTCGATTGTCGAATTGGATGTTGTAGTTTTATGTTATACAAAATAATATACCTACATGTTGATATAGATCCTTATCACACATGACAAATTAAGTCAATAAATTTCGACATCATTAGCGGAAAGTAAGAAGTTGTTTTATTAGATTAAAAAACATCCTGATATATGAATTAATCGTTAAAATTTTTCTATGAATATTGTCACATTGTGTTTTCAACCATTAGATAAGAGAGGAAATAAAACAATAAACCTTACAAACTTTTACAGTTGGATGAATCTCAGTGAAACTTTTTTCATTCGATTTGTAAGAGCCTTAGGAAACTTTGTGAATAAAAATGATGATGACAAAATGAAAATTGCATTATTGAACAAGGAAGATGCATTTTTCAAAATGCATTTCAAAGCGATGAAAAATGATAAATTTGTACTTCGGAAATAATTGAAGGGGTGGCTGCAATAACCAGGCAGCTCCACTTTTTTACGAAAATGAGATTTTCAGTGACTTACTCTTAACAAAAATCGGCCGATCGTTTCCTGCAACAAACGGGTATCTCTTAATAACGGCACATAACTGGCAACGATATTTGGAGCTACCTTGCTTTCGGTTTGTAGGAAGAACCGGGCAGCTCCGGGAGCTGCCTGGTTCTTGCACTTAACTGTTGGCAAAATAATATAATAGAAAATATAGAAAAGATATAAAAATATGCATGGAATATAAAAAATAAGTTTGATTCCTTCATGTATTTGTTTAGTTTCTTTTGAATTTAATGTAATAATACAATAATTTTAATATTATTCTATTTCTAACAGTTTGTAATACGGTTCTGTTCATGATAATGAAACTCAAAACACATTGAAGGTGGAAAAAAAGTACACCTGACTAAAGCTGATACTTTCTATAAAGATTTAACAGAAAAAACTGCTTTGGATAAGGGAGATCCCAGAGTTGAAGTCATGTCATTTGATTTTGAACAAAACATGCCCCTGCCACATGTTCCTTCTGGCAACGTGTTCTACAAGCGCCAGTTGTGGTTTTATCCATTTTGCATCAATAAGGGCAGCGTTTCGAAGAGTTACTTTTATGTTTTCGATGAAATAACGGGTCGGAAATCTCCAAATGAAGTGATAAGTTGCTTACACGATTTTATTAATAACTACGTTGATCCGCAGATAACAACCCTTTACGTTTATAGTGACAACTACGCTTCGCAGAACAAGAATTCCGTTCTTGTTCACTTTTGGCAATCTCTTCTATTGCATGGAAGATTCAAGAGAATAAAACATCGTTATCCCGAACCTGGGCATAGTTTTTTGCCTTGCGACAGGTCGTTTGCTCTCGTGGAAAAAGAGAAAAGAAAGAAACAGTTTATCTGCCAGAGGAATGGAGTCGCATGATAGCAAATACCAGTAAGAAGTTTATTGTGAAAACTGTTAAGCAAGATATGATTCTAAACTATAAAGAAGTTCTTGAGCCATTTTTTAAGAAAAGCAATATTAAAAATAGTTCAAATACGAATTGATCGTAAGGGGATTTTTCCGCATTCTCTATTTCATTTGTTTGTATTCGTACGAGTGGTCGTCCAAACCAGTAACTTTGGATCTTTTGATCACCGAGTGTGTTTCACACACCGAGTGTGTTTCTTTTGCTTTTAAAACATACATTTTACTCTAAGTAGTAATTAGGGAATTAAAACTTGAGACGGTCATTGCCAGATTGGGCGTAGATTTACGCTCCTGCTATGTCTATGTTCTCGAATGTTGTTTTTTGATTAGAATGTGTCTGAAGATATTCAACCTCTCATCTTCACTGATGAGCCCAGAGAGGTTGAAGAGGGCGAAACACAATTCTAAGAACTGGTGTTTGGATCTTTGATTCTATTCAAAAAATCTTTCCCAGCCCGAAGTAGTGGATGTGTGAATTGTTCGTACGGGGATTTTTCCGCATTCTCTATTTCATTTGTTTGTATTAAAAGAACTTTTTATTTGTAATTCATAAATACCAAGTTTAGAAGAAAAAACTATTAAAACAAGAAATAAATCTCTTTACAGTTAAAAATAGGTTAATTTATGTACGTTAGACCAATGATAATAAAAATAAGAAAAAATCATTTCAAATTTCGAAAATGCCCGCCATTCACCTCTTGACAACGTGCAAGCCTATAAATAAATTCTTGAGTCACTCTTTCCAGAATTTCTCCACGTATTAGATCACATTCATCAATTATTCTCTGTCTCAAATCCTGCAAGCATGTTGGTCTATTAACGTAAACCCGTGATTTTAGATAACCCCAAAGAAAAAAATCTAACGGGTTGAGGTCGGGAGAACGAGCTGGCCACTCTAGGAATCCTCTACGTCCAATCCATTGATTTGGAAAATTCATATCCAAAAAATCCCTAACCCGTCGATCATAGTGGGGAGGCGCTCCATCTTGTTGAAACCAAAAATTTTGTGGTAACTGGCCATTCTGTTGAAGTGCAGGAATAATTTGGTTATTTAGTAAATTTAAATACTTGTCACCATTCAAATTTCCGTCTATGAAAAAAGGGCCTATTAGTCTATTTTGAACAATTCCCATCCAAACATTTAACTTTTGTGGATGTTGGGTATGTGCTTCAATAATCCAACGAAAATTCTCATTCGACCAATACCGACAGTTATGGCGGTTAACGGTTCCATTTAAGCAAAAAAACGAACTGTCAATACTGATGGAATAGGCATGAAGAAAATTAATGCCACCAACATACAAGAGAGAGGTCCTAGAGAGACAGAGAATTTTTCAGGTAAAATTTGACAGGCCGTGTAATTCCAGTTGCCTATATCAACTTAAATCGGAAAAATAGACCTCATATTTTTTAAATTTTATTAACTTAACTTAATTTTTAAATACTGCTCATCAGCCCTGATACCAAGTTAAAAAAATATGAGGTCCATTTCCCCGATTTAAGTTGATACATTATACGGCCTGTCAAATTTTACCTGACAATTTCTCTGTCTCTCTCAGGACCTCTCTCTTGTATATTGTAGTCAATCTTGCTTCACTATTTGAATGGGACGGGGCCATTCCATCCGTATTGACAGTTCATTGGTTCTAACACGATCACCATGACCGATTATCATTAATATTTCAATGCGATCTCTTTCACTTAAATGAACCATTTTGAATAAAACTTATTTCTGTCAATTAGTTCAGTAACAGTTAACTACTATGCTAAATTCAAATAAATACAATAGTTTTAGTCCATAGTATGGATGGTAGTACTCGTTTATTTTTAATACAAAAAATTATCTACAGACACTTTTTAACTATTTTTTTCTTCTAAATTTGGTATGTATGAATTAAAAATAATAAGTTCTTTCAAAATCTGCAAAAATATACAGGGTGTCCCAATTAAATAAATAAGTTAAGGGTATTTCCGGTGAAACCGGAAGTGAACTAGTAACAAAAAGTATAGCAATAGATGCGTTTTGCGTCACTGTACTTGCATGCAAAGTTTCAAAAAGATTGTTCTTTTCGTTTCAAAGATATTTGCTTGGTTCCATTCTTTAGCCCAACCCAGTATAAAGTTATCGAATTTAGTGATACACATAGAGAGACTGTTACTGTTACGTGCTCAGGCTCAGCGAATGGTTTTGTGACTGAGGATTTCGTTCTTCTAAAGAAATCTTATGTACCGATTTTTCCATAAGTACACAATAAGGTTTATAATGCCCCGTTGCCTTTGAAAAGGGATAAGCTATTAAATGTCATGGAATTGACCAGACAGTATGTTGGCGAGGCTGAAATGTGGTACTACCAACAACTTGTTCCTGTAGAGCCAGAAGAATGCCAAACTTCCGAAACTGAAGATGAACACTAATAACCTAAGAAGAATATTACCTGTTTTTTATGTTTTCATAGTCCACTGATTAGTTTGTATTTTGATAATAATGTAATAAGGACATTTTATTTAGTTTCTTTACTTTTTGTGTCCAAATAACATATAAATAAACCTAGAACTATTTTTTTTGTATATTTTTGGCAAAGCAGCTCCAATGTTTTTTTTATTTTATTAAAATATGATATTTATAATATTTACAAAAACTACGTAAAAACTTTTTCTTTAGATGTTTTCACCGCAGGAAAAAAAATAATCAAAAATAAACTAATTTTGAATTTTTAGAAGGTTTTTTTCGATTTCCCACAAATTTTAAAATATGGAGCTACTTGGTTATTGCAGCCACCCCTTCAATTGACGGAAATGTGTTCAATTTTGCTACCCAGGAGTTTTTGAACTCACCGAACACGAATATCATGACAGCAATGGTCTTCGGGGCACCTGGTGCCTAGGATGGGATTCGAGTCATGGAGTTTTATAGAAATGGCGTCTCCGAGACTCCTGTTGCCCATAATTGGTATGTTCTAAGGTTTTATGAAAATTTAATACAAAATCAATACAAACTCACTACTCGGTAGTTTTTGGGGACGCTAATCACGAATATCAAAACCACGATGGTTTTCGGAGCACCTGTTGGCCAGGACGGGCCTAGTCTATTGAAGTTTTGTGGAAATTTGGTACAAAATCAGTGCAACCTCGTTACTGGGAGGTTTTTGGGATCTCTGAATACGAATATTATGTTATCAATGGTCTCCGAGATACCTGGTGCCCATCAGTGTACTCTTCCGTAGTATTTTTATGTAAATTCGGCCTTAGAGACCGAATATCGATTGTCCACAAAACTCCAGGAGACAAGGCCCGTCCCCATCACCAGGTTCGTCGGAGGCCATCATCGTCATGATATTCGTAATTACCGACCTCAAAAATCTCCTTATAACGACTTTGAACACTGATTTTGTATCTAATTTTCACAAAACTCTAAGAGACGGAGCCCATTGTGGTGATCAAGTGCGTCAATCAGAGAACATCGTCGTTATGATATTCGTGATCAGCGTCCTCAAGAACCTTTGAGTAATGAGCTTGCACTGATTATGTATCGAATTTCCATAAAACTCCAGGTGAGACCCATTACAGGCAATAGGTGTCTCGGAGACCATCGTAGACATGATATTTGTATTTAGCGACCACAAGAACTTTGTATGTGACGATAGTGAGAGTCCACGACAAAGATATAACATTGTAGTAACCTGATTTTTTTGGGTATTTATAAATCATGCCATTTGAACAGCGCAAAATTCAGGGGCGTAACAGAGTCCCCGCAGCGTGAAGCTTGCGGGGGGCCCCAATCTCCTGATAATATGTAAAAATCTGTTATATGTATATGTATATGATTTAACTTTTTGTGTTTAAATTTAAAAACGTAAATGTATAAATAGGCGTACTCGGCAAGTGAATCATCTCATATCTAGAAACTTAATCCTTTCCGGTCTCACAAACTTTTATGGGTGACGACAATAAACTATAATCCTTTGTACTTGACTATTGAAAGATTTGAGAATTGCAATTTGCCGAATTTTAGAACAATATTTCTAAATCTAGAAATGGGGTTTCTCTTTAATTTATTTATTTATTGATTTATTTATAAAAATCCAAACAGGTCCTAAAACCTTTTTACATGGACAGTTATAATCATAAACTTTATATAACAAATATAACTAATATATACAGTCATTAGCACAACTATTGATAGGCAGATATAGAAGACTTTAACACAAAAACAGCTAGATTAATGATATCTATTATCCATCTACTAGTTTAAAGTGCTCTTGCACTATATGTCTATAGCAACCAACTGACATTGTAAAATCAATGTTTTTTACTAAATTTATATTGTTCGCTAGTTTCAACATGGCCTCTAGAGGAGAGCAAACAGATGTTCTTATTTTTCCAAACAACAACTGATATCTCGTTGCTTTTCGAGGAACATTAAATGGTATCCGCATTCGTAAATCAATTGTACCTGAAATATTATTAATTATTTTATATAAAATCATTGCCATTACAAATTTGCGCCTACTAGTCAAAGACAAAACTTCAAATTCTTCCCTTAGCATGGTTGATCTTATGATTCCATAATCAGGCCATCGATGATGTTTTTTGAAATACAAATAACGAAGAAACTTATTCTGAACTTTTTCTAGTGCCTCTAAATGTACTTGAGGTTGTTGTCCCCAAATAATAGAACCAAATTCTAATATTGGTCTAACTAAAGTATTATATAATATTTTTATACCCTTAATACTAGTAAAATCGCAAGTTCGTCGACATATAAAACCCAGCATACGGTTCGCTCGTTTTGCAGCTTTACCAATATGTGTAGCAAATGACAGTTGATTATTATAAGTCAAACCCAAATCCTTGACCTCACTGGTCCTTTTTAAAACATTCAGTCCTATTAAATAATCAAATACTATTGGTTCTCTTTTACGGGTAATAGACATAACGTAGCACTTATTTATATTGAATTTGATCTTATTATTGTCACCCCATAATAAAATGTTCTCAATATCCCTTTGAATCATTACGCAATCCCTAACAGTTTGAATTATTTTGAATAACTTAAAATCATCTGCAAATAATAAGTAATCTGAATACTGGATGACGTTTGCTAAATCATTTATACACATTAAGAACAAAAGTGGTCCAAGATTAGACCCTTGTGGTACTCCCGAGTTAGCCTTAAATTTACCAGAAGTATTTCCATTGTGTTTTACAACAAAACTCCTATTCTGCAAATAACTTTTAAATAACTTTATTAGATTATCAGGTAAGCCAAAATTACATAACTTTCTTAAAAGAACATCGTGTTTTACTTTATCAAAGGCTTTTTCGAAATCCGTATACACTACATCCAATTGCAATTGTTTTTCTAACGCATTGTTTGCAGACTCGGTGAATGAAATAAAACTTGTGTTTATCGAGCGACCCGACATAAAACCATGTTGATGATCATTAGTACTATTTTTGACGTGATTATATATATGAGCATGCAATATTTGTTCGAAAATTTTTGATGGAGCACACATAATAGCGACTCCTCTATAATTTTCAATATCTCTTTTGTTACCCGCCTTAAATATTGGAGTAATTGAAGATAGTTTCCATTTTTCTGGAAATTTTGAATAAGTTATTATTAGATTAAAAATATGTAATAATGGTAACTTTAACCACTCTTGGCATGCCTTTAAAATATACGGGGGGATGCCATCTATACCGGCAGCTTTCTTTGGTTTCAGCTTTTTGACTGCATTATCATAATCTACGCTTGTTATTGATGGTAAATTCAAAACATTGTTATTACTAATAATATTTGTAAAATTAGTGTTATAGCTAGAAATGTCGGTAGAATAAACATATTCAAAATATTTCGCAAACTCATTAGCAGTATCACTCTGATTTATTTCTTTACCCCCAAAATAAAATATTTCTGTTTGATTAGACTTAGAATTCTTATTATTAATGAAATTCCAGAAATTGTTAAACTCATTTTCTATATTTTCCACAATTTGCCGTATATATTTCCTGTGCTCTATGTTAATTAATGATTTCAGTTTTTTTCTGGTCTCTATAAATTGATTGTTAAAATAAATTGAAACATGTCTTAACTTTCTAAAATTATTTTTTTGTTTGAGCAACTTTTTGATATCAGGCGTAAACCATTTCGGAAAATTAGAATAATTCTTGTAAATATTATATTGTGGTACAGATCCTTCAAATATATTAAGTACTTTTGAGTAAAAGATATCTAGAGCTTTATCTACCTCTATTTCCTCTGTTACAGCTTCCCACGTCATATTTCTCATCAAATCACACATCAAATCAAAATTTGCTTTTTTAAAATTAAATCTATTACCAACTAACTTATCTGTTTGTCTAAAACTTGATACTGTAAATGAAAGTTGAATTTCCAGAGATGGATGTAATCTATCTTCCTTTACTAACGGTAACTGCTCTTGACATACCTTACAACTATTTATATTATCTGCAGATGCTACTACTTGATCTAAATTTTGCCCTGCCAGTTTTTTACATTGTTATAAAGCAAAAATGAATTAAAATTTAAAAACTCAATCATACTTTTAAACTTAACACTTCCATTAGTACAATCTAGATTTTCGGTTCCTTTAATTTCTGCAATATTGAAGTCGCCAAAAATAAACGTGTTATTAATATCAGTAATATGTGTTTGTAACAATTCGAAGCAATTCGCATAGTCATGTAATTTACAATCTGGTGGAATATAAACTCCAATTAATTTTATACTTAATTTGTTATGAATTTTTAAATCCGCAACCAAAATTTCAAAAGATGAACAATGTTGTGTTACTTTTAAAATCTTATGCTCCTTTTTTATTACCATTAATACTCCTCCTCCCTTAGTTTTGCCAGAAATCTCCTGGTTTCTGTCAGATCTCAATAAGTTAAATACATTTATATCAATTAGTTCTCCATCAACCATATCCTCCCGAAGCCATGTTTCTACAGCTACTACTACATCATAATTACCTTCCAAGCAATTTTTATAGAATTCCGCAGTTTTCGTGTTCAGTCCCCTACAATTCTGAAAGTTTATGTGAATCCCTGTCATGAATTGAGTTGTCCCCTGATATCAAATCCTAATCATATTATATTTATTATTTAATATATATTTTTTTACACCTATTTTATTTCTACTATACCGTAGTAAATTTCTTTTCATAAATTTTTGACAAACCAAATAACTTAAAACAATAATTGAAATAATTTAAAACATCCAGTTTTTCTATAAGTAACTCATTAACCACATCAATATTTTTATCCTCTTATACACTACACACCAAAATCAACGAATTTAAGTTCCAAATTAATATATCTAAATTACTATCAACAAAAACTTATCAGTCACTGATATACACATTACAGAAACTTTGAGTATAAAGTAGCCCACACACGTTAATTGTCAAGATCCGATTCGCAAGTAATCACTTTAATTTCATCATTCTTCTTTATAAATACTCTACCATCGTAACTCCATGCCTCAGTCTTCCCGAACTTACTCCTTGCCTTCTTCAATAATGAATACCTATGTTTCGTTAGATCTTCATTCACAAATATTTTTGTTTCTCTTAATTGTCTTCTAGCACTTAGAATTTCCTTTTTCTTCAAATAAGAACTAAAGTCTACCACCACTGTTCTCGATTTATTAGTTTGCAAGTTTAATTTACCTTGTCTGTATAAATTAGAAATTTCGCTGGAATTGCATTTTATTTTCAATGTGTTGTTTATAATATTTATGACAACGGACATCAAATTTTCATTATTAGTTTCATTAATGCCATCAAAACGCAGGGTCCTTTTCTTTTGAAGTGCCTCTATGTCATCAATTGTTTTTGCTATATTGCTAATTTCTGTTGTGTGTGTTTCTATGTTTGTTTTCATATTTAATATTTGTTGTGATACATCATTAAGTGTATCCTGAACTGCATCAAATTTTTTCTCCAAATCATCAAATTTTTCTCCAAATTATCTAAATTCTGGTCCAGTTTTGTCATAAACTTTTGACATACTTTTGATATTATGACTTCTAAACTGTTTTCGTCCAAAGAAGCACCACTTGATAAGATTCCGCTTCTAGTTTTTGTTGCCATTATACGTGTATGGATCCCTTTAGCAGTTATTAATTTAATATTCACCAATACACTGTATTACTGTAATTGCTCAAATTTCTCTATTAATTAGTATATTTCTAACTTACTTGGACGCTTTAATGTTTACCTACGTTTAGTATTTCGATACAATTATCCAGAGGCGTAACAGAGGCCCCCGCAACATGAAGCTTACGGGGGCTCCAATATGTCAAGGGCCCCATCTTGGTGTCTAATATATGTAAAAATGTGTTGTTATATTGTTTGCATACATACGTTCTTCAAGCAGTGCAGTATTGAAAATGAAGTTGTCCATCCGAATTAATAAAATTGTAGACATATTCGCTGATTGTAAATAGTGCACGAAGAAAGTTGTTCATCTCATAGAATAATATCTACTAATCTAATAATTTAGTAATTTTTGTTCTATTTTATTCTATACCAATAAAGATGACAAATGTAAGTCGTCATAAACAATGCAGGAATACACCAATAGCTCAGTAAATGACAGTTTTGGAGTGAAATTATCAGGGTCACGACGGACGTATTTGCTTGATTATTTCATTCATAGGAGACTCTGACCAATAGAAAGCTACAGAAATGCAAATTAAGGTGATAATTTTTGATAATATCCCGTCGTCAAGTATATTACGTCAGATGCGCTTCGTTGCTAAGAAAAAATACATTCAGTGACATTAATGACAATTAATATTTTAAAAGTTATAAAAGTGATGACTTTCAACCGTAAAATATTTTATATCAGCTGTGTGTTTAACAGTACTAATTTGTACTTACATAAATAAATTACAATAAAATTTTGGTTTTGAACAGTTTTATTCATGAAATAATGGCAACAAATTGCACTCGATCTCTAAAATTAATATAGAATTTGTGCCCTCGTGACACATTGACATAATTTCACTCGACTTCGGCTCGTGAAATTAAAACTGTCAAAGTGTCACTCGGGAAAATTCAATAATTTTAGAGCTCTTGTGCAATTACTACTGACAATTTGGATTTAGGTTCTAGTTACACTCCACTTCAAAGTTGGATTTATGCCGTTGGTTGCTTTTACTTTCGGGGGTGACACCACTCTTTGGGATCAAAAACATACGTTTAAAATACGTCCGAAAATGTATACATTGACTAATTATAAGCAACTTTTGCTCTATAGAGTTTCTTTATCTATGTTAATACTTTTTTGTTTATTTATGAAAATGTTTATTTTTGAACAAAAAAAAAAAACAACGTCTTCAGACGGGTTTTTCGAAAATAACTCAAAAATAAGTATTTATCGAATTAAATATTAGATATCGAAAAAATATTTGTAGCAAAAATGTAGCTTATAAGATACAAAAAAATGGTGTGTACTTATTCATGAAATTTATCGACACAGCAAAAGCACAGTTAGAGCTCATGAAAAATAATTCTTATTCGTCCAATTCCAAATCGAATATTTCGACCTGAAATAACCAAAAAATGAAGCACTTTTCGGGAAAAACGCATTACAACTTTTTTTTAAATTTTTAAACAAAAACTTTATTTTAATTTTTTATAAAAGTTTCTAGCACCAAAACTATACGAGTTACGCTCAAAATAAAGTTGGCCCCTTTTTTAGCAAAAAAAAAATCGTGAAAATCTTATCATTAGCGCTTTACCATTTACTTTAAATATTTATTGTTTATATGATATGTAAGTTTGACCGGTTCAAAGTTCTTATTTTTGAAAAAATTTGGTTTCATAGTAAAAAAGTTTTTTTTATTTCGGAAAAATGCCTTTTTTTTCAAAATAACTTAAAAATTATAATGATACGAAAAATCTCAAAGAGTAAATAAATAAAGGTCTTACTTTTAGAAATATTTTGGCTATATTTTGGCTATATTTTGTTTTTCTGTAAGACAAAAATTGGTTAAGATATTATGGCTGTTTAAAATTTGCATATCTCGTGATTAGTGACTCGTTCAAGCCCTTTCAACCAGAACCATTTTAAAAATAAGCACTTTGAACCGGTGAAACTTACAGGTCATATAAAAAAGTTAAGTAATTTGTAAAGCGATAATGATTAGTTTCATTTGGGGTGCTAAATAGAGGAGATTTTCACAATTTTTTTACCAAAAAAATGGCATTCACTGTATTTTGAGCGTAACTGGCTTAGTTATTATGCTAGAAACTTGTGTAAAAAATAAAGCTTCTTTTAAACACTTTAAAAAAGTTCTAATAACTTTCCCCGAAAAGTATTTCATTTTTTGGTTATTTTACGTTGAAATATTCGATTTGGAATTTGACGAATAAGAAAAACTTTTCATGAGCTACAACATTTCTGTTACTGAGTCGATAGACTTCATTTTTGTTTTATCTTTTTATAAGCTAGATACATGTTTGCTAACAATATTTTTTCCATCGAATACTTACTCTTTGAACTACTTGCGAAAAATCGCCTAAAAACGTGTTTTTTTTTTTTGTTGAACAATAAACATTTTTACTCATAAATAACTCGAAAAGTCTTGAGTTGACCACTTTGGTGGTGACACTGAAAATTACACTGTATCGCCATATTTTACGTTAATTTACTGGGCTGTAAATCAACGTAAAACACATTAGATTATAGGTTTTTTTTACACATGTCGCATTTAGTAATTTTTTAAAGGGGCCTAATTTCCAATTCTGTGGGGGGGGGGGCGACGAAGTTTGTTACGCCACTGCGCAAAATATCCAGAGAATAACTATATAGGAATATCGAAATAAAAAGCATAATTGAATATTATCAAAACAACATGTGCAAGAGAGAAATCAAGGGACAGCTCAGTAACATGACGCCACTTATGTCCTTATGAAAGATAAAAAGCAAGAGACGATCATGTTGTTCATCATATTTGCGGAAAATAACAATCTAACAAAGAAATTTACAACAAAGAAATTGTAGGAAATCGCATTTTTAATAATTTTTTCTCAATTACAAGGGTATTGACACAGGGCCAATTTTTTTTATATAAGTTTTACATTACATTATGGTTTACAATAGAGAGAAAAATAAAAAAGAAACGTTAAATTTTATAATAAAGATTTGTTTCTCGAAAAAAGTCAACTACACTCTGAAGATGTTTCAATTCACTAAAGATCACATTCGTAAGACCTTGTATAGAGTATTTTCTTTGTTCTTGTTCGTACCCGCTACACTGAGTAAGAATATGTTGAACAGTTAACGATTCACTACACTTTTCAAAAACAGGTGATTTCTCTGAAGCCATGTGTCAACGCTGTGTGACCAATTCTTAGACTGAGAATGATTAACTTATACTTGCGTCTAGAGAAAACCAAATACTTTGCTTCGGAGCTTCTAGACAATTGACAGTTCTCTGGATTTGGCGGGAAATTTTAAAAGTATATATATTGTACCTATACATACTACTTATACGAAAAACCTCACTTCGCTTGGTAGATTATCTATATAAATGTAAATGAAATTCAAAATATACTTATTAACCTAATTATATAGTACATATTAGCAATATTTTAAATAAAAAACTTTGTCATGTAGGTACCTTATAATGTACTTAAGGATATGTTAAGTTCGGTACCTCTTGGGGACTTAATAATTTTACCAGTATTTTGAAAATTTCTCTATAAAATAATTAACCATAGGAAAGTTATAAATTACAGTCAAATAATTAACCATATTATAAAAGTTATATTATTACCACATCAAAAACAGTAGGTACCTACTACCAAAGAAAAACATAAATATTTCACATAATAAAAATATTCTTAAACAAAAATGATTGTTTTCAATTAATAAGAAAAACCTTCAAGGAAAATTTAGGGTTTAAACAAACCATCTATCAGAGAAATTCAAAATACGGGTGTAAAATTTCTAAGTCCCCAATAATTCTAACTGTCAATTGTCTAGAAGCTCCGAAGCCAAAGTATTTGGTTTTCGCTAACCGCAAGTTTAACTTATCTCTTCTGCTAAGTTAGGTAGCTGAAAGGTTTCGACAGTAGGTTGTATTTTGTATAATTTCGAGGTTGATCTCTTCCATTTGTTTTTAGCCCTATCAGGGAACACAAAATTTTACGAAAACCTCCAAAAAAATCAAGGAAGGATGAAAATTTGGGAATAGGTAGTAGAAATTGTCTATTATTATACAGGGTGTCCCGAAAAGATTAGTCATAAATTATACCACACATTCTGGAGTCAAAAGGAGTTCGATTGAACCTAACTTACCTTAGTACAAATGTTTTCATAAAAAAAGTTACAGCCCTTTGAAGTTAGAAAATTAAAATCGATTTTTTTCAATATATCGAAAACTGTTAGAGATTTTTTATTGAAAATGGGCATGTATCATTCTTATAGCAAGAACATCTTAAAACAAAATTATAGTGAGATTTGTCTACACCATAAAAATTGTATGGGGGTTTTGTTCCCTTATACCCCCCCACACTTTTGTCTACGTTCCAATTAATTCATTATTGTGGTACCATTAGTTAAACACAATATTTTTAAAACTTTTTTGCCTCTTGGTATTTTTTCGATAAGCGAGTTGTTATCGAGATGCGGCTTCTTTTTTAATATATTTACATAAAAATTATATGGGGGTTTTGTTCCTTTAAACCCCCCAAATATTTGTGTACGTTCCAATTAAACTATTGTTGTGATACCATTAATTAAACACAGTGTTTTTAAAACTTTTTTGCCTCTTAGTCTCTTTTTGATAAGTCACCTTTTATCGAGATGTGGCTTCTTTTTCAAAATATACCTAAAAATGTAAATTATAAATAAATTTTCAGATTATCAACAGGTCTCTATAATCGTACTTACCATATACAAATATGTGGTGGATTTGACAAATATTCAAAATATCTCGATAAACACTGGCTTATCGAAAAATTACTGAGAGGCAAAAAAGTTTTAAAAACATTGTGTTTGACTAAAGGTGCCACAATAATAATTTAATTGGAATGTACACAAAAGTTTGGGGGGGTTTAAGGGAACAAAACCCCCATAAAATTTTCATGGGGTGCTCAAATTTCACTTTAATTTTTTTTTTCAAGATTCTGCTACCATAAGAATGCCACATGTCCATTTTCAATAAAAAATCTCTAAGAGTTTTCGATATATGAAAAAATATCGATTTTCATTTTGTAACTTCAAAGGGCTGTAACTTTTTTTGGGTGCACTATTGTATATAGGTAAGTGAGGTTGAATCAACCTATTTTTGACCCCAGAATTTGTGGTATAATTTATGACCAATCTTTTCGGGACACCCTGAAGAAAAAGTTTACAATTCTACATCCCCTCCATTTTACAAAAATTGGGAAATACGAGGTGAAAAATATTTTCTCGGGAGTGAAAAAATATACGTTCAAAATTGGCCCGGAATTGGATAAAATGACTAATTCTAAGCAACTTTTGTTCTATAGAGTTTTTTCACTAAGTCAATACTTTTCGAGTTATTTGCGAGTGAATATGTTCATATTTAACAAAAAACAAACATATTTTTGGACGGTTTTTCGCAGATAACTCAAAAAGTAAGTATTCTAGCGAAAAACATATTCTTAGTAAAAGTATAGCTTATAAAAAATTGAAAAAAAAAACGGTGTACGCTTGAGGTCTTCAGACCCAGTAGAAGCAGAGTTGTAGCTAATGAAATAAAGTAGGTTCTTCTTCGTCAAATTCCAAATCGAATATTTCAATGTGGAATAACCAAAAAACAGAGCACTTTTCGGGGAAAACTCATTACAACTTTTTTAAAGTGTTTAAAAAAAGGTTTAGTTTTGTTTTAAAAAAAAAACTTGTAATATTAAAAATAAGTGAGTTACGCTCAAAATATTGTTGGTCCCTTTTATTTCTTGCTACAAAAATCGCGAAAATCACCATCTAATTAGCTTCCCAAATAAAATTAATCGTTACCGCTTCACAAGTTACTTTACTTCTGTATTGTTTATACTATTTATAAGTTTCATTAGTTCAAAGTGTTCATTTTTGAAAAGAATTGGGTTTAAAATAAAACATTTTTTTAATTTTGAAAAAAATGGAATTGTTTATGAAATTAACTTAAAAATTATTATTGATACCAAAAATCTTAAAAAATAATAAAATGTATGTTTTGCTTTTCTAAATATTTTTGCTCTTTTGTTTTCTTGTTAGACAAAAATTGGTTATACTAAGGCTGTTCAAAATTTGCCTTAATTCGTGATTAGTTACTCGTTCAAGCCATTTTAACTACAGCTTTTTCAAAAATAAGCACTTTGAACCGACGAAACTTACAGATCATATAAATAATACATAAGCAAAGTAACTTGTGAAGTGGTAATGATATAATTTATTTGTGATGCTAATTAGGGGGTGATTTTCGCGATTTTTTTCCCAAAAATAAAAGGGACCAACAATATTTTGAGCGTAATTCACTTACTTTTAATGTTACAAGTTTTTTAAAAAACAAAAATAAACCTTTTTCACTTTAAAAAAGTTGAAATGAATTTTCTTCGAAAAGTGCTGCGTTTTTGGTTTATTTCACATTGAAATATTCGATGTGGAATTTGATAAAGAAGAACCTACTTTTCATTACCTACAGCTCTGCTTCTACTAAGTCTACAGACCTCAAGCATACACCATTTTTTTCACTATTTTATAAGCTATATTTTTGCTAAGCATATTTTTTTCGCTGAAATACTTACTTTTTAAGTTATCTCAGAAAAACCGTCCAAAAACGTGTTTTTTCTGTTAAAAATGAACATATTCACTTGCAAATAACTCGAAAAGGATTGTCTTAGGGTCTATAGAGCAAAAATTGCTTAGAATTAGTCATTTTATCCAATTCCGGACTTATTTTGAATGTATATTTTTCACCTTCGAGAGGGGGTATCCCCCTCCATTTTACAAAAATGGAGGGGATGTAGAATTGTAAACTTCTTCTTATATAATAATAGACAATTTCAACTACCTATTCCCAAATTTTCATCCTTCCTTTATTTTTTTTTTGGTCAGATTGTTCTTTGAGAGGGCTATTTAGGTCTGATGCTAGTTGAACGGATTTGATGCCTGATTTGGCTGTAATATTGCTTCCTTTGAAGCAGTATCGACGGTCTCATTGCCTGAAATTCCAACATGTGAAGGATTCTAGAATAACGTTATATTTGTTCCAGAAGAAATGAGACGGTTTGTTGCTTCGTGTATGGCGTGAACTAATGGATGTTGAGAATAAATATTTTTAATTGAGTCGATAGAGGACATCGAATCAGTGCATACTGCAGTGTCCTTGGATGGAGTTGGATGCTGGAAGGCAGAACTTCTGAAAAATCCAGAATAGAATATCCAACCCCTGTCGCAGTTTTAGATGCATTTGTGAAGAGAATTTCGCCGTATGAGTTTGTGTTGACCAGCTTTAGGAACGATTGTCTCAGAATTTGACTATTAGTTTCATTTTTGGGATAGTTGTTAAGCGAAAGGTTGATTTTTGGGATATTGTTAATCCAGGGATGAGTTGATGATATTATATGAGTATCTGTTACTGATAAATCAACAGGTCGTGAAAGAGAAAGTGAAATTTGAGGTAGTGTCTGATATTTATTATTGGGCGTACAGTACAGGGTTTACAAATTAGGTGATATACAGGGTTGTTTCGATTCGAAGACACCCTAGCAAAGTATGTCAGACGCAATTGTTGCCTACGAAGTGAAAGGAACACTACTCAAATGGCTCCTAAAATTATTTGTCGATATAATAAATATCGGAGTAGTACCAGCGGAATGGAAGGAATGTCTCCTGCTACCGATACTCAAAAAGGGAGACTCGAAAAATCCTGAAAATTATAGAGGCATTAGTCTGATGAACAGCACATTAAAATTGTTGAAGGCAGTCATAAAAGATAAAATCGACGAAAAATCGAACATGGCAGATGAACAACAAGGCTTCCGGAAGAACCGCAGCACAATAGATGTAATTTTTATTATCAAGCAAATAGTAGAAAAGTCTATTGAATATGGAAAACCAGCATACATGTGCTTTGTAGATTTAAAAAGTGCTTTTGACAGGGTGAGACGAAATGATATCTTAAATTTATTACAAGCTGAACAAATAGACCACCAGATAATAAGGCTAATTAATTAAATTAACAAGAACAACAAGACCAGAGTTATAATGTCAACAGGAGAAACAAAACGCATAGAACTAAAAAGAGGAATCCGCCAAGGAGACTCGTTCAGCCCATTGTTATTCAATATGGTGATGAATCAAATAATTCACGAAGTAAGAAAACGACATGGATACCACATCGGAGGGCATAAAATCACGATACTATGCTATGCCGATGATGCAGTACTAATTGCTGATAACGAGGATGACCTACAAAGGCAGCTCCACACTTTCAATATCACAGCAAATAAACTTAATATGGGAATATCAGTAGAAAAAACTAAATGTATAGTGATAAGTAAAGAGCCGCGTAGATGCAAGTTAGAAATAGATGGCAAAATTGTAGAACAAGTAATGAAATTCAATTACCTAGGAGTAGAGATCACTAGTGACAGGAATATAAGAACAGAGACCACAACACAAGCAACAAAATCGACAAGAGTAAGTGGTTGCCTCCGAGAAATCATATGGAGAAACAAATATCTGACCACGGAAAGCAAAATAGAAGTATACAAGACAACAGTAAGACCTATCCTAACATATGCAGCGGAGACAAGGACCGTATTAAGGTCAATAGCGGGCATATCATTACGAGATAGACAAAGCAACAGAAGTATACGAGAACGATGCAAAATTCAAAATATCAGCAGGTGGATAAAAACAAGAAATAAAAACTGGAACGAACATGTAAACCGAATGGAACCAGATAGATTAGCGAACATCTGTAAAAACAACAAGCCGTATAGCAGAAGACCCGTTGGAAGGCCGCCAAAAAGGTGAAAAGACAATGTACAGTCAACAACAACTGAAACACTTTCGGTGGATTTTTAATAATTAATAATCTAAGTTCTTGCCACTTTTGTCAAAAAGTTGAAAATGACGGAGATATTGAACAAAAACATTTCCACTTTAAATTCAAGGTGGCGGCTAACTTAGCGGTGCGATTCGCCGGATAAAAGATTAGAACAATAAAATTTGGGGTAGCTCGCCGTGCAAGGTCAAATTACATAGATCCCGACTGTACTATAGGGCCAATCTGATATTTATGAATACATTCGATTAGCTGATGACCCTATCCTAGATCAGAAGGTTTTTAGCCAATTAACCGTATTTTAACTGATCAGCATGAATTTCGAAATGAGCATTAGTATATCGTAAAATTCAGGTTAGAAATTGAGAAGTATTGAGTTATTATATTTTTCTGCTAATCGTCTAGGATTATACTTTCCTAAATTTACTTTTTGGAGTTATACTTCTTTACCGGCGATAGAGGGTAAATTTTTATATGGGAAAACCTAGCGACCGGGCGCATGCGCATTATAACTTTGTTCTGATTGGATTGTTCAAATGACATGTCAAAAATTATTCAATATGGCGGCTGTGGCACAGCTGTAGTTAGATTATTTATGGTTGTTGCGTTTTAAAATTTGTGTGAAAAGAAATAACAAACAAAAGTTAGTTAATAGTTATACTGCCTTTTTAAATAGTTTTCATATACCTATATTTTTGGACTTTTGGACTATTTTGGACAAGGAAAACTCATTCTAATTTGGTAAGTAGTTTTTATTATAATCATATTGTAATTATACATTTGGATTAGGTTGAAATACATACATTTATTTTCTCAAGAATGCGGATTTTAGAGGAAAATCCCAAATTAGGTTCGATTTTTATTTTTAAATTATGATTTTTTGGCGTAGATTTATTTATCTAGTAGGTATGTAAGGCTTTGATTTACATAGGTACTTAATTTGATTACCAACAAAAGTTCTACCAATCTTCATCTAATATATTGTTTTCTTACTGTTTTGTTATATTTTTATATTTTCTTCCACAAAATTTAAACTACATAATTTAATTTTCAAACCAACTGTCAAACAGTAAAACGTTCAGTTACCGTATTTTTCCACATGATAAATAATGTGGGATTGGACGAGTGAGTTTACGCTTCGATTACGAGTCAAAGCGGCACGAAATTCACGGGTTCAATTCCCGATGCAAGTTTTATTTTTTTATTTTTTTATGCATGTTATGATTGTAAGTATATTTGTTATATAATTTTTTTTTCAGAAAATGCGTATTTAAAATTTTTGCCAACAATTATTATCGTTCAGAAATCATTTTTTCTTTGTGGCATTTTTCAATGTGTTTGTGTGCGTTTTATTCTTTTATTTTTTTAAATTTTTGGTATTGTCTTAAAAATCACATAATTTGTAGTAGAAGTATAACTTCTTACGTGCGTACAAAGTACACACACATTCTTATTTGTTTGGCTTCCAGTTTATTATCCAGATTTTCACTTGGGGTTTTATACTTTTTTTCGAATACTCTTCTCAATACGTAATATTTTTTAAATATTTAAGATGATATTTATTCAATAATGATATTTCTCTACACTCTACACAATTTTGTTCTTTCTGTAATATGTAATAGGCCTGGATCATGCGTACAAAAAAAAGTTGATTAATAGCAAGCTGAAAATGTGTTAATAGCTTAACGGTGTCTTATCGGACAAACTTTGATGCATGGGAACATTGGAACAGGGGAAGATTTAATTGTGGAACAGGTTAAAAATTTGGAACGTCAGACTACGAAACCGTCCCATGTATATTGTCGGACAGAACTTCCAATTCATTTGTTGCCCTTTCATTAAACTCTCATGCAAAAATCAGACTGCTATTTATCACCAAAACTGGGCATTTTAATAAGTCCGACACGTAGAACATGTCAAATGACAGGAATTAGGACAGGTGATAAATAGTAGTTTGATTTTTGCATGAGAGTTTAATGAAAGGGTAATGTTAATTGGAAGTTCTGTCCGACAAATTACATGGAACGTTTTCGTAGTCTGACATTCCAAATTTTTAACCTGTTCCACGATTAAAACTTCCCCTGTTCCAGTGTTCCCGTACATCAAAGTTTGTACGAACTAGACACCGTTAAGCTATTAACAAATTTTCAGCTTGCTATCAAACAACTTTTTTTGGTTAGCGGGATCCAGAGCCATAATAATAATAATTATTGTTTTTAAACATTTGGAATACCAGCACCTTCGCCATTTTTTAGATTTTTTTAGACAAAAAAATTCGTGAATATTATGACGTCTTATGACGACATGATATGAAATAAAAAATTTATGACTATGAATGCAATCAATCACAAACAAGTCTGGCTAATTCGCTCTGCCAAAGCCATTTTTCAGAAAAAAAATTTAAATGCATTTTCCACATTATTATAGGTACTTTACCTACATAATATACATAATACATATACATAATATATTAGAGTGTCCCGAAAAGATTAGTGATAAATTATACCGCAGATTCTGGAGTGATGTACCTCATAACGCCATTTTAGTGTACAATACTATAGTTGATATAAGCTATTGTACTCGTTATCAAATTAACTCATAGAATATGTAATTCTGATTGTTAATAAATGCTTACAAAAAAAAAAGATTCTGGAGTCAAAAATAGGTTGATTGAACCTCATTTACCTATATACAATAATAGTACAGACAAAAAAGTTACAGCTCTTTTAAGTTACAAAATGAAAATTGATTTTTTTTTTTCATATAGCGAAAACTCCTAGAGATTTTTTTATTGAAAATGGATATGAGGCATTCTTATGTGAGGAACATCTTAAAAAAAACAACAGTGAAATTTTTACACCCCATAAAAATTTTATGGGGTTTTGTTCTCTTGAACCCCCAAACTTTTGTGTATGTTCCAATTAAATTATTATTGTGGTACCATTAGTTAAACACAATATTTTTAAAAATTTTTGCCTCAGTATTTTCTTGATAAGCCAGTTTTTATCGAGATACGGCTTCTTTTTTAATATGTTTACATAAAAAATTCATGGGGGCTTCGTTTCTTTAAACCAATAAACCCCCCAAATGTTTGTGTACGTTCCAATCAAACTATTATGTATTGCGGTGCCATTAGTTAAACACAGTGTTTTTAAAATTTTTTGCCTCTTATATTTTTTCGATAAGGCACCTTTTATCGAGATGTGGCTTTTTCTTTAATATAGTTCAAAATATACCTAAAAATAATAACCTCTATAATCGTACTTAACAATATACAAATATGTGGTGGATTTGACAAATATTCAAAGTATCTCGATAATAACCGACTTTTCGAGAAAATACTCGGAGGCAAAAAAGTTTTAAAAACATGTTGTTTAAGTAATAGTACTACAATAATAATTTAATAGGAACATACACAAAATGTTAGGGGGGTTTAAAGGAACAAAACCCCCATAAAATTTTTATGTGGTACCTACACGAATTTTACTATAATTTTTTTAAAGATGTTCCTGCCATAAGAATGCCACATGTCCATTTTCAATAAAAAATCTCAACTAGTTTTCGATATATTGGAAAAAATTGATTTTCATTTTGTAACTTCAAAGGGCTGTAACTTTTTTTATGTGCACATTTGTACTAAGGTAAGTTAGGTTTAATCAACCTATTTTTGACCTCAGAATCTGTGGTATAATTTACGATCAGTCTTTTCTGGATACCCTGTATATCACTGAAGTATACTGGGTTGGGATAAAGTATGGAACCAAGTAAATGTCTTTGAAACGAAAAGAACAATATTTATGAAACTTTGCATGCAAGTACATTGATGCAAAAGGCATCTGATGCCACATTCTTTGTTACTACTCCACTTCCGGTTTCACCGGAAATACCCTTAACTTATTTAATTTACATAGGACACCCTGTATATTTTTGCAGATTTTAAAAGAACTTGTTATTTTTAATTCATACATACCAAATTTGGGAGAAAAAATGTGTTAAAAAGTGTCTGTAGATAATTTTTGTATTAATTCAACGTAGTAGGAAATATACGAGTACAATCTATACTGTAGACTAAAATTGTTGTTTACATGCACTGCATGACTTATTTGAATTTAGTGTAGTAGGTAAAACCGTTACTGAACTAATTGACAGAAATAAGTTGTATTAAAAATGGTTCATTTAAGTGAAAAAGATCGTATTGAAATATTAATGATAAATCAGTTATAGTGAATTTTCCAAATCGATGGATTGGACGTAGAGGATTCATAGAGTGGCCCGCTCGTTCTCAGGACCTTAACCCGTTAGATTTTTTCTTTGGGGTTATCTAAAATCACGTGTTTACATTAGGCGACCAACATGCTTGCAGGAATTGAGACAAAGAAGTGACTCACGAATTTATTTATAGGCTTTCTCGTTGTCAGTAGGTGAACGGCATTTTCAACATTTGAAATTATTTTTTTTTATTTTTAATATCATTGGTCCAACTTAAATAAATTAGCCTATTTTTACCCGTGTTGAGCTGCCCCCCCCCCCCCCCCACTTGCAAAAATTAAAAAACAAATAGCCCTGATTTATGAGCTATTTATGAGCTTTCATATTCCGCAAACTAAAAATTTTGAGCTCGTTCCACTGAGCAGGAATTTAATACTTTAGTGGGGGGGATGAGTCAGCCCCCCCCCACTACTTAAAAATAGGAATATTGAATCGGTTTTTGCGGCAGAATTACGAGCTATTTATGAGCTCTTGAAATTATATAGTTTCGATTTTTGAGCTCATCCCCTTCACCCCCAAACAACCCTTTAATTGATTTAACTTAAGAGAAAAATGCTGAGAAAACTTAAAATATATCGTATTGCGGATATAATTCCTATAGCGTATATACTCTAAGAATAAACTATTAAATCACGTGCATTTCGATTATTGAGCTACAACCCCTTCGCAAGAAAACCACCCTATCTTCCCGGCTTAAGAGAAAGTTGTACTTAAAATGCATTAAATTAATTATTTGGCGACTACATATCATTTAATAATTTATAAGGTTCCAAATTACGCGCATTTAAATCAGTAAATTGCAATTTATTTTGTATAGTGCAGTCACTGAAAGTAAAAATTAACGATTACCTTCAATTTCGGTGAACCTTCATCGATTTTCACGAAAATTGGTCAGTGGTTAGAGGATACGTCAAGAAACAAAGGTGACATGGTACCACCTTGCGCCTTTACCCTGAGGGTGGATACCGCCCCTTCTCGGGGGTGGAAATTATTTTATAAAAAATAACTGCACAAATCTATAACAGAACAAATTATTAGCAAAATTTATTATTAAAGTTATTAAAATAAGTCAATACTTTTTAAGTTATTAAAGATCAAAAATTTTAATTATTCGTGAAAAAAATGCATGTTTTGAAGCGGTTTTTCGTAAATCACTGAAAAACTGTAAGTTTTTACAAAAAGTTAATAGTACTTTTATTCATATAGCTTATATTCTAAGAATAAACTCTAAATCTAAATCACGCGCATTTCGATTATTGAGCTACAACCCCTTCGCAAGAAAACCATCCCATATTCCCGGCTTAAGAGAGAGTTGTACTTAAAATAATTTAAATAAATTAGTTGGCGACTAAATATCGTTTAATAATTTATGAGCTCGCAAAATATACGCATCTCAATTATTGAATTGCCATTTTCTTTCTACAGTGCAGTCACTGAAGGTAAAAATCAACTATGACCTTCGATTTCGGTAAATCTCCATTCATTTTCACGAAAATTGGTGAGCGGATTTTGATGCTATCAACTATTTCCGGAGCTCATTTTTGATAGGTATTTCTAAGTACTTTGACAAGTATTTAGTACCTAAGTGTTATAAAACGCATCTCTTTCCCGTTATTTAAGCTTGAATCCTTAGATTTGAATAGTCGCAGAAAAAATATACATTTAATTACCAATAACTTACTTTAAATTAACATTAAAGGGTTTTTTATGTAAGCAATTTATTATATTTTTTATTAGCTTCAATTTTAGCAATTAACACTTTTTTGTAAAAACTTACAGTTTTTGAGTTATTTATGAAAAATCGCTTTAAAGCATGAATTTTCTTTCACAAAAATTAAAATATTTGATCTTTAATAACTCAAAAAGTATTGATTTATTTTAATCACATTATATAACAAATTTTGCTTACAATTTGTCGCTCTCTCGATTTGTGGGGTTATTTTTAATAAAGTAATTTTCACCCCCGAGAAGGGGTGACATATACCCCATGTTAAAACCCCAAGTTGTTATTGTTAATTCTTGAAAATGAATGGAGATTTACCGAAATCGAAGGTCATAGTTGACTTTTACCTTCGGTGACTGCACTATAGAAAGAAAATAACAATTCAATAATTGAGATGCGTATATTTTGCAACCTCATAAATTATTAAACGATATGTAGTCTCCAAATAATTAATTTAAATTATTTTAAGTACAACTCTCTCTTAATCCGGGAATATGGGATGGTTTCCTTACGAAGGGGTTGTAGCTCTATAATTGAAAGGCGCGTGATTTAAAAGTTTATTCTTAGAATATAAGCTATACGAATTAAACTACTATTAACTTTTTTGTAAAAACATACAGTTTTTCAGTGATTTACGAAAAACCGCTTCATAACATGCATTTTTTTCACGAATAATTAAAATCTTTGATCTTTAATAACTTAAAAAGTATTGACTTATTTTATTAACTTTATATAATAAATTTTGCTTTTAATTTGTTCTTTTATTGATTTGTGCAGTTATTTTTAATAAAATAATTTTCACCCCCGAGAAGGGGCGGTATCCACCCTCAGGGTAAAGGCGCAAGGTGGTACCATGTCACCTTTGTTTCTTGACGTATCCTCTAACCACTGGCCAATTTTCGTGAAAATCGATGAAGGTTCACCGAAATTGAAGGTAATCGTTGATTTTTACCTTCAGTGACTGCACTATATAAAATAAATTGCAATTTACTGATCTAAATGCGCGTAATTTGGAAGCTTATAAATTATTAAATGATATGTAGTCGCCAAATAATTAGTTTAATGCATTTTAAGTACAACTTTCTCTTAAGCCGGGAAGATAGGGTGGTTTTCTTGCGAAGGGGTTGTAGCTCAATAATCGAAATGCACGTGATTTAATAGTTTATTCTTAGAGTATATAAGCTATAGGAATTATATCCGCAATACGATATATTTTAAGTTTTCTCAGCATTTTTCTCTTAAGTTAAATCAATTAAAGGGTTGTTTGGGGGTGAAGGGGATGAGCTCAAAAATCGAAACTATATAATTTCAAGAGCTCATAAATAGCTCGTAATTCTGCCGCAAAAACCGATTCAATATTCCTATTTTTAAGTAGTGGGGGGGGGGCTGACTCAGCCCCACACTAAGGTATCAAATTCCTGCTCAGTGAAACGAGCTCAAAATTTTTAGTTTGCGGAATATGAGAGCTCATAAATAGCTCATAAATCAGGGCTATTTGTTTTTTGATTTTTGCAAGTGGGGGGGGGCAGCTCAACACGGGTCCTATTTTTAACTACTGTAAAGAGATTTACTCCTTGTTTTAATAGTTTTTTCTTCCAAACTTGGTATATATGAATTAAAAATAACATGTTCTTTTAAAATCTGCAAAAATATACAGGGTGTCTCCTTTAAAGTAAATAAGTTAAGGGTATTTCCGGTAAAACCGAAAGCGGAGTAGTAAAAAAAATATGGCATCAGATGCCTTTAGAATTACTGTACTTGCATGCAAAGTTTCATAAATAATGTTCTTTTCGCTTCAAAGATATTTGCTTGGTTCCTTACTTTATCCCAACTCTGTATATGTTAAAAAATGTTAGATAAATTCACATTGAAGGATTTCGTGACACATCCATAAAAAACATGACAGAAGAAAGAGGAATTTACGGTCAAAAATTTGCCATTTTAAGAAGTTTGGTCTAGCAGTAAAAAGTAAAATATCTAAATGGACTTAGGGGTAATTATTTGATAAAACACGTTTAAAGCTTTACAATGTCGATCTATGGATTTATTTCAGTTATTCATTTTTCATCGAATTAAATAAAAATCGCAAAGAAAAAATACCTAAAGCCGAAATCCGTTACAAATAATTGATTATACGCTCATTTAAATGCCGCGATTGAATCTAAATGAAACAAATTCTAAAAAATATATTCCAGGATTAAATTTTGCGTGCAGCTGATCCGTTTAAAATTAATAATTCCCGATCCCGTGGCTAAACTGAGCTTTTGGGGTGGCAGTGGCGAACGGAAAATAAATAGGGAATTTACATAAAATACCAAAAATCGTATTTAAATTAAGGCCATGGGTACATAATTCCCAAATATTTTACGGCTATCCCTAATTTTTCTGTCTTTACACGGCAAATTACGTGTAGTAAAATTCACACTGGTATGGATATGTAAACATTACTAGAATGTCATTCTACTTGAAAATGTCATCATTAACTTAAAGAGATGGCTTTGGAATATTCTTGGATAACTGCTATTTGTACGATTGCAAATTATTAATTCAGTTAATAAATGTGATAATTTTTTCACTATATATTCAGTGTTTGTAATAATTTATATGTACAACAAAAACTAATACTCAATCAAGAAAAGAGGAAAAGTGTTAAAGTGCTTTTTGAATAATATATTGTTACTATGGAACACTTAAAATTTTGAACATCTTTAACAACAAAATACTTGGATCACAGAATATATTATCCTGATGTATTCTCTGCTTGGATCTTCCACAAATAATACACAATAAAAATAACTTTTTATTAAGTTCACGTCTTAAATCAATTATTTATCAAATGTACTATATATCAATATTATTTAATCAACAACTCAAAATATTCCCGATGCCATGTCAAATATTTAAAATTGTCACTGATTGTCACTTTCTGACTAACAATATGCTGACAAAATTCTATTCGACTGAGTGCGTTGTAAGACTAAGATAGATTTGGAAAATATTACCACGGACATGGTGTCCATTTTTTCGAATCCTGAAAAAACTAATAAATACTTTTAAAAAATTTAAATGCAGAATGAAAGACTAAATTATTACCGAGGGCCGAAAGTCCCTTAGAATAAATAGAAAGATTATTTTGAATGAGATATTTAAAATTAAAAATCACACTAAATTTTCTCTTAGTTTTTTACTTCTGTAACTTATTAAAATAAACATGATAGAAGTTCCCGGGGACTTTCGGCCCTCGCCAATAACGTAATCTTTCATTCTACGTTTAAATTTTTAAAAAATACTTATTAGTTTTCTCAGGATTCGAAAAAAATGAATCCCCATTTGAATAGCATTGCAGCCGAAAATACGTACCCATCCTCTTAAAGTAGCATAAAATGCATAAATATCTTATATAAAACGATTAAATAGCTAATACACTAACAGCCGGTATAGGTGAAATTTAAGCCTATAACTTGAGTAGTAGAAGCTAAAAGAAAACGTATGAACACTGCGCCGTCACTTTTTAGTTGTACATGCGTCGACAGTGGCGCATCAAACTTTCAACTTAAGGACGGGATAAATACACTAAAAGGTAGCCTCCCTCACCACCAGAATTCAACTTTTTAAATTTTTTTCTAGTTCTATGTGATTAACCAAAAAAACTCATCGTAATTTTAACCCACCACGCCCTTCCCCCACCATCAAAAATTCATTTTTCGTTTTAATTTTTTAGGTGGGGTCCAATCAGTTTTAAAATTTCAAAAAATTCACAGGTATGGTTGAGGCTTTTACAAAACATTTCTATTTTTAAAGATCGGTAGGTTTAGGGTACATAACTTAAAAAAAAATCTTTTTAAACATATAATTTTTTTGGAGATTGCTGCAGGTCTAATTTTTTTGTTTTATGTATTTTAACCAACACTATATTTTAAATTTTTTTCAAATTTAACTATAACGTTCACCACCTTCAAAAGTCAAAAAAAACTGTTTTTAGGGGGTTTTTGGGGGCGTAAACGTGTTTCTCCCATTTTTGAATATTTTAAAGGACTCAAATACTTCAATTTATATATTACCTATAAAATAACATTTATTTGATCTACCTTAAAGTCTATAAAATAGGTGAAAATCCCAGTGCGGGAAAATTTACTTTCCCGCACTGGTGTGCGAAAGTGCAACTTTCGAAAATGAAATGCGTGCTGGAAAGTGGCTGTTTTAGCACGGCCGTAGAAAATAGTATATTGTGCAACAAGTACAGAAATGTACGAATTTCTCACGAGTTTGAAAAGTTGCGGTACGAGCACAAGCGAGTGCCGCAATTCAAACGAGTGAGAAATTACCTTTCTGCACGTGTTACACACTATACTTTTTCTACAACCACAGTTTTTCCTAAAAATAAAAATCACAATTTCCAAACGAAGATTTATTATAATAATAAATTTTAAACTGTATTTAATTAATACTAATCAATTTAAATTCATTATACATAAACAAATTACACAGAAATCAGTTAAAATATTAATGCACTGCCTTAATTTGTTTGAATTTAAACTATTTTAAATAATTATTACAAAATAATGTCACATTCGACGTTATATTTATGCAGTCACGCACGGAGTTCCACCAAACCCACTTCATTCGACGTATCTTGTTGAGGCTGATAAATCCTTATTGGTTAATTGATAATTATAAAATGTTTATTTAGAATAAAATTGTAAAATAAAACAGTTGTAACTTTCATAATTTAATTTCTATTCTATAGTTAAATCTAATAATTGTCTTATATGTTATATATTTGTCTAAACTTTAACCACTGATGTAAACAGAATATGACGTTACTCAGAATGAGGTAGTAAACTGTGCAGAAAAGAACTTTCTGGTACAGAAATGTCACTTTTCTGCACACTAATGTCAAATATTTTATACTGTGAGAAAATATCAAGTTTGCTAACATAAAACTGTGTAGAAAAATGCATTTTGAATAGTGGTTGTAGAAAAAATATATTGTAAAAGCTATCAAATCATAAAAGTTTATCTTGTATAATTTTTTTTAACAAATATTGCACAAGTTAGTCATTACCTATGTCTAACTGTAACTCTTCCAAGTACATCAGAGCTAGGCATCATTTTTCTTTAATCAAAGCACATCTATGTAACCATCTGTAGCAAAATCTTCGTTATTCTCTTCACAACTCTTCACGATTCATCTGAATTGGTTTTTCGTCATCAAAGCACGTAGCCGCTATGTTCGCGGACCTCTTGCGCTGCGCGCTCCCTGTAACTGCTCCAATCGATATTGCATGCGGTCCTCTACATATAAATCACCAACGATTGGAGCGCCGAGGAGGAACACGCACCGTTGCACGGTCCGGGAGCACGAGCGTATCCACTAAGTAGAGCAGTTTCAGGAGCATGGAGCGCAAACATAGTGGATACATGCTTTTATGTGGTTTACGCACTTTTAGAACACAATCTTCTACAGGCGTCGAATAAACGTTTTCTTTATTATGAGCATGGTTTTTGGTTGATTCTCTTAAGTGTTTGTGGAGATATACAACAATGTACAAACTACAGGGCTATAAAACTGCTTAGCCACACCATGAAAATATGGGAAAGAGTAATTGATAGACGGATACGTGAAGAGACCGAAATATCCGAGAATCAATTTGGCTTTTTGCAGGGTAGATCAACAAGAGATGCAATTTTAATTATAAGGCAGTTGATGGAAAAATACAGGAGTGAAGAAACAAACGCTCATATGGTATTCATTGATCTTGAGAAAGCATATGATAGAGTTCCTCGAGAGATTCTGTGGTGGGCACTCAATAAGAAAGGAGTCCCTGGTGAATATGTAAAGATTGTGAGGGATATGTATGAGGGAGTAACGACTAGTGTTAGGACAGGTGTGGGAGAGACTGATAAATTTCATGTGAAAGTAGGATTGCACCAAGGCTCTCCGCTCTGTCCTTAGTCCGTATTTATTCTCATTAGATTTGGACCAGATAACAGCGAAACTACAGGGTAACATTCCATGGTGCTTAATGTATGCTGATGATGTCGTGTTAGTAGGAAATAGTGAAAGAGACTTAGAACAAAAACTGGAACAGTGGAGGCAAGCTCTGGAGGAAAAAGTTTTAAAACTTAGTAGGACAAAAACAGAGTATTTGGAATGTTCATTTAAAGATGGAGTTACTACACATAAAATGGTATCTTTGGATGGTGAACTGATTGTAAAAAGCAATAGTTTTAAGTACCTGGGATCGGTATTACAGAGTAATGGAGAAATAGATGGAGATGCATGCAGTAGAATTAGGGCTGGATGGATGAAGTGGAAAGAAGCGAGTGGTGCGTTGTGTGATAGAAAAATTCCAATGAAGCTGAAGGGAAAATTCTATAAAACAGCCATAAGACCGGCTATGATGTACGGAACTGAATGTTGGGCAGTGAAAAAAAAAAGAGGAACAACGAATGCATGTGGCGGAAATGAGAATGCTTAGATGGATGAGTGGAGTGATAAAGAAGGATAAAATTAGAAATGAGTATATTAGGGGAAGTCTAGGTGTGGCACCAATTGATGCCAAAATGAGAGAGCATAGGTTAAGATGGTTTGGTCATGTTCAACGTCGAGACGTTAATCACACAATACGAAGAATAGCTGAAGTGCAGATTCCTGAAAGGAGTAGGAGAGGAAGACCAAAGAAGACCTGGGGGGAGACGATAAGGTAGGACATGTTGGTAAAGGGGATTGACATTGATATGACCCAAGATAGAATTGTGTGGAGAAATGCAATTAGGGAAGCCGACCCCGCATAGGGATAAGGCAAAGAGAATGATGATGATCTCTTAAGTGTTTGTGGGGGGCCAACCATTCAGTATAAGTTGATTTGATTTTAGAAAACGTGTTGGAAGGTCCGCCAGAAGCTGTCTTTTTAGCAAGTTGTTATATACTTCGCCTGCTCTTTGTTTGTCTCTTTGTCACTTTGTCCGAAAAAAATCTTGTAATCGATTTTAAACATACTTCCCGAATAGCTGAATATCTGAAATTTTCAGAATAGCTCAGAACTCGATGACAATGCAATATTCAACAGCTTTTACGTGGATGAATTGAGTTTTATTTGGAATTTTAAGTCATTTTAAATTTTATATGGTAAAATTGGTTCTCACTTTTCTCAAAAGATGGCGTTATTTTATGTTAGGTAAAATTTTCTATTCATTTGTAATTGCTAATGAATATTTAAAATTGCCTCGCTAGTTTGTTTGCATAAAAAAATCTCAAAAATTAATATTTTATTACAATTAAAAATTATAAATGAGTCCCCGGTGAATATATAAAGATTGAGAGTGATATGTATGAGAGAGTAACAACTAGTGTTAGGGCAGATATGGGAGAGACTGATAAGATTAATGTGAAAGTAGGATTGCATCAGGGCTCAGTGCTTAGTCCTTATTAAAGTTATTCTCATTGGATCAGATAACAGCGAAACTACAGACTAACATTCCTTGTTGCTTAATGAATGCTGATGAGATGTGGTGTTGGTGGGAAATGGTGAAGGCGACTTAGAACAAAAACGGGAACAATGGAGATGGAGACAAGCTCTTGAGGAAAAAGGTTTAAAACTTAGTAGAACAAAGATAGAGTAGTTAGACTGTTTGAATTAAATTAAAATTTAATGTTCGGTTTGTTTAAATATGGAGTTACGACAAATAAAATCATACATTTGTATGGTGAAATGATTGTGAAAAGTGAGAGTTTTAAGTGTCTACTTAGGATCGGTATTACGGAGTTATGAGGAAATATATGGAGATGCATGCGATAGAATTAGAGTTGGATCGATGAAATGGAAGGAAGCGAGTGATGTGTTGTGTGACAGAAAAATTCCAGCAATAGAAAAAAATAGTCATAAGACCGCCTATCATTTACTAAACTGAATGTTGGTTAGTTGAAAAAAAAAGAGGAACAATGAATGCATGTGGCAGAAATGAGAATGCTTAGATGGATGATAGGAATAACAAAAGAGGATTAAGAGGAGTAACAAAAAAGGAAATTGGTATGAGCATATTAGAAGAAGTCTAGGGATAACACCAATTGATGCCAAAATGAGGGAGCAAAGGTTAATAATTGCTGAACTCTGGGTTCCTGAAAGAAGTAGAAGAAGAAGACCTACGAAGATCTGGGGGAGACGCTTAGGCAGGACATGTCAAAGGGGATTGATGTTGATATGACCCAAGATAAAAACTTATCTTCTTCTTCTTTACGTACCATCTCCGTGACGAAGGTTGGCAATCATTATTGCTATTCTCACATTCTCTGAGATTTCTCAGCCAGGACATTTTTCTCCTACCTATGCTGCGCCTTCCTTGAATCTTTCCCTGAATAATTAATTTTAGGAGTTCATATCTGTCATCACGTGTTATATGACCCAAGTATTGAAGTTTACTTATTTTGATGGAATCCAGTATCTCCCTGCTGTTCTGTATTCTCCTTAGTACTTCCTCATTGGTTATTCTGTCTGTCCAGGAGATTCTGAGCATTCTTCGTCTGTTTATTGAGAGTCCATGTCTCCACACCATACAAAAGAACAGAAAATACATAAAATGTTAGTACTCGCTTTCTAAGATTTAGGTTGAGGTCTCTTATGATAGAAACTTACGGAGAAACTTATGGAGAAATGCAATTAGGGAAGACGACCTCGCATAGCGATAATGGCCAAGAGAATGATGAATGTCAACACATAAATATTACGTATTTCTGCGAAAATTGTTCATGACCGTAAGGTTTACAGTTTTCATTTCCCCTATTTTTTTTACTTTACCACTTATACTGTAGCAAAATTTCGATTTCATAATAAATATCCTTTGAAGACCTAAAAATTATAGTCCTGTCGCCAGGGGGGGTACAACGGCCTTCTTAATTCAGATGGACTTACCCAAGTTTTTTTTATGTATTTTGACCCGTAGAACACGAATTTTTTGGGTAACAGTTGATCCGGATGTCGATAAGATTGTTATAAACAAAGAAGTTGAGGAATTACATAACAGCGATTTCTCGCAAAACAAAACATTTTTTTGTATTTTTTGGGTCATTCTAACCAAAAAAGGTTCCTACAAGCTTTTACGTAGGATGCATAGTTTTCGAGATAAACGCGGTTGAACTTTCAAAAAATCGAAAAATTGCAATTTTTGAACCTGAATAACGTTTGAATAAAAAATAAAATAGCAATTCTGCTTACCGCCTTTAAAAGTTTAAGTAAAATTATATCTGTTTTGAATATTTTCATTGCTAAAAATTTATTTTTTGATTGTTCAAAAAAGCTGTAAACACATAGTGTTTCCCGTGCCTAATACATGCGTTTTAATGCATGCTACTTAGAAATAGCCCCGCTTGCACTTTTACCTCCTCTACGTACTCGTTCGATTTTAAATGAGAAATCATTGAAACATCACTCAAGCACTAGGTGTTTAGAGCCTTGTTTTAACAATAACATAATACATTTATAGCAATACAAATAATTAAAACCGATATAATTTAACTTGAACTTTCAAATGCGGTAAGCAGAATTGCTATTTTATTTTTTAATCAAAAGTTTTTCGGGTTCAAAAATTCCAATTTTTCGATTTTTTGAAAGTTCAACCGCGTTTATCTCGAAAACTATGCATTCTACGAAAAAATTTGTAGGAATATTTTTTGGTTAGAATGGCCCAAAAAATACAAAAAAATGTTTTGTTTTGCGAGAAATCGCTGTTATGTGATTCCTCAACTTCTTGGTTTATAACAATCTTATCGACATCCGGATCAACTGTTACCCAAAAAATTCGTGTTCTACAGGTCAAAATACATAAAAAAAACTTGGGTAAGTCCATCTGAATACAGGAGGCCGTTGTACCCCCCCTGGCGACAGGACTATTATGAACATGTTAGCATTTAAAATAAATCTCAAGATTATATGTAACGTAAAAAATTGATTTGAAGTTTTACTCTGCGTGATATGTCCGCATTACTCTCCCTGGAGATTCATAAATAAAAGTTCACCTTTTTCCACCATCGGCGTGCTTAATATTTTATTATGAAATGGAGTTTTTGATGAAGAAAAACACATTCCGTTGAAAAATACAAAGGTGTTGGCTATATAACTTATTTACTATAAATAGAATATGACGTAACTTTCCTATAAAAGAACATAAAATATACCTCGAAGTTGGAGACAAAATTTCTTACTTACTAATCTTTATCAAAAAAATTTATTTGGGCTAAAGTCCAAGTTGTGAAAGATGTTTACATATGGCCACTTTTAAAAAAGGACGTGCTATTTCAATAAAAAAGAATGTGTGTGTACTTTGTACGCACGTAAGAAGTTATACTTCTATTATAATATGATTTCTTAAAAATAAATATACTTTAAACAGTTTGTTTTAATTTTTTTAAACACTAAACTAATTTTGTGCTTACCGCTTTCAAAATAATAAAAAAAAGTATAGGATTGCTCCGGATTCGAACTCAAGACCCCTCGATCTCTGGCCGAATGCTATACCAAATACGCTACGAGGACTGTGTCTGTATCGGTTCGGACGTACCTAATGACAATTCACGGTAACAAACAGACAAGGTTGAAGTAGGTATAATAAATATACAATAAAATGTTTTAATAATACTTATCTTACTCCTGAGGAGGACAAATCCAAAGACACAAAAATTATAATAAATATATTTACTAAAAACACTTATTAGTCGAGGCATTAAAGCACAAAAAAAGGCCTTACTGTCGCTTTTTGGCGCAGTAAGACGGATTTTAATGCAGTTTGGTGCGTTGGATTCGTGAGAATGTCAGGAAATTTTGTGTACTAATGTAATGAATAAGAAATCTGAAATTGCATTTGTGCATAAGAAAAATGCATTTCAAAAGTGCATTTTGAAATAAGCAATTATTATAAATTTGCAACTCGGTAAATAGTTGGGCAACATCCCGATTAAATATTTTAATTATTTTTAATCATTTTTTAAGTCCATATAATAGTCTAAGATGTCAATAACCATTAATAATAAACAAAAAATTTTTCCTTATGGGGAATCGAGCCAAGTACTAACACGTCCGTAACTAGATACACATACAGCTAGCCTACGCAGACACTTGCTAGACACGGGCGATATTAGGTATAAAAAACAAATAGGTAAATAAAACTTATAAAGAAAATTACTACATACTTAAATGTATTATAAAATTAATATAGCTATTCCTAAATTTTAGAAGAAACATTCGTAAATAGGTACATTTATACAAAACATTCGTAAACACAAAAGCATATAGGTACCTGCACATAATAATTGCCTATTTCAAAATGCACTTTTGATATGCATTTTTCTTATGCACAAATGCAATTTGAGATTTCTTATTCATTACATTAGTTCACAAAATTTCCTGACATTCTCACGAATCCAACGCACCAATCCGCATTAAAATCCGTCTTACTGCAAAAAAATCGACACTTCAATCCTTCAATGCCTCGACTAAATATATTCTTTTCACACCTTTTCTTGCACTGATATATTTATACATAACTTGAAAGATTTAGTAACTAAACGCCATACTGTCTGTGTGCGCATGCGCGCAGTATTATGAAATTTTACTCTCAATCGCGCCTAAAGAAGTATAACTTCAAAAAATAAAATTGGAAAAATTATAAGATAATCGTTCAGTTTCTTGTTCATAAAACAAAGATATGTTCAATAGGATAATCTCCATCCCGTCAGTATCTAATCTAATAAAAGCCTAGAATGACCATAGACATAATAAGAATATACTAGGTAAGGTATGGGCTCTGTGAATAGAGGTGTAACGCCAATATCAAGGACGTCATTGGCCAATATACATTTTGAGTGGCCTAGTTATCTTTTTCTGTCACATGCGCTGGATCGCTCGGTAAAAAGAGATAGCTAGACCACCGATCGATTTCCCGCGCATAGGGCTTTTCATCGATTGTCATTTGTTTCGAGATTCTGTCATATGTTGTATAATCTGTGTATAATATTAATATACACGGATTATACGACATATGACAGAAGCTCGAAAGAAATGACTGTGAATGAAAGCCCGATTACACTATTTTGCTCAGTATGCCTTGTCTAATCTTATTATGTCTACGAGAACGACACATCAAGTGTTTGTCGTCATCAGTGTCTGTCAACATCAGCAGAGGGATCACGAAACTCGATTATCGACTTCAGTCGATCGAGTTAACTCGATAATCGGGAACTTTGTTTCACGACATTCGATAAATCGACTCGACTCTACCAAAATCTCTCGACAACTCTAAAGGAGTCGAGTTAACCGGTTTGAAGGTTCTGCTAGTATTATTAGTGTGTTTTTGGACGAAATTAAATTTTTTTCATAAAAATTCTAATATTTGTAATTATTTTCTATAAAAACTTATTCTTAAATAAAATCACAAGTGCTTTGGACCAAATTTGTTAATTTCTTAATAAAAATCACAAGTATGCTGCCAATTGTTCGAGAACATTTACTGCAAATTCAAAGAAGGCAAGAAAATCTTGCAATGGTTCGTAAACGTGAACAACTCAGACGATATCAGGAACCATTTGAGATGCCTGAAAAAAGATTTATAGAGTTATTCAGACTCTCTAAGGACTTAGCATCAATACTCATCCAATTTGTAGGCCATCGTGTAGCAGAGAGAAAAGTAGCTAAAGGAATAACTGTAGAAAGTATAATTATTTGTAGTTTACGTTTTTACGCAACAGGGTCATATCAACGGTGTTTGGGAGAAGAGTTTATTTTTATTATAGCCCACAGTACCGTTCATAAGTATGTCCATCTAATAACTGAAGACGAACGGAATGTTTTAATAAATGATTGTTTAAGGAAATGGGGATTTCCTGGCTGCATTGGGGCCGTTGATGGGTTGATGGCACCCATATAGCTATCTTAAAACCAAGTATCGAAGAACACAATTGTTATTTCAATTTAAATCAACCGTAACAATAACGACAACGAACAAAACCCTAAACAACGAAAAAACGCTTGAACGTGTCTTCGGTTGCCTACATAAACTGAACAGAAGTTAGGTGCAATCGAGAAACTCGATTTTGTACTCGATCGAGTTTCGTGAACTACTCAATAGACTCGATAACGAGTTAAGTCGATTAGTCGAGTGGACTTTCGTGATCCGTCTGCAGTTGTCTGAGACCACTACAGGGCCATAAAACTATACTTCATCTAATTTACTAACCGTTGCACGTCATCCGCGTCATAACCTTTGACGTCGCATGATACCAACACGAAATATTTAGGCGGTAGGTGTGTTCTTTTTTAGAATCATGTTGCCGAATACACTGGAATTGCAGCCACTAGACATATTTTATTATATAGGCGTAGAAATAATATTTGAAGATTTCTATTAATGTTAACCTAAAGAAATACACAATAATATGTTTCAATTAATTTGTATAAATGAATTATAAAGCGTTTTCATGAAGCACATTTACTCGAATCACACTGTAATTGTAATCGAACGAAGGTGACATTTTAGAATAAATTGGTAACATTTATTTGACAGTTGCGGTGATGACACTTCATATTTGTTTATATTCTTTACTATAAGTATCTGTTTTATTATATTTACTGTTTTTATTATTTACTTTACTATAAAAACATCCTCTACTATAAAAATATAAATTTTACCTAATTTTATCACGACTTGAAATAATCGAGTTATCTGACAACTTTTTTAGTTGTCATTGTAGACATATACAAAGAAACCTACCGGCTTCATGCCAAGAGTTCGGAGCTGTTTTTTAATAATTAACAATGCAGTGCAAAAACGCTTGCACTGCAAATCTTAAAAGATTACAACTTAAAACTAATAAGTTTTTACTTATTTACATTGAATATTAATTTGTTTTGTTGTATAATCCACGTTTACAATAATTATGTGATCTATTTGATTTAAAATGGATTCAGGATTTTTTTTACTTCGGCAACTATGTCAACTTAGATCTCTGGCGTAGATAATGACGTGCAACGGTAAGTAAATTAGATGGACTGTACTTAAGTCACACCATCAAAATATGTGAGAGAGTAATAATTGATAGATGGATACGTGAAGAAACCGAAATGTCCGATAATTATAATCAGTATGGCTGTAAGCAAGGCAGATCAACACCAGATACAATTTTCATTATAAGGCAGTTTATGAAAAAATAAAGATAAGCAAGAGATAGGCAATGAGAATATGATACTGATAATAGATCATCAGCAATCAAATAATACAATGTAATGTAATTGCTTAGATATTGCAACTGCAAACATATAATCGTTGGTCAACGTAAACGAGTAAAGTTTGATTCTAATTGAGAAAGTCACCAGATGTCACCACCATTTCTGTCAGGGTTGCAATGTCAGACGTGACTACGATAAATCCAAAATTCATAGACACCAAGTTGGATACGACCCTATTCATAACACACCAACTCACATACATATTAAGAAAAATAAATATATGGAAGAATATAATTTAGAAATTGAATTAATTATGTCATGCTATTATATGTATAATGCATAGTAGTATGACATTATTAATGCAATTTCTAAATATATTCTTCCATATATTTATTTTTCTTAATATGTATGCGAGTTGGTGTGTTATGAATAGGGTTGTATCCAACTTGGTGTCTATGCATTTTGGATTTATCGTAGTTACGCGTGACATTCCAACCCTGACAGAAATGGTGGTGACATCTGGTGACTGTCTCAATTAGAATCAAACTTTACTCGTTGCTTTGACCAACTATTACTATACAGGGTGTCCAGAAACTCTACCAAGAAACGAAGACAGGATATTTCCCAGATATTTTAACCCAATTCACCTAGTCCGAAAATGCTTCCTAATGGAGCTACAGCTCTTTGAAGATGGCGTCTTATAATTAGTTTTTCTTAAGTAACTCCAAAATTCTTCTATAGAGAAAAACGAAAATTTTATACATATTTACCTTCCATAGATAAATCGATTCCATGCATTGCCAATGGACCGCGATATTCGTGACGTCAAAACGTCAAAAAAAGGTTTCCAAACACGTTGTGTCTAGGTACACGCTAAAATGTACGCAAATAAAAAAGTTAAACTTCATCAAGCTAGTGACTATTTAGTGTCGGCAGTGACTGTATATTTTGATACACGCTATTTTGATATACGAGTATGTTTATGTGTTTGTTTGATAGAAAAATATTTGTTATGACCTTTAATTCTACCTAACTTTTTTATTTGCGTACACGTTAGCGTATACCTAGACACAACGTGTTTGGAAAAATTTTGACGTTTTGACGTCACACTATCACGGTCCATTTCTAGTACCGGTCATAGGCGTCCGTTTTGGGTAGGGCAACAGTTATTTTATCGCATAACTTTTTTATCTTTAATTTTTAAGCATTTTTTACTCTGGATTATTAAATTGTGAGGTATTCGGTATTCTACAACTAAAAGGTACTCTTGTTTGAAGTCGATATGCAACACCGTTTTCTAAAAAAATCGATTTGAAAATTTTTCTTTTTGAATATCCAAACATTTTCTATTTAGAAATCCGGAAACTGGTACGTCTATTTATATTTCAGAGATGAATCGATTTCATTAAATTGCGAATTTCTTGTACGGGTCATATGCGTCCGTTTTGGGTAGGTCAACGGTTATTTTATCGCATAACATTTTTGTCTTTAATTTTTAAGCATTTTTGACTCTAGATTATTAAGTTATAATGTATTCTAGTACTAAAAGTTACTGTTGCATTAAGTTGGTAAAAAACACCGTTTTTTGTGAAAAAATTTTTCATTTTTTTTTTCAAATTCAAAAAACGAAAAATTTTCAAATCGATTTTTTTTAGAAAACCGTGTGTCCTACTGACTTAAAGCAAGAGTACCTTTTAGTACTAGAATACCTCACAATTTAGTAATCCAGTGTCAAAAATGCTTAAAAGTTAAAGACAAAAAAGTTATGTGATAAAATAACCGTTGCCCTACCCAAAACGGACGCCTATGATAGGTACTAGAAATTTGAAATGGATGGAATCGATTTATCTCTGGAAGATAAATATACGCACCGATTTTCGTTTTTCTAAATTGAAGCGTTCTGGAGGTAATTAAGAAAAACTAATTACAATACGCCATTTTCAAAGAGCTCTAGCTCCCTTAAGAAGCATTTTCGGACCAGGTGAATTGAGCTAAATTTTCTTAAAATTTTCTGAAAAATCTCCCGTCTTCGTTTGTCGGTAAAGTTTCTGGACACCCCTTATAAACAATGATAATATAGTGAAATAAAAAGGTATCTATATTGTTATTAAGAAGATATTATTATTAACCTTAACCACTTCCAGTATCACTTCCATTTTATGATTCTTTCAATCTTCTTCTTCAAGTGCCATCTCCGCGACAAATGTCAGCAACCAATCAACCATCATAGCTATTCGGCTATATAGAGACGGCTACTCTGAATAGTTCATTTGATGTACATCCGTACATCATTCTCTCAGGTTGCGCAGCCACGATATTATGGGTCTCCCCAGGCGCGGATCTAGAAATTCATAATAGGGGGGGGGGTTAGGTTTACCTCAAATACAGTGATGCGGCAGCTACAGATTTTTCGGTAGATCTACCGAATACCTGTCAAATCTACCGATCTACCTAATTCTCCTTTTTTTCTACGGAAAAATAAAAATTCCTAATTTTCAAATTAATCTGCCGATTTTTTTTCTACCGAAAAATCAAAATAATTAGAAATTTTTTTTTTAGTTTAGTCAATTTTCAAGAATTCTTGAATTCTTGATATCAATCTTATGACCAGTCCTTTGTCCTTTTTTATATCTTTATTGTATCGCAAATTTGAAACGTGACTTTTCATGAGAAAAGGTTTATACCCAGTGTAATGTATTTGCATTTTAAAATATCATTTTTGTTATTCTTTGAATTGAGAAAAATATTTCCGTTGTTTATGGTTCCACCGGTACCCAAACAAATGCGCCTGCAGATTATTTTTCAGAGAAGGGTGTTTTATTAGATTTTATGGCTTCTTTCAATTCTTTGGAAGCGGTTGTCGTGTAATTTAGTGTTGTACTGATGGCTTTAAGTTTAGAGTTAACAGAAAAAAATAATAAATAATAATAGGGGGGTCCATGGACCCGTTGACCCCCCCCCCCTGTATCCGCGCCTGGGTCTCCCTATGCTTCTTTTTCCCTGAATCTTTCCCTGCATAATCAGTTGGAGCAAGTTGTATCCCTCTCCACGTGTAATATGTCCGAGATATTCCAATTTTGTAGGTTTGATTGTATTTAAGACTTCCATTTCATTATTCATCTTTCTTAGAACCTCTTAGTCTGTGACATGTTCTGTCCATGATATTTTCAGAATTCTCTATACGCCCACAACTCGAATGATTACAGTTTTTTCATTGATGCAGTATTCAAGGTCCAAGTTTCCATTCCGTAAAACCAAGTCGAGAAAACGTAACACCTAGCCAACCTTACTTTTAGCTCTAACTTCAGATCCCTTGTGCAGAGCACTTTTCTCATTTTGTTAAAATTCTTTTAATAGTGTAATGTTAATTTTTCTTCTTCTTCTTCTTCTTCTTCCTCTTTATAAGCAATTCTGTTTGTTCATTGGCGGATTGATACCTCTATGGAAGGTTATCACTCCATCTTTTGCGCGGTCGGCCGATACTTCTACCAATTGGTGATTTATCTCGTGCCATTTTGACCACACGTGTCTCCCCCATTCTGGTTATGTGGTTGTTCCATTCTTTTTTTCTGTTTAATGTCTATTCGTTTATACACTGTACGTTACATTGTCTTCTGATATCTTCACTCTTTCGATCTCTCAGTGTATTTCCTGTAATTCTTCTCAGTCTCTCATCTCTGCCGTTTCCAGCAGTCTTTGTGTTGTGGCTGTATCGAGCTGTAATGTTAATTTTTAGAGAATGACATATAAATCTATTAAAAAAACTGATTGTAAAAAACCGTCATTTTTTGTATCTTTTTGTTAAGTACTGCCCTCGTTTCTAAGCAATTATTGTCCTTTTGTTTAGAAATTCCGATGTTGAGGTATCTTCTAATACTTTTTATTGTGCTAGGCGGTTTTTAAATAGAGGTAAGATTCATTCATTAGGAAAGTGGTACAGATAAAAATAGATAAATTGTTGGTAATTGTATATGCAATACAATGTAATCACGAGATAAATTAATTATTAAAGTAATAGTTCTCCAGAAGTTTATTATTAAAAATGATGGTATTTATAAAACATACAATTACTGGACTCATTTAAGGATAAGATTTGTTATGAAGTAATTAAATACTACAGATAGTGTTAATCGTTTGTTTAACATATATTTTATTAGTTATTAACGTAATTCAATACTGATTTATTATTTTTATTCCCATTAGGACCTTAAAACTTTTTATGTACATCTAAAAGATAACAAAAATATGATAACGCTAGAATTATTTATTTTTATACGGGTTTGTCATGAATGAAATAGAAATTAAAAATATGTAAACCAAATAAATAAGTTAAACGATATCTTAAATTTTGAAATAGTAGTAGGCGTGAAAATGAATAAATATTCAGGAAAATATTGATAAAACAAAACATTATTTTCTTTTTAGAGCTAGGCCAAATAATCTCTGGACAAATAATCCGGATAAAAATCCCCACAAATTATCCCTGGAAAAAAAGTCCCCGGAGAAAAAATGCCCACAAAAATTCCCACAAATCATCCCCACAAATAATCCCCGGACAAAAAATACCCACAAAAAATTCCGGACAAATAATCCCCACAAATTTTTTTGGACAAAATATCCCCAGAAATAATCCCGGACCAAAAACTCCCCAAGAAATATTTTCTGCCGAATAGTTCTCAAAAACTTTTCCCATAAATGCAATCGACCCAAATGTTTTTCAGCCTCAGTGCACGAGAGTTATAGCAGTCGCCATGAAACAGTCGCTTTTCGGTACAAAAATAATGGTAGGGGAGCCCAAGCGGGGATTTTTGCAGTTACTCGAGCGCGTCAGATTATTATATGGGGAGAAAGTTGGTGCCCTGCAGATGTACCTCTACCATATATTGGCTCTTAATGCAGGGGAGTTCGCTAAGGGGGGCCCGAAAACAATCTATCCTTAAAAATACTCGAAATTATCAGATTAAGATATGGTAAGTTAAGTACATGCAAAAGAGTGTATATTTCAAAAATCTGACGATTTGAGCCGGGCGTAAGAAAATGGGTGAATCCCAAAGTTTCACAAGAAAAAAGCGAATATTTCACGAAATAAATGACAGATCGACAAACTAAAAAATATGTGCTTAATATTTTTTAAAAATCTATCGAATGATACTAAGCACGACTTCCCACGGAGAGGGATGGGGGTAAATTTAATATTTTAAATACGAATCCCGCGATATTTCGCAAAATGAACATCAGATCGAAAAACTGTAAAATACACTTATTTAATATTTTTGAAAAATCTATCGAATGGCACCAAACACGACCCCACCAAGTAGGTGTGGTGGGGGGTTACTTTAAAATCTTAAATAGGAGCCCCATTTTTTATTGCAGATTTGGATTCCTTACGAAAAAATAAGTAACTTTTATTCGAAACATTTTTTCGAATTATACATAGATGGCGTTATAATCGGAAAAAACGATTGTTGGAAATGGAAAATTAAATTAAAAAATGGCAAGCGCCCACTAAAATGGAAAACTTTACTTAACTTTTTTTGGTTTTAGTACCTACTCTTCACAACCCAATAGGTCCCCATAACGCTCGAGTGACTGCACATTTAGCATACTTTGCTCTCCTACCATAATGATTAGCAATTAAAATTAAACATGAATTGTAATTTCGATTACCTAATTTCGAATTCCAATAATTGTGAGTTTTTTCAAAAATCGGGAAAGATATGGGGAATGAGCTAAGGCTGTGGGAATGGGAATCATGTAATTATTTGCAAATCTTTTGCTCACTCTGCTTTGAATAACTCTGTTATCCAAAAATGTATCCAAAAATCAAACCAAACACAGCTGCTCGTGGAGAGACCAGATGGGAGGAAGTTTATAGGATTGCCTAGAAAAAGGTAGAAAGATGCAGTCAGAGACAATCTGGAGAAAATGAGAGTGAGACAATGGGAAATAGTGGTACAGGACCGACAAACATGGAAGACAATAGTAAATGCGGCAAAGACTCTCGAAGATATATAACGCCATTGATGATGATGATGACTAAATATTTTTGACGGTAAATTTACAAAAAGGAACAGGTTTTTTTGCATTACAATCAAGATTTTTGTTTTCAGAACCAGAAGTTATCATCACGAATGGACAAAGTATTGAACAGAGTTGTTCGAAGCAAAGTGAGCAAAAGATTTAAGCAAATAATTATTACATGATTTCCACAGTCTTAACTCATTCCCAATATCTTACACGATTTTTGAAAAAAACTCAAACTCTTTTGTCATGTAAAATGAGTTTTCGGCATTGAGTTGAAATTGGAATTCGAAATTTGGTAATCGAAATTACAATTCATGCTTAATTGCTAATCATTATTTTCTTGCTGAAAAGCGGTTTCATGGCGATTGCTATACTCGTAACTCTCATGCACTGAGGCTGAAAAAGATTTGCGTCGATTGCATTCGCGGAAAAACTTTTAGAAAACTATATATAATATTTCTTGGGGATTTTTTATCAGGGATTTTTTGTGGGGATATTTTGTTCAAAAAAATGTGTGGTATTATTTGTCCGAAATTTTTGATGGGGATTTTTTGTCCGGGGATTATTTGTGAGGATTATTTGTGGGGACTTTTTGTATGGATTTTTTTCTGGGGATTTTTTGTCCAGGAATATTTTGAGGGGATTTTTGACCGGGAATCGAGAATTGAATACTCTTTCAAATGAGCTAACACACGACTCCTATTCTCATTTAAAAAAATCATCGATTACGGCATCACGCCCAAATTGATGATGTCACTAATATGATATACACATGCTAAAAAATCATAGTTCAAAATTAAAAATCGACCTGTTTCGGGATGTATCTGCAAAATCTCCCGTTCTCGATAAAAAGAATTTATTCCAACCTAAAAGTCCTCACAGTATATGGACTACAAAAAAGGTCATGGCACAGATATGTATGTAATAAAAAATGACACATCTTGAACCTCCAAAATAATAACATATAAATGAGTAGAAAATGAACATGAATAAATCTATAATTTAATAAAAAGGAAATCCCTGTAGTTTGCTGTATACCCTAGCAGTGTCGGATCCAGGAGGGCGATGAGCCCCTCTCAAACCAAGTGATTTAATTTTTGTAAGTTATATTGTTATGCTCTACTTTAACTATTTATTTAGATTGATTGGCAAATTCTTAATTCAATTAATTATTCAATTACTTTAATCACTGCCTATGTAAAACAAAAACTAAATTCAAATTAAATATTCCAATAAATTTTATTCTCAGGGCTAATTCTGTATTTGATACAATACCTATGATTTGTGGCTTCTAGTATTTCTAGTTGCTTACTTCTTCCAGGATGGAAACAGGGAAATTAATTAAAAACATTCAATATCATATATAAATGTAATATATTATTCATTTACAAAATAAGCCGTGTACATATGATTCAAAAATACTAAATTTAACTTTGTTGCAACAATTTCTTACTTAATAAATCAAACTTTAATTCTGATATCTCTTTGTTTCAACAAAAAATTTCTTTAAATAAATTATTATTTTCTCATATTAAATTTACTAAATTTTACTTTTATTTATTTGAATTGAATTCTTAAATTTGAAATGACTAACTGCGTTATAGTAATGTTTAATAAAAACATAAGCAAATATGGTTCTGATATAAACGAATTCTCTCCCTTCCGACAAATTATTTGACTAACCTTTTTGTTTTTTCACTTCCTCCTTTTCCGGATTGCGTGGTTCTCGATTCTCCCAACGTACTCTCTGGATGTTGCGAAAAGGTCCCTCTCGTCCAAACTGCTTCCAAAACAACACACAGGAACTTGCTCGAATTCTCTTACTCAATTTTCTCCTTTCTCGATATCTTGTGCAAATAGATATCAATCAGTACTCGTTCTAGACAAAACATAGGAATCTCCCTCGTACCAGGAAAAACTAACTTTTCAACCGGTTGACAATTCGGTTTCAACTTGATTCTGCTTGCAAAGGCCGATCACAACACTATACCTGATCTCTCACTTTTGTAAACTCGACTGCTCTCCTTAGATATCCATTATACAGTGACCCTCTCTTCTCTCGCAAAATCAGACTCCAACTTTATTATCCCTTCTACCGATCTTTTCCACCCAATCAAAAACAAGCCTCTCTCAAAACCTTTCATACCACATTTCTCAAGAAACAAATATTTTTCTATATAACTTTCCAATTTGTCAAATTTTAAGAAATATCATAATTATATTTTTTCTACATACTACTTTCACTTCTAAGAACTAAAACAAAGTGTTTACAATCATCAAACCTACCCGGAAACATTTTCAAAACATTATTGTTCTCGCCAAAACGATATGTCCACTTTCTAAACCCGAAATAATTGTTTGTTAGTGTACCAATTCATTTTGTCGAATCATTATCACTAATCGTTTTTACTTTCCCGAAACACTGTCTAATAGCTAAATTAGATTGGGATGAGAATCTATGATCTAATGGTCTTTGATATAAATTTAATTTTCTTTTTAAATGATGAACTATAATTTTTTTTTAGAATTTTAACAAAAAACAATTTTACAACAATATATAAAGTTTATAAAAACATTAATTTATTTTTATAGAAATTTAGCCAATCGGCCCTCCCTCTTAACGATGCTGGATCCGCCACTGTGCCATAGTTATAAAGACTTACGATTGAAGTAGAAACTTCGAATGTAAAATGGTATAGAAATTTATTATTAAAATTTTTGTTAATTATTCAAATGGATTTATAAAATACATCAAAACGTTTTCGGTACTACAAGACCATCATCAGTGAGAACGTCTAAGCATAATTTAAAAAAATATATTAATAAAAAAATTATATACCATTTTACATTTTAAGTTTTTACTTCAATCTGAAGTTTTTATTTACCTATAAATCTGTGTACTTAGATCAGAGCAATGAGAAAATTAAGAAAACAAAAATAGTTTAAAATGTTGTAACATTTTTAATAATTAATAAAATTAGTATGGAAATTCGCATGTACCATCAAGGTTGTATAATGCAATGATAACGAGATAAGTATCGTATGAAATGTAGGCCTTTTCAGGTAAAGGTAAACAAGTCTCGTGTGTACATCAGGCTGTATACAAATGCGTTCGCGTCACAGGCCGCATTCAAATCGACCGAAAAAATCATGCAGCATGCCAACGACCTCAACCCTCACCTCACCGGAATAACTGCAACAAAAGATGCTCCGCTCGCATATAATCGTGCATAATCGTTCTTCGATCGGTGCAGTGTTTTGATATTTTCAGGCTAAAGCGCTCACAGAACAATGTTGCCGGATTCTACTGTTTTACATATTATTCACGAGAATCTTAATTTAAAGAAACATTAGCAATTTTAAGCTTAAATCTGCTGTGGTATGAATTCATATTAAATATTGTTTCTTACCTTTCTTATTCTAAAGCTCAAAGGCAAAAATAATGTCCTTTAAAGCTGCTGCAAATGTCAAAAATCAAATAATGTATCTAATATACGTATTCGTCTTTTTCGGATCGAAATAAACATTTAAAAAGTAAAAACATTTATTTTTTCCGGTCTGTCTATGTTTGAGCAGTTGTGCATTTGTGCAGGCAAAACTGCAACAGGTACGGAAACACTAATGACGGATTCGGATTCAGTTGAAAAGTTATGAAAAGGAAATTATTAAACCGGAAGTTTTTTATTTCCAGTTCCGAAAAGACTAGAAAATTACGTTTAATATGATAGCTATATGTGTACTATAGAGTAATAGATCATCTTACGATGTCAATTTGCGATGTGCGAGTAGTAAAGTAGATGCTTTTGAAATAAATTCGGCGACACTCGCAAATATTTGAATAGGCGAGTTAGTTCAGAGAAATAAGAAAAAAATCCAGGCCGAAACCAAATTTTTTGAGTAGTATGGACATCTACAGTAAGAGCCACTGTACTAGACATATAGGAACATTGAGCTATTACAGTCCTGGACCCTTCACTTGTTGCAATGTTTATTTTTATGTCAAGTGACGTCTAGAACGTGAAAATGAAAAACAATTTTTTGAATAGTTTCTTGACAGTAACATGACAGGGATGAAAGTCACATCGGAGAACGGACCGGATTAGCCCATCAGCATAGCAATTAGGTACATACCCATGTGTCTAGTATGGTGACTCTTACTGTATAATAATAACCTATTCATACAGTGCGGTGGAATAAGTTATTTATTTTAAGAATATAAGAAAAACGCTCGGACAGGTTGATTTTTAAACTAACCATAGTATATTATAGCATCAACGTTTCGAACTTTACGCGATACCTCTTCAGGTGACAGCCATAACTTTGATTTTTTTAAATAGGAAAGTACATCATGTGACACCTCATTTAAAAGCTCTTAAAATACTGATTTCAAAAATGTATAATACTTTAATCCTTTTTAAGATCGTAGGCGCAAAATTTCGGTCGAACTCTTTGTTAACGCGTTTATTTTTTTCGAATTCTGAGAAAACTAATAAGTATATTTGAAAAATTTAAACGCAGAATAAAAGATTAGATTATTACCAAGGGCCGACAGTCCCTTAGAATAAACAGAAAGTTTCTTTTGAATGATATATTTGAAATTAAAAACCACACTAAATTATCTCTTTTTTTCGCCACTGTGACTTATTAAAATAAACATTAGAGCCAAACCATACGGACCACGCTGTAGCGCTACTCTGTGGATCCACAGAGTGGCTGACGATGATTTACCGTGGGCTCTTATGTAGAGTGGCCGGCTCACCCCACACGAGCGAGTGTAGCCGGCCACAGTCGCTCGCATAAGAACCCACGGTAAACTACTTTTGTGGATCCACAGCGTAGCGCTGCAGCGTGGTCCGTGTGGTTTGAGGATTATAGGAGTTTTCAAGGACTTTGGACCATCGAGAATACTGTAATATTTCATTCTGCGTTTAAATTTTTCAAAGATATTGTCCTAGGAAATTAGGGACGAAGTTAGCCCCCACCCCCCCTTTATGTTCTTGCAAAATAATTTTGCAATATTTAAAATTATTTTTTGTCATTTTTTAAATTAAATTAATAGTGTAAATCTTATCTTTCATAAACTATTACTGTAAGTACTATCCAAAGTATTACTGTAACTTCATCATTTTCTGACTTATAGTGTTGCAAAAAAAATTAATTTGGGAAAAACAAATTAAATAACTTTTAAACTATTTCACCAATTGCTTTAAAATTTAGGGTATGATTTAAGCACCAGAAGTCGCAGCATTCCGTGTGATAAGAAGGTTCTAAGTTAATTTTTACATAAGTTATGAATATTTATAAAAACTCAAAATTTATGATTTATTTTGCAATTTTCTAAGCAACCAATAAGGATAGACATATTCAGCGAACGCCATATTGAAGTTTTTTATACGACTTATGAGTTTCTTACTCTCAAATTTGTTTAAAATGCTTAACTTTTTGGTAACAGACGAAAAAAGCGAAAATTTACCGTTTTTTGATCTTCATTTGTTTATAACTATGTATATCATCAAAATCGGCTGCAGGAAACATATACAGTGCGGTGGAATAACTGTTGCCCCCCCTGTTAACTTGTTTATTTTAAGAATATAAGAAAAAAGCTCGGACAGGTCGATTTTTAAACTAACCATAGTATATTATAGCATCAACGTTTCGAACTTTACGCGATACCTCTTCAGGTGACAGCCATAACTTTGATTTTTTTAAATAGGAAAGTACATCATGTGACACCTCATTTAAAAGCTCTTAAAATACTGATTTCAAAAATGTATAATACTTTAATCCTTTTTAAGATCGTAGGCGCAAAATTTCGGTCGAACTCTTTGTTAACGCGTTTATTTTTTTCGAATTCTGAGAAAACTAATAAGTATTTTTGAAAAATTTAAACGCAGAATGAAAGATTAGATTATTACCAAGGGCCGACAGTCCCTTAGAATAAACAGAAAGTTTCTTTTGAATGATATATTTGAAATTAAAAACCACACTAAATTATCTCTTTTTTTCGCCACTGTGACTTATTAAAATAAACATTATAGGAGTTCTCAAGGACTTTGGACCATCTGTAATATTTCATATACTGTAATATTTCATTCTGCGTTTAAATACTTATTAGTTTTCTCAGAATTCGAAAAAAATAAACGCGTTAACAAAGAGTTCGACCGAAATTTTGCGCCTACGATCTTAAAAAGGATTAAAGTATTATACATTTTTGAAATCAGTATTTTAAGAGCTTTTAAATGAGGTGTCACATGATGTACTTTCCTATTTAAAAAAATCAAAGTTATGGCTGTCACCTCAAGAGGTATCGCGTAAAGTTCGAAACGTTGATGCTGTAATATACTATGGTTAGTTTAAAAATCGACCTGTCCGAGCGTTTTTCTTATATTCTTAAAATAAACAAGTTAACAGGGGGGGGGGGCAACAGTTATTCCACCGCACTGTATATGTTTCCTGCTTTGATGATATACATAGTTATAAACAAATGAAGATAAAGAAACGGTAAATTTTCGCTTTTTTCGTCTGTTGCCAAAAAGTTAAGCATTTTAAACAAATGTGAGAGTAAGAAACTCATAAGTTGTATAAAAAACTTCAATATGGCGTTCGCTGAATATGTCTATCCTTATTGGTTGCTTAGAAAATGGCAAAATAAATCATAAATTTTGAGTTTTTATAAATATTCATAACTTATGTAAAAATTAACTTAGAACCTTCTTATCACACGGAATGCTGCGACTTCTGGTGCTTAAATCATACCCTAAATTTTAAAGCAATTGGTGAAATAGTTTAAAAGTTATTTAATTTGTTTTTCCCAAATTAATTTTTTTTGCAACACTATAAGTCAGAAAATGATGAAGTTACAGTAATACTTTGGATAGTAGTTACAGTAATAGTTTATGAAAGATAAGATTTACACTATTAATTTAATTTAAAAAATGACAAAAAATAATTTTAAACATTGCAAAATTATTTTGCAAGAACATAAATGGGGGGTGGGGGCTAACTTCGTCCCTAATTGTCCTAGGACAATTGTTTAGCTTTTTAAATGTGTATAAAAATTCAGTCTTTCTAAATATGAAAAAATAATTTTTCTACGGGTAACGGTTAAAAAGTTATTCTAATTGTTTATAAGTAAGCAAAAAATCGATATGTTTTTGCAAAATAATTTTACACTGTTTAAAATTACTTTTTGTCATATTTTTTAATTAAGTTAAGAGTATAAATGTTCTTCTTTCATAAACTGTCCGAAGTGTTACTGTAACCTCATAATTTTCTGACTTATAGTGTTGCAAAAAAAAAATTAATTTGGGATATACAAATTAAATAACTTTTAAACTCTTTGACCAATTGCTTTGAAATTTAAAATATAATTTAAGCACAAGAAGTGTCATCATTCCGTGTAATAAGAAGGTTCTATTCTATTTATTTTGCAATTTCAGCGAACGCCATATTGAAGCTTTTTATATGATTTATAATAAGAAACTCTTATTCTCAAATTTGTTTAAAATGCTTTACTTTTTAGTAATAGACGAAGAAAGCGAAAATTTACCGTTTTTGATCTTCATTTGTTTATAACTATGTATATCATCAAAATCAGCTGCAGGAAACATATAGGTTATTAATATAGATATCCATACTACTCAAAAAAATTGGTTTCGGCCTGGAGGGGGATGTGTCACGAGAAAAATCTTATTTCTCTGGACTCAGTACAGACAAAAAAACAGCTGAAAATTTTAAAGGTTCGAACCAACGACGCGACGCGTTGAAGAATGTGTTGAAGTGGTTTGTCAATTCAAACATCGCCAGAGAGATAGAAAGTATATAATAGTGCAAAGCAGAGAGAATACAGTTGGCGCCCCAAAGTCCTGCAAAATTAATAAACATTTACTTTTTTGATAAAATCGGTCGGACCCAGAGTAAGGACGATACACCACCAGTGTAGGAGGAAGAATTTTTATTACTTTGGTTAATTCATACAATGATAAAACTCTTAACACAACAGGATTAGACCAATACATGGAAAATTACCACGGCACTGATCGTATCAGCTTCCTAGCTCAGTTGAAAGGGGGACATTTTAGCACATGTATGTTAAATCTCTTTGAACTGTGTCATTTTACCGACAGTTCATCGGAAAATGATCCACGCTTTTCAGAACAATAAAAATAGGGTAAAGAGGCAATAAATTAGGAGTTGGTATTAGCTTAAGCGTCATAAATAACAAATTTCGAGAGAAACTTCGCTATTTCACCTTGTGTTGATTCTCGTATTTAGTTCTTATATTTTTTTGTTACATTTTTCTATTTCACTCGGCCTGCCGTTCCAAACGTATTCTGAAAGTAATATGAGGGATAGCTTTTTTTTAACACAAGCTGTGTTTAGGTTACTGAAATCTGGTCATCAGTTGACCAATTATACGTTCTTCTTTAACTTAAATTACTAAATGATACATAGTCTAAGATCTTAACCCTGAGGTGTCCTCTTATTTTTTTAACAAGTATGCATTTTAAAACTAAAACTAACACACAATAGAACACTATGCTCTGCTTTTACACTAACACTTTACACTAACTCAAATGGTTTTCTTCGTTTGAGTCTTCTTTCTAACCCAGTATTATCGAGGAGCTGGATGGCCTCGATGTTTACATGACTATGGAGCCGTTGTTCGTGACTACCTGCCATCTTCTTGATAACTTTGTCTACATCTTCCATCTCAAGATCCTTGTGTAGGTCGACATTTCGGATATACCAAGGAGCATCAACGATGTTCCTTAATACTTTATTCTGGAATCTCTGGATAATCTGGATATTACTTGAATTGGCACAGCCCCAGAGTTGGCAACCATACATCCATACTGGTCTAACTATTTGTTTGTATAGCAGTATTTTGTTATATGTGGACAATGCAGAGTTTCTTCCCATCAGCCAATATATTTTTTTGTAACGGATACCTAATTCTTCCCAGGTATAGCTGATGACAAATCCTTGAAGACTGACAGCTGATTTTGCTTTGATTTTATCATAACAATCATAAAATATGAAAAACCATTTTTTGCCGCTAACACACATTTCATACATTTTCTTATACATTTTAGAGAAAAATGGTTGAAATAAAAGTTGTAGATTTTAAAAGTGCTTTAATTTGCGAGTTTCTAAATTAAAATATATATACAATTTACCGAGATAATTGCAAAGCACTCTTAGAATATTCTTTTCTGTTTAAGATTGTCTTTTTAATGAGCCTACTTACAAGCGCGAGAAAAAAAATATCAAAGTTATTATAAATGTTTATAAGCTAAGAAGGTAGCCCTTTTTTCAAGAGTTTTTTAATAACAATTTTGATAAAATGTTGAAATTTTTTCAATATACATATCTTAAAATTAAAGCCTTAAAGAACCTATTGCGATCGGCTAAATACCCTAGAGGGAGTTTAAGCAAGTATAGTTGTTTGTTAGTGTACGTAATAGTTTTTCGAGATAAACAAATTGAATAACGTAAACTATTTGGTCGGTCTCATAAATAATTACCTCATTAATTGTCATAATTTCACGTAGTTATACTACGTGTCATTATTCAAAAAACAAAGGAAGTACTTGCATGAACACCTACAGGAAGCTAGAAGAGAGAAATATCTAAGAAAACATGGATGGAAGGAATAAGAAACTCAATGAGCTCCAAAGAACTTAGAGAGAAGAACAATGGAACAACCGAATTGAATGGAAAATGGGCACCGGACAACGTCGGAAGACGTTCTAAACGGATTATATTATACGTTATTATTATATCTTAATATACAGAGTGGGCCAAACAAAAGACTCCACCTCGATATTTGGCAGTATTTATTAGATTTTAAGGAAATAAAAAAACAGGTCAATTTTTGATCTAAGGGGGACACATTTTTACGGTACATGCATCTGTCATTTGGCAACCCCTTCCCTTCCACTTCCCCCACCCCTTATTTTTAAATGGGAAATAGGGATCGTGTACTAGCTCATTTGAAAAGTTATTCAATTCTCTATTCAGTAATAATAACATTAACATAATTATTTATATAGGGTGTCCAAGAAAAAAATATTTTAATTAAATTAATTGACACAAAAAGAAGAATGTATGTAATTTATTTAATTCAAAATACGTACTACTGCTGTCACAAAGCAGAAAAAAGTGCTTTTTGATAAATAGACATTGCTTTTCGCTTCATTTCAATGTCCCATCTGCCTCTTGGTAGGTTGAATATTGAATTTAAGCAACAAACAATGTTTATTTATCAAATAAACATTTTTTTCTGTTTTCTGTCCGCAGTAGAATGTATTCTGAGTTAAATAAATTACATACATTCTTCTTTTTTTGTCAATTAATTAAATTCAAAATAATTTTTCTTGGACACCCTGTGTAAATGATAATGTCAATGTTAATATTACTGAATAGAGAATTGAATAACCTTTCAAATGAGCTAGCACACGGCCCCTATTTCCTATTTAAAAATAAGGTGTGGGGGAAGTGGAAGGGAGGGGGTTGACAAATGACAGATATATGTACCATAAAAATGTGTCCTCCTTAGATCAAAAATTGATCTGTTTTTTTATTTCCTTAAAACCTGATAAATACTGCCAAATATCGAGGTGGACTATTTTCTTTGGCCCACTCTGCATATTATATTTTATGGAAAACTATAAAAAAAAGATTAGAATTATATAATATAAGAAGTTGAGTAGTATCACGATCATTAAGATCGATAAAATGAAATTATATAACATATAATTATGTGTAATGTTTCTGTAGAACGTGTTTTAAATAAAAATTATAATAAAAATCTTGCATTTTTATCAAAAGTCTAAATAAGATTTGTCTATTTATACGCTATAATAAATTTTGGTTCTCGTTTCAACATTATTTATGACCCTACCGAGAGGGTTTCTATACCTGTTGGCTTGCTGCAGGCTTGATATCGACAACAAGGACATCCTGTTACACCAGGGAAATAAGGCAAAAATATACCATGTTCGGGACACTTGAGCAGCCAGGTTGCAAATGGGTTTTTTGGGTACTATATACCTAATACATTATAAATACAAAAATGCCCGTCACAGTTTGGACGATAAATTTAGTTATTAACAAATAATGGTCAAAAATGGGAGTTTTTTCGTTAAAATCGCTACAGGTAAAAATAGGGTAATTAAATATTTTATTTATAATATTTTTCTTGTAGCAGATGAGCCAAGGTTTAAAATAGCGCTTTTTTAATTTTGATCTGATCATCTGTTGCTTCGGATATTGCAAAATAAAACTAAAATTTTGAAAATAAAAAATTTGTTATAACTTTTGCGAAAATGAATTTAAGACTTTCATATTGCACAAAGAGTTGAGTCAAACAGTCCACACAATGCACAAAAAATTTTAAGACGATTCATCAATTAGTTTAAATTTAATTCAATTTGTTTATCGCAAATAGCTTTTTTTCGGAATGTTATTGTTCAGAAAATAATAATGATACAGCAATTCTGTGAAAACAATATGAAAGAAGAATAGTCATATTTTCAAAGCGTTTAAAAAAATCATTGAAAAGTAATTTTATCACTCAGAAAATATTTTACTAAAATAGAGTCATTTTGGATTTCCAATGTCAATAAACAATTTGAATAACATTGTTAATATTGACTGTAGGCGAAAACTACAATAGGATTTGAAAAACTGATATTTTTATACAAATTTTCAAAGAAAAACTTTTCGCCTAGGTTAATTACGGTCAAAGTTAGCCACTTTTTTTATTTAATTGACGGCTACTTTGTTAATACCAATTAAGCAACCTAACTTGAGCTATTTTGAAGTTGAAGATATATAGTTTATGTGTAAAAGTTTGAGTAAACTTTGAACCTCAACACAGTGGTTAATAAAGTTTTAAAAATGGCGTCCGAACGGAATTAATTCGTGGTCGGTGGAGGGGAATTAATAAAATCCGTGCACTCAAAAAATGAAACTGATTCTGCAAAAATATGCTGCGATTAATATCACCGTAGCTTGTTGATGGATTTTGATCATAATTTTTTAAATTGTATGTACTCGTACTCTTATAGAGTACGCTATGTACACACATCCCCACCTAACATTACAAAATGTTAGGGGGAACTCCTCTTATCACTCAGGGATATGAAAAATAGATTACGATCGATTCTAAGACCTAACGAATATACATATATAATTTCATAAAAATCGGTCAAGCGGTCTCGGAGGAGTATGGAAACTAATACTGTGACAGGAGAATTTTATAGATGTAAATATATAGATGGCTATTAACAAAGAGGGGTTGGTGATAAAAGAGTGAAAATTAAGGGTTGTATGTATTTTTTAATTCTACATAATATAAAATTAAGGTAGATAATTTTGTCCAAAAAAATTAAAAAAAATCTAAGTGGATATCCTTATAACTTATGGGTATCAAAAATAGATTAAAACCTCTTCTCCGGCCTATAGGATATACGTGTAAAATTTCATAAACATCGGCCAAGCCGTTTCGGAGTAGTATGGTAACTAACACTGTTACAGGAGAATTTGATGTATTTAGAAGTAACTGCGAATTAAATAATAAAAGTGACTAACTTTGAGCCTAATTAACCTAGGCAAAAAGTTTTTTCTAAAAATTCGTATAAAAATACCAGCTATTGAAATCCTAAAGTAGATTTACTCTATAGTCAATATTAACAAAGCTATTCAAATTGTTTATAAGCCAATAATGACTCTATTTTACTAAACTTTTTTCGGAGTGATAAAAACGACTTTTTAATGATTTTTCTCAACACTTTGAAAACATAACTATTCTTCTTGCATGTGGTTTCCTCAGAATTGCTATGTCATTATTATTTTCTGAACAATAACGTTTGCGATAAACAAATTGAATAAAATTTAAACTAATTGACGAATCGTCTTAAAATTTTTTGTACATTATATGAAATGTTCGACTCAACTTTTTGTACAATATGAAAATCTTAAAGCTATTTTCGAAAAAGTTATAGCACGTTTTTTATTTTTGAAATTTTAGACTTATATTGCAATTTCCGAAGCAAAAAATGATCGAACCAAAATTAAAAAAGTGCCATTTTAAACCTTGGCTGATCTACTAAAATGCAAATACTTTAATAACGGACTTAAGATAAATGCAACAAAGACAAAGTTACTTGTGGTTAGTAAACAAGACGTCGGCCCTATGCAACTAATTGTCAATGATGAATCAATAACAAAAGTTAACCATTTTAAATACCTAGGATGTTGGATAAACGAGACACTAAATCCGGATGAAGAAATTAAAACTCGTATAGAAATTGCAAGAGGAGCATTTATGAAACTTAGATCTATTCTGAGCAACTCTCAGCTGAATTTACAACTAAGAATCAAGTTCCTAAAATGTTATGTGTATCCTGTATTACTATATGGATCTGAAACCTGGATCATGAAGGTTAACATGATGAACAAATTAGAAGCCTTTGAGATGTGGTCGTATCGTAGAATGCTCAGAATATCTTGGGTTCAACGCATTTCAAACAGAGAAGTCTTAAACAGAGTAGGTCAAGGCGAAGGTGACTTAATGAAGATGATAAAAAAGAGAAAACTTGAATATCTGGGGCATATAATGAGAGGTAGCAGATACAGGATGCTGCAGTTAATACTCAATGGAAAGATCGACGGAAAAAGATGAATTGGTCGAAAGAAATATTCATGGCTCCGAAACGTTCGTCAATGGACTGGCTTATCAGCAGATCAATTGTTACATGCCGCACAAGATCGAGAACGATATCGGCAAATTGTTATGGAAGCTACCCACGCCTAAAAATTTGGGCACGGTACTTAAAGAAGAAGAAGAAATACTTTAAATAATTTATATAATTACCCTATTTTTACTTTTTAATAACTAAATTTCTCGTCCAAACTGTGACGGGCATTTTTGTATTTATAATGTATTAGGTATATAGTACCCAAAAAACCCATTTGCAACCTGGCTGCTTAAGTGTCCCGACAAAAACCTTATTTCTCTGGACTATGTGAGCTGTGAGGACCGAGAGAGATAACTTTTTGCAGAACTTTGAGACTTTTTAAAAAGTATAAACAAAATACGTGCTTTGTGTTACACTTTATGTTACAAACAAAAACAGATTCGGAAATTGGGAAAAATTTTATAGTGACGTATTTGTTTAAATTTTTTTTACGTTAATTTTAAACAAAAAAAATATTACTAAAACAATTTAATAATTTATAAAGAAATAATGCACTAGAACTTTTTAATACCTTCCGTATAAAAAAAGAATTATGTCAATATCTGCCATAGTTTTTGCGTTATTTTATTTAAACTTTTACATTGGAATTCAGCTATGCCCAGAATCGCGAGGAACGGTCCTAAGGGGATGGGTACGTAGTTTCTGCTCCAATACTATTCAAATGGGATTTTTTTCGAATCCTGAGAAAACTAATAAGTATTTTTGAAAAATTTAAACGCAGAATAAAAGATTACGTTATTAGCGAGGGCTGAAAGTCCCTTTGAAACTTCTATAGAGGTGAAAAACTAGGAGAAAATTTAGTATGATTTTTAGTTTCAAATATCTCATTCAAAATAAACTTTTTATTTATTCTAAGGGACTTTCGGCCCTCGGTAATAATTTAGTCTTTCATTCTGAGTTTAAAATTTTCAAAAATATTTATTGGTTTTTTCAGGATTCGAAAAAAATGAACACAATGCACTCAGTCGAATAGAATATTGTCAGCATATTGTCAGTCAGACAGTGACAATTTTAAATATTTTACATGGCATCGGGGAATATTTTGAGTTGTTGATTAAAGAATATTGATAGTGTATAATTTGATAAATAATTGATTTAAGACGTGAACTTAATAAAAAGTTATTTATTATACCTACAATTATTATTATAAAGAATACACCAGGATATATTCAGTGATCCAAGTATTTTGATGTTAAAGATGTTTAAAATTGTAAGCGTTTCATAGTAACAACATATTATTAAAAAATCACTTTATCACTTTTCCTCTTTTCTCGATTGATTATTAGTTTTTGTTGTACAGTAGATAAATTATTACAATCACTGAATATATAGTTAGTGAAAAAATTATCATATTAATTAACTGAATTAATAATTAAGGCAATTAATTATACAAGTAACAGTTATCCAAGAACGCTCAAAAGCCATCTTTAAAGTTAATGATGACATTGTCAAGTAAAGTTTACATATCCATACCAGTGAGAATTTTACTACACGTAATTTGCCGTATAAAGACAGAAAAAGTAGGGATAACCGTAAAATATTTGCGAATTATGTACCGATGGCCTTAATAGAATTTCTCTAAGTGGAATGTTATGCATTTTTTATTTTTAGACTCAGACTCCACTAAAATAAGTAGGTACTTAATAAAAAATGTTATGGTAAATTAACTAAATGACTATGTAATTCCAGAATAATAACAGCAAGTTCATGAACGACTTCTACGTACCTAGTGTAAATTATTAAAAATAATAAAAAAAATATGAAAAAAAAATTTAAGAAACGCTTTTCTTTAGTTACGAGTGACTAAAATTAAAATATAAAAAAAGTCAACTAAAAAGCAAAAAATAAAAAAAATTGAAAAAATCTAACACATTCGTCAAAGAAAAGCGTGGGGCGAAAACCGTTTATTCGATGAAGACGCGCCACGCTTTTCTTTGACGAATGTGTTAGATTTTTTCAATTTTTTTTTATTTTTTGCTTTTTGGTTGACTTTTTTTATATGTTAATTTTAGTCACTCGTAACTAAAGAAAAGCGTTTCTTAAAATTTTTTTTTTCATATTTTTTTATTTTTTACTTTTTAGTCTTACACTTTTCAAACATTAAAATATATCGTCATGTTTATTAAAATATGTATAAAACATATGATGTACTAATATGAAAAATAGTCGGAATCGGCAAAAATTTTGAAATTTTATTGTTTATTTATGATGCATAACGTAAACAATTAACGTAAAAAGTGAAATTATGTATACAGTCGAACCCGCATATTAGAATAGCCTTCGTGCTAATCAAAAGTATTCCTATAACCGGGATATTCTAATAACCGATCATTGGTCGCTAGTAGAAACGTTTTGGGACCTCAAATTTCTATTCCTTAAACCGGGATATTCCTTTAAGAGGTATTCTAATAAGCGGGTTTGACTGTATTTCATAATATGAAATTTACATTTTTCATAATATAAATTTCATAATATCATTAGCTACAATCCGTAAAAGTTTCAAGTTTTTACATTGTATAAAACAAGACAATTTAAGCATTTTCCATTAAAATCGTTTTTTTTTATTTAAACAATAATTAATAAACAAAAAAAAAAATTTTATTGATTATTCGTGTATTGTTCCCGCGAATGTATATGTCTGCAAATTTTCATTCATTTGCATTGGAGAGAACGCAGTCAAATTAACGTCTAAAGATTTGACGCAAACTATTGAACTAAATAAAAGCGTTTAAAAAAATACCTATAAATACTGAAATTCGGGATTCCTTTGTCGTAAAGCTGGCAACACCGCTCAAGCATTCAAGTCTCGATCTCGCGACTCGCGACTTTCAAAGCTCAAGAGCCAATGCCTGGCACAGTTGTAAGTTGTAGTAGGGTTGTAGCGTGTAGTCGGTAGTTGGTTGGTGCGTGGTGTTCGTGTGTAAAGGCCAAACTTACGATGGATGAAGAACTATGTTGCCCCGCTTGTAAACAATTTTTCAGCAATCCCGTCCTTCTTCCGTGTCATCATTCTTTATGTTTACTTTGCGCTATCCATCTTCAGCAGCCGGCTAACACACATAACACAACTTCGACCTTAAACTCTGTGCCAGAAAATGCGGAAAGTGTAACATCGGGAAGTTCAGGAGACTATCAAGAAAGTGACAAGTTGTCAATACTGAGCGAAACTGACAGTGGGGTTATTTGTGCCTCTAGACCTAGCAGTTATATTGAAAATAATTTGTCGGTAGCGAGTACCCTGAGTGTTGCTTGCCCCGTGTGCCATAAACTAGTTTACTTCGACGAAAATGGGGTCCACAATCTTCCCAAATACAGAATCATGCAAAACATCGTCGAGAAGTACAGTGAAATTAAGAATTTGTCGTTAAAATGTCAGATGTGCGAAAAAGAACCGGCCAACGATGCCACTGTAATGTGCGAACAGTGCGAAGTCAGATACTGCACTTCTTGCCGCGAATCCTGCCATCCTCTGAGAGGTCCTCTAGCTAAACACGTCTTATCTGACCCCAAGAGAGGTTTGAATAGCTCCACAAAAGGCAAAACAGGAAATTGCCCTGAACATGTTGAAGAGACTCTCAACATGTTTTGTTCCATTTGTAAGATATGTGTTTGTGCTATTTGTTTACTGGACACTCGTCACATGTCACACGATGTACAACCTGCTACTGTTATTTGCAAAATTCAAAAGGTAAGTTACTTTTTACGAAAAATACTTTAATTCAATGTATTTGTTACTGGTTTTTCTATCAATGCGATAATCACCTTGTCAACATTATACCTATATAATAGGTTGTATGTATAATGGAAATCATGTTATTAAAACATTTTTTATAATATAAATCAATCGACTCGAAGCGAAAAAAAAAGAACATAAATCTAAAAACAAGTTTAAAATTTAAAAAAATAATTTTGTGGTTTATATTAATGACAAAAGTTTATAGGACAGGTTGTACTGGTTGTACATCAGGGAAATAAGGCAAAAATATACCATGTTTGGGACACTTGAGCAGCCAGTGTCCCTAATACTTACTTAACCTAATACATTATAAATACAAAAATGCCCGTCACAGTTTGGACGAGAAATTTAGTTATTAAAAAATAAGGGTAACAAATGTTTTTTCGTTTAAATCGCTACAGGTAAAATTAGGGTAATTAAATATCTTATTTATAATATTTTTCTTTTAGTAGATGAGCCAAGGTTTAAAATAACGCTTTTTAAATTTTGGTCCGATCATTTGTTGCTTCGGATATTGCAAAATAAAACTAAAATTTCGAAAATAAAAAATTTGCTATAATTTATGCGAAAATGAATTTAGGACTTTCATATGGCATGAAAAGTAGAGTCAAACAGTTCATACAATGCACAAAAAATTTTAAGACGATGCGTCAATTAGTTTAAATTTTACTCAATTTGTTTATCCCGAAGAGGTTTTTTTCGCAACGTTATTGTTCAGAAAATAATAATGATACAGCAATTCTGCGAAAAACAACATGAAAGAAGAATAGTCATATTTCCACCGCATTTAAAAAAAATCATTAAAAAGTCATTTTTATCACTCAGAAAACATTTTACTAAAATAGAGTCATTTTTGGCTTATAAACAATTTGAATAACTTTGTTAATATTGACTGTAGGCTAAAACTACAATGGAATTTGAAAAACTGGTATTTTTATACGAATTTTTAAAGAAAAACTTTTCGCCTAGGTTAATTACGGTCAAAGTTAGCCACTTTTTTTATTTAATTGACGGCTACTTTGTTTATAACCATTAAGCAACCTAACTAGAGCCATTTTGAAGTAGGTCCGTGAACTTAGCCCGAAAAAGTCGGGAAAAAAAATGCGATTGATGCCATTCGTTTGTCCATTGATTGTCCACGTTTGTCCACCATTTTATTTCGTTAGTGCACCCATCAATTCTTTTTTATAAACAAAAATTTTTTTTCGGGCTAACTTCACAAATCCACAAATTTTCGAAAATTTAAAAAAACTCTTGCTATATTGTTTGTCCATCGTTTGTCCATGTTTGTCCACCACATAATTTTTTTGTGCACCCTCTGAAACAACCCCCTGTTAATTGTAATTATTTTTTTATTTCTTAATTCGGGCTAACTTCACGTTCTCTTAAATGGGCATTTAAACGTTAATTCGGGTGCAGAATCACAACTAAGCGTCTGTCCACCCCTTTGCAGCGTTTGTCCAACCCCTTAAAGTGCGAAACAACCCCCCTGTTAATTGTAATTATTTTTTTATTTCTTAATTCAGGCTAACTTCACGTCCATTTAAACGTGTATTTTAAAGTTAATTCGGGTGAAGAATCACAACTACTCGTTTGTCCACCCCTTCGCAGCGTTTGTCCAGCCCCTTAAAGTGCGAAACAACCCCCTCGTTAATTGTATAACCTAATTATTTTTTTAATTCTTAATTCGGGCTAACTTCAAATTCTCTAAAATAGGTATTTAAACGTTAATTCGGGTGCAGAATCACAACTACCCGTTTGTCCACCCCTTCGCAGCGTTTGTCCAACCCTTAAAGTGCGAAACAACCCCCTCGGTAATTGTAATTATTTTTTAATTTCTTTATTCGGGCTAACTTCACGTTCTCTTAAATGGGCATTTAAACGTTAATTCGGGTGCATAATCACAACTACTCGTTTGTCCACCCCTTCGCAGCGTTTGTCCAACCCCTTAAAGTGCGAAATAACCCCCCTGTTAATTGTAATTATTTTTTTATTTCTTTATTCGGGCTAACTTCACGTTCTCTTAAATAGGCATTTAAACGTTAATTCGGGTGCAGAATCACAACTACCCGTTTGTCCACCCCTTCGCAGCGTTTGTCCAACCCCTTAAAGTGCGAAACAACCCCCTCGTTAATTGTAATTATTTTTTAATTTCTTTATTCGGGCTAACTTCACGTTCTCTTAAATGGGCATTTAAACGTTAATTCGGGTGCATAATCACAACTACTCGTTTGTCCACCCCTTCGCAGCGTTTGTCCAACCCCTTAAAGTGCGAAATAACCCCCCTGTTAATTGTAATTATTTTTTTATTTCTTTATTCGGGCTAACTTCACGTTCTCTTAAATAGGCATTTAAACGTTAATTCGGGTGCAGAATCACAACTACCCGTTTGTCCACCCCTTCGCAGCGTTTGTCCAACCCCTTAAAGTGCGAAACAACCCCCTCGTTAATTGTAATTATTTTTTAATTTCTTTATTCGGGCTAACTTCACGTTCTCTTAAATGGGCATTTAAACGTTAATTCGGGTGCATAATCACAACTACTCGTTTGTCCACCCCTTCGCAGCGTTTGTCCAACCCCTTAAAGTGCGAAACAACCCCCCTGTTAATTGTAATTATTTTTTTATTTCTTTATTCGGGCTAACTTCACGTTCTCTTAAATAGGCATTTAAACGTTAATTCGGGTGCAGAATCACAACTACCCGTTTGTCCACCCCTTCCCAGCGTTTGTCCAACCCCTTAAAGTGCGAAACAACCCCCTCGTTAATTGTAATTATTTTTTAATTTCTTTATTCGGGCTAACTTCACGTTCTCTTAAATGGGCATTTAAACGTTAATTCGGGTGCATAATCACAACTACTCGTTTGTCCACCCCTTCGCAGCGTTTGTCCAACCCCTTAAAGTGCGAAACAACCCCCCTGTTAATTGTAATTATTTTTTTATTTCTTTATTCGGGCTAACTTCACGTTCTCTTAAATAGGCATTTAAACGTTAATTCGGGTGCAGAATCACAACTACCCGTTTGTCCACCCCTTCCCAGCGTTTGTCCAACCCCTTAAAGTGCGAAACAACCCCCTCGTTAATTGTAATTATTTTTTAATTTCTTTATTCGGGCTAACTTCACGTTCTCTTAAATGGGCATTTAAACGTTAATTCGGGTGCATAATCACAACTACTCGTTTGTCCACCCCTTCGCAGCGTTTGTCCAACCCCTTAAAGTGCGAAACAACCCCCCTGTTAATTGTAATTATTTTTTTATTTCTTTATTCGGGCTAACTTCACGTTCTCTTAAATAGGCATTTAAACGTTAATTCGGGTGCAGAATCACAACTACCCGTTTGTCCACCCCTTCGCAGCGTTTGTCCAGCCCCTTAAAGTGCGAAACAACCCCCTCGTTAATTGTATAACCTAATTATTTTTTTAATTCTTAATTCGGGCTAACTTCAAATTCTCTAAAATAGGCATTTAAACGTTAATTCGGGTGCAGAATCACAACTACCCGTTTGTCCACCCCTTCCCAGCGTTTGTCCAACCCCTTAAAGTGCGAAACAACCCCCTCGTTAATTGTAATTATTTTTTAATTTCTTTATTCGGGCTAACTTCACGTTCTCTTAAATGGGCATTTAAACGTTAATTCGGGTGCATAATCACAACTACTCGTTTGTCCACCCCTTCGCAGCGTTTGTCCAACCCCTTAAAGTGCGAAACAACCCCCCTGTTAATTGTAATTATTTTTTTATTTCTTTATTCGGGCTAACTTCACGTTCTCTTAAATAGGCATTTAAACGTTAATTCGGGTGCAGAATCACAACTACCCGTTTGTCCACCCCTTCCCAGCGTTTGTCCAACCCCTTAAAGTGCGAAACAACCCCCTCGTTAATTGTAATTATTTTTTAATTTCTTTATTCGGGCTAACTTCACGTTCTCTTAAATGGGCATTTAAACGTTAATTCGGGTGCATAATCACAACTACTCGTTTGTCCACCCCTTCGCAGCGTTTGTCCAACCCCTTAAAGTGCGAAACAACCCCCTCGTTAATTGTAATTATTTTTTAATTTCTTTATTCGGGCTAACTTCACGTTCTCTTAAATAGGCATTTAAACGTTAATTCTGGTGCAGAATCACAACTACCCGTTTGTCCACCCCTTCCCAGCGTTTGTCCAACCCCTTAAAGTGCGAAACAACCCCCTCGTTAATTGTATAACCTAATTATTTTTTTAATTCTTAATTCGGGCTAACTTCAAATTCTCTAAAATAGGTATTTAAACGTTAATTCGGGTGAAGAATCACAACTACCCGTTTGTCCACCCCTTCGCAACGTTTGCCCAACCCCTTAAAGTGCGAAAGAACCCCCCTGTTAATTGTAATTATTTTTTTATTTCTTAATTCTGGCTAGCTTCATATTCCCTTAAATGGGCATTTAAAAGCTAGCCCGAATTAAGAAATAAAAAAATAATTACAATTAACAGGGGGGTTGTTTCGCACTTTAAGGGGTTGGACAAACGTTGCGAAGGAATGGACAAACGGGTAGTTGTGGTTCTGCACCCGAATTAACGTTTAAATGCCCATTTAAGAGAACGTGAAGTTAGCCCGAATAAAGAAATAAAAAAATAATTACAATTGACGAGGGGGTTGTTTCGCACTTTAAGGGGTTGGACAAACGCTGCGAAGGAGTGGACAAACGGGTAGTTGTGATTCTGCACCCGAATTAACGTTTAAATGCCCATTTAAGGGAACGTGAAGCAAGCCCGAATAAAGAAATAAAAAAATAATTACAATTAACGAGGGGGTTGTTTCGCACTTTAAGTGGTTGGACAAACGCTGCGAAAGGGTGGACAAACGGGCAGTTGTGATTCTGCACCCGAATAAACGTTTAAATGCCCATTTAAGAGAACGTGAAGTTAGCCCGAATAAAGAAATAAAAAAATAAGTACAATTAACTAGGGGATTGTTTCGCACTTTAAGGGGCTGGACAAACGCTGCGAAGGGGTGGACAAACGGGTAGTTGTGATTTTTCACCCGAATTAACTTTAAAATACGCGTTTAAACGGACGTGAAGTTAGCCCGAATTAAGAAATAAAAAAATAATTACAATTACCAGGGGGTTGTTTCAGAGGGTGGACAAAAAAAATTATGTGGTGGACAAACATGGACAAACGATGGACAAACAATATAGCAAGAGTTTTTTTAAATTTTCGAAAATTTGTGGATTTGTGAAGTTAGCCCGAAAAAAAATTTTTGTTTATAAAAAAGAATTGATGGGTGGACTAACGAAATAAAATGGTGGACAAACGTGGACAATCAATGGACAAACGAATGGCATCAATCGCATTTTTTTTCCCGACTTTTTCGGGCTAACTTCACGGAGCTTTTTGAAGTTGAAGATAATATATAGGTTATGTGTAAAAGTTTGAGTAAACTTTGAACCTCAACAGAGTCGTTAATAAAGCTTTAAAAATGGCGCCCGAACGGAATTAATTCGTGGTCGGTGGAGGAGAATTATTAAAATACGTGCACTCAAAAAATGAAATTGATTGTGCAAACATATGCTGCGATTAATATCGCTGGAACTTGTTGATGGATTTTGATCATAATTTTTTAAATTTGTATGTACTCGTAGTCTTATAGAGTACGTTATGTACACACAACCCCACCTAACATTACAAAATGTTAGGGTTAACTCCCCTTATCATTCAGGTATATGAAAAATAGATTACGACCGATTCTAAGACCTACCGAATATACATATGTAATTTAATAAAAATCGATCAAGCGGTCTCGGATGAGTATGGAAACTAACAGCGTGACAGGAGAATTTTATAGATGTAAATATATAGATGGCTATTAACAAGTACTTAGGGGGGGTTGGTGATAGAAGAGTGAAAATTAGGGGTTGTATGTATTTTTTAATTCTACATCATATAAAATTAAGGTAAATAATTTTGTCCAAAAAAATAAAAAAAAGTCAGGGGGCAACCCCCCTTATAACTTATGGGTATAAAAAATAGATTAAAACCTCTTCAACGTCCTACAGGATAAACGTGTAAAATTGTATAAAAATCGGCCAAGCCGTTTCGAAGTAGTATGGTAACTAACACTGTTACAGGAGAATTTGATGTATGTAAATAGAAGTAACTGCGAATTAAATAATAAAAGTGGCTAACTTTGAACGTAATTAACCTAGGCAAAAAGTTTTTTTTCTGAAAATTCGTATAAAAATACCAGCTCTTGAAATCCTAAAGTAGATTTACTCTATAGTCAATATTAACAAATTTAATCAAATTGTTTAGAAGCCAAAAATGACTCTATTTTACTAAACTTTTTTGGAAGTGATAAAAACGACTTTTTAATGATTTTTTTCAATACTTTAAAAATTTAACTATTTAACTATCACTCTTGTATCTGGCTTCCATAGAATTGCTATGTCATTATTATTTTCTGAACAATAACATTGCGAAAAAAAGCTCTTTGCGATAAACAAATTGAATAAAATTTAAATTAATTGACAAATCGTCTTAAAATTTTTTGTGCATTATATGGAATGTTTGACTCAACTTTTCGTGCAATATGAAAGTCTTAAGGCCATTTTCGCAAAAGTTATACCACATTTTTTATTTTTGAAATTTTAGTCTTATTTTGCACTTTCCGAAACAAAAAAGGATCGGACCAAAATTCAAAAAGTGTCATTTTAAACCTTGGCTCATCTACAAAAAGAAGAATATTATAAATAAGATATTTAATTACCCTATTTTTACCTGTAGCGATTACGAAAAAACTGTATTTACGAAGAAACTGCCATTTTTGACCCTTATTTCTTAATAACCAAATTTCTCGTCCGAACTGTGACGGGCATTTTTGTATTTATAATGTATTAGGTATATATATATATATATATATATATATATATATATATATATATATATATATATATATATATATATATATATATAGTACCCAAAAAATCCATTTGCAACCTGGCTGCTAAAGTGTCCCGACAAAAACCTTATTTCTCTGGACTATTGTTGCTCAGTTGATTTACGATAGTAATGAACTATTTATTATATTTCTTACACTTTTTTAATACTTTCCAATTAAAAAATTGATATTGGAATGTAAACAATACATACAATTATTACTAGTTTACTAAATTAATTGTGTTAGCATCTTTCGATTTGAAGATACCGTCTATAACTGCCCTTTCAGAAATCTGTTTCACAATCCAGTTCTAGTACCAGTTCTATTTCTTAATACTATGCGAGTTTGTGTTCTTCAATGAATAACTTGTTTTTGCATACGTAGGTATATGTGTCTGCCACAGTAGTACCTATACTCGTATAATATAACTTTCTTATCTAAGGATTTTTACAGTTTTCACTGTATCCCTTCACTGGGCCGTTCTCTCCAGTACTTTCTATTTTGCCAGTCCGCTCATGCAGATTTCTTCTATTCATTGCTTCGTCCACGTCATGTCTGAAAGATCTTCGGGGTCTGCCTCTCTTCCTTTATCTTATCGGGCTCCACTCTGTTATTCGGTTTATCCGCCGATTTTGGTCTGCTCTTCTGACATGTTCGTACCAGGTTAATCTCTTCTGTTCGATGTAGTCTATTGTATCTGAGTTCATTCCCATTCTTTTCATAATCTCTATGTTATTTGTTCTATCTCTTCTTGTTACACTGCAGCTTCTCCTTGGCAATTCCATCTCTGTGCTCTTATTTTGTTTTTGGTTTTCTTATTTGTCCAATTTTCACCCCCATAAGTGAGGATACTTCTTGTCATGTTGTTATATGTAGGTATTCTTTTTTTTTTTGTTTTTATACTGATGTTCTTAACCCACAGTACCGGGTTCAATTCTCGTATGCAGTCTCTTATTGGTCTTAGTCTATTTTTTATATCTTCTTCAGTTGTTCCATGTTTCATGTTTGATATGAAACTCAAATACTTGTACTTGTCTGTTCCTTTGATTTGTTTACATTCGTCTATTTCCATCTGTATTCTCCATCCTATTTCTGTATTCTCCGTTGTTAGGTAATTAGTTTTCTTTAGGTTTATTTCCATCCCATTCTTTGTATATTCCTGTTCCAGTTTTCTCATCATAAAACTGTAGTCATCTTCGTCATCTGAGATCATTATTTGGTCGTCAGCAAATGAAGCAGCCCTGTATTAGTCCCTTTGTCGTCTTAAATGAACTGCATATAGGTATATTGCCGTTTTGATAGCTACTTTGTTATTCTTGTAGAGTGCTTTTATTGCGGAGTGGGTGCGTTAGGTTACGAAGTGGTCAGACAATTTAATTACTTAGGCTCAGTTATTACTAACAGTTGAGGATGCGAAGACGAGATCCGTAGGCGCCTCATAATGGCCAGATCGGCAACAGCCAAACTCACAAAAATATGGAAGAACTGACATTACAAAATACACAAAATTACGCCTTAATATTTCCTATCGCCACCTACGCTTCAGAGACTTGGATCATCAAAAAAGCAGATTCAAAACGTATAATGCATTTGAAATGTGGGTCTACCGGAGAATGTTGCGCATACCATGGACCGCACATCGCACAAATCATTCAATATTAGCCGAACTTAACATAAAAACTAGACTCAGCACAACTATCAATCAAAATATACTGAGATATTTTGGACATATAACTAGAAGAAGAGAAGGCATGGAACGAATGATAGTTGAAGGCAACGTAGAGGGCAGAAGATCCAGAGGAAGATCTCCATTATGATGGTTGGACCAAATAAAGGACATGACTGGTTACTCATTCTCCGAAGCAAAACAACACGCGCAGGAGATAGAGAATTGGACAGAAATAGTCAAACGACTTACATGACGCCACTACACCCTTACGAAGGAGAAAATATAGAGGAGGAGGCGGGCTTTTATTGCTTTTATTAATATTCGTGGAACTTCGATGTCTTCCACTGCTTCCCATAGCTTGGTTCTAGATATCGAGTCATAAGCCTTCTTAAGATCTACACAAGCCAAATGGACGGATCTATTTTTGGCCATTAGCCATTTTCCATTGACGGGTATCAGCATTTTCCAAGAAAATTAAACTTTTTAAGGTTTTTATTTTAAAAATGAATAACCATTTTCAATTTCGTTGCAAAACGAAAATACAGCCGAACCATATTCCAGTCCAATCAGAGAGTGCCGCAAGCACCTCTACCGGTTTCGAAACTTATTAGTCTCTCATCTGGAGGCACATATGCTGCTCTCCCCGATCCAACCAAAACAAACCCCAGCGTGCAGTCCCGAATTGCAACGAACGAAATGGCATAGATGCCCTAGCGGCAACTGCTAGCAAAAGACTTGCAACGAAATTGAAAATGGTTATTCATTTTTGATTTACATTTACTCTGTGTGGAGTATGAAGGGAACCAGTCTCGTTGGAACTTTACCGCGCTGAGCAGATGGGACGTGAATTGTAAATTGTAGAATTCCCTCATCTTCCTTAGTCTCAGCATCCGTATGGCTTGCAAATTGTAGAAGCCTCGGAGGTGTAACCAGAGAAGGTTCCCATTGTTTTCATTCTGGTGGGATATGCTATATGCCATTAGAGTGAAAACTTAGTCTTTTGCTAGCAGTTGCCGCTAGGGCATCTATGCCATTTCGTTCGTTGCAATTCGGGGCTGCACGCTGGGGTTTGTTTTGGTTGGATCGGGGAGAGCAGCATATGTGCCTCCTGATGAGAGACTAATAAGTTGCGAAACCGGTAGAGGTGCTTGCGGCACTCTCTGATTGGACTGGAATATGGTTCGGCTGTATTTTCGTTTTGCAACGAAATTGAAAATGGTTATTCATTTTTGATTTACATTTACTCTGTGTGGAGTATGAAGGGAACCAGTCTCGTTGGAACTTTACCGCGCTGAGCAGATGGGACGTGAATTGTAAATTGTAGAATTCCCTCATCTTCCTTAGTCTCAGCATCCGTATGGCTTGCAAATTGTAGAAGCCTCGGAGGTGTAACCAGAGAAGGTTCCCATTGTTTTCATTCTGGTGGGATATGCTATATGCCATTAGAGTGAAAACTTAGTCTTTTGTTTTTATTTTAGTTCGTGTTTATGGAAATTAAATATTATTTCCTTCTAAACTTTAATAAGAAAGAAACCTAAGTAATAGATCAATGCTAAATGAAAGTTCCTTAAATACATTAAGTCGAAAACTAAAAGTTTTCTAATTTTCACAGAATTTTATTACTCAAAAACTTCAAGAAATGTGACAACATTGTTGACTAGGTTAGTGGTCATTGTGCTTTCTGATGAAATGAGAAAAGTTTTTCAGTTCCTCTTATTTTATGTTTGTTAAGCATTTTAATAAAATTATGGTCCCATTAAAATGCAACTTTGTAATTGAAAATATCGGAACTTTGCAAATGAAGATTTGCCAGTATAACCATGCTAGTAAATATTCATTAACTAGCATGCCGTAAAAAATTCCAGCAATAAAAGGACAAACTAACATATTAGGAGGTGTCCGTCGAGTACATTTTCTGTAATATACAATAGAATTTTTAACGTACCTATCAGAAATATTTACTATTAGTGATATTGGTGAAAGCAACCCTCTCAAGTCTCTACCGTCGAGTGTAATGTTATGAGTTGGTTGGAGTGCAGAACGGAGTATCAACAACTTTCCAGACACAAATAGGACTTTGACAGGGAGATAGCCTATCGTGCATTCTATTCAACATTGCTCTGGAGTCTAGTGAAAGTTATTAGAAAATCTGGAATAACAAAGAACAAACAAGAGGAATCATTATTAATAGGAGTGTACAAATACTAAAACGGGCTCCACACTCTCGGCGAAGTTACTTCGCCAAAGTTGACCGAAGTCCGAAGTACCCTCTCTACACACTCGTTCGAAGTGCGATACCGACAAAGATCCCTTTGACCAGACCGACAGAGAATGGAAGTAGAACGAAGTGAGGCAAAGTTACACAAGGTGGCCGTCTACACTCTCGTACTTGTTGAACCTAGATCGACTTCGGCGAGAGTGAAGTGCGAGCTTAACGTATACGAATGACATCGATATCATAGCAAGAAGAAAAGCGAACCTGGTCCAATGTCCAATAGTTCACGGCATTAGAAACAACAGCAAAAAAGAATGGGGCTATAATACTTTAAATACTAGTAAAACAAAGTACATGAAGGTGACAAACATAAGCAACTAGCAAGGCCCGAAGATATAACGGTTGGAACATCTACTTTCGAATGAGTAAGAGAGTTCATATATCTAGGCTCACGATCAACCAAAGTACATAACACAATAACTACCAAAAACAACAGACGTATAATACAGAGTGAGTCTGTAATTTGGAATAAATTCAATATCTCAAATACTAATAGTTTTTTTGAAAAATGCTCAGACCCGTCGATTAGTATTTCAAATTGTCCTTTTTGACATACAATAATAATGTATACAGGGTGTCCCAATTTAGAGATATGACGTCATCGTTGATTTTCGTAAATGGCAACACAACAAAATACTAAAAAATAACAAAGTAATGAAAAACATGTAATCAAATAATAATTGAATTTAATTATTTCAATTAAGAAAAAGCTCATAATGTTGCCCATTGACTATTTGACAGTAATTGAGGGCAACATTATGTGCATTTGCTTAATTGAAATAATTAAATTCAATTATTATTTGATTACTTGTTTTTCATAACTTTGTTATATTTTATTATCTTGTAAATTATAGGCAATAAAAATTTGAAATTTTGGAGTTATGTATAACTTTACACACCCTATCAAAATAGCTATTAACATGACAGTGTTGCCATTTAAGAAAATCAACGATGACGTCATATATCTAAATTGGAACACCCTGTATACATTATTATTCTATGTCAAAAATGACAATTTGAAATACTAATCGATGGGTCTGGGCATTTTTCAAAAAAACAATTAGTATTTGAATTATTTAATTTATTCCAAATTACAGATAGTATAGTATAGTTGATCCAAAAGATGGCATAACCCAGACATCCAAAGTGAAAGTTATCCTTCAACACCAAATTATTCTATATGGTCCACACAATATCCAGAAAAAAGTCACACCATTTTGAGCGTCGGGTTTGGGGGGGGGAGAGGGGGGAGAAATCGCTAAATTTGTAGTTTTTTAAGTTTTCCGCCAATATTTCTAAAACTATGCGGTTTAGCATGAACAACCCTCTATACAAAATTGTTCTACATTAAATTTAAAATAAAAAAGGCCCTATGCATAATCTTTCTAAAATGAATGGTTCCAAAGTTACGGAGGTAGTATAGTATAGCTGGTCCAAAAAAAGGCCTAACCCAAACATCCAAAGTAAAAGTTTTCCTCCAACACCAAAATGTTCTATATGGGCCACATATTGTTCAGTTAAAAGTTACACCATTTTGAGCGTCCGGTTTGGGCGGGAGATGGGAGAGAAGCCGGTAAATTAGTAGTTTTTTAAGTTTTTCGTCAATATTTCCAAAACTATGCTCTACCGTAAACAATGAAATATACAAAAATATTCTATATGAAATTTAAAACAAAAAATGTTCTATACATAATTGTTATAAAATCAACGGTTCCAGAGGTACGGAGGGTGAAAAGTCGAGGATTTCAATACTTTTTATATTTATTGGGCAATATTTATGATATAACTATACCAAAAACCCAGACACCCAAAGTGAAAGTTATCCTCTAACTCCAAATTATTCTATATGGTCCACATAATGTTCAGAAAAAAGTCACACCATTTTGAGCGTCGGGTTTGGGGGGGGAGACGGGGGAGAAATCGGTAGATATAAAAAGTATCGAAAACCTCCACTTTTCACCCTCCGTAACTCTGGAACCGTTGATTTTATAACAATTATGTATAAACCTTTTTTGTTTTAAATTTTATGTAGAATATTTTTCTATAAAACATTCCTTACGCTAAAGCATAGTTTTAGAAATATTGACGAAAAACCTAAAAAAACTACTAATTTACCGACTTCGACCCCATCTCCCCCCCAAACCGGACGCTCAAAATGGTGTAACTTTTTACTGAACAATATGTGGACCATATAGAACAATTTGGTGTTGAAGGAAAACTTTTACTTTGGATGTCTGGGTTAGGCCTTTTTTGGACCAATTATACTATACTACCTCCATAACTTTGTAACCGTTCATTTTAGAAGGGTTATGCATAGGGCCTTTTTATTTCAAATTTAATGTAGAACAATTTTGTGTAGAGGGTTGTTCATGCTAAACCGCTTAGTTTTAGAAATATTGACGAAAAACGTAAAAAACTACGAATTTGCAGATTTCTGCCCCCTCTCCCCCCCAAACCCGACGCTCAAAACGGTGTGACTTTTTTCTGAACATTATGTGGACCATATAGAACAGTTTGGTGTTGGAGAATAACTTTCACTTTGGATGTCTGGGTTTGGGTCTAACTATACCATACTAAGACAACTTTGTTATTGTTTATTATCTTGTAAAAGGTAGAGAATAAAAATTTGATATTTTGCAGTTTTGTATAACTTTACACACCCTATCAAAATAGCTATCAAAATGACAGTAACTTAAGTAATTTATCTAATTGACGACAGTAATTGAGTAATTTAAGAACATTAACGATGACGTGATATCTCTAAATTGGGACACCCTGTATACATTATTATTGTATGTCAAAAAGGACAATTTGAAATACTAATCGACGGGTCTAAGCATTTTTAAAAAAAAAACGAGTAGTATCTGAGATATTGAATTTATTCCAAATTACAAACTCACTCTGTACTTATATCTAACAAATAGAGCATACTATGGATTAAAGAAACTTTTAACATCGAACATAGTCACAAAAAAAAAACAAAAATATTGATATACAGAACTCTTAGGTTACGTTCACTACGGAGTACATCGCATGGTGTCCTAGCCTAGAGCATAGTATCCTACTCTTCATATTCGTGAATTCTCGCATATAAAATAATGCATTTATTTTACCTGGCGATCGAAACTATATTATCGATCGCTATGTAAAATAAATGCATTATTTTGAATGTCAGAATTCACGAATTTGAAGAGCAGGATACTATGCTCTAGGCTAGGATACCATCCTTTGGTCTCCATAGTGAACGTAACATTCATAAGCTGTTTTGAACGTAAAATCCTCAGAAATATTTATAAAGCCGTGCAGAAGAACGAATTATGGCATAGACGCTATAATTTTGAGCTTTACCGCCTTCATAGTGAACCTATAGTATTGATAGGTTCCAAAATAAACAGGCTAGGACACTTAGAGAGAATGGACAGATGGAGCCGTCAAAACACGTTTATAACCAAAGACTGGATGGAGCGAGGAAAAGAGGACCAGGTGGAAAACGACTTACGAGTGTTAATAGAGTACGAAATTGGAAAACCAAGGCGAGGGATTAGTCCTGTCGCCAGTGGGGGTACAACGGCCTCCTTAATTCAGATGGACTTACCCAAGTTTTTTTTTATGTATTTTGACCCGTAGAACACGAATTTTTTGGGTAACAGTCGATCCGGATGTCGATAAGATTGTTATAAACAAAGAACTTGAGGAATCATATAACAGCGATTTTTCGCAAAACAAAACATTGTTTTGTATTTTTTGGGCCATTCTAAGCAAAAAATGTTTTTACAAGTTTTTTCGTAGGATGCATAGTTTTCGACATAAACGCGGTTGAACTTTCAAAAAATCGAAAAAAATGCAATTTTTTAACCCGAATAACTTTTGATTGAAAAATAAAATAGCAATTCTCCTTACCGCATTTGAAAGTTAAAGACAAATTCTATCGGTTTTGATTACTTTTATTGCTAAAAATTATTTTTTTTATTGTTAAACAAAGCTATAAACACATAATAATTGCATGATGTTTTCAATGCATTTCCCATTTGAAATCGAACGAGTAGGCGCGCATACACACAATTTCTACGTAGATTACGTACATTAAAACGCTTGCATTGGGCACGGGAAACACTATGTGTTTATGGCTTTGTTTAACAAATAAAAACTTAATTTTTAGCAATGCAAATAATCAAAACCGATAGAATTTGACTTGAACTTTCAACTGCAGTAAGCAGAATTGCTAGTTTATTTTTTAATCAAAAGTTTTTTTTTATTTTATTTTATAATGGCTTTAGCCAATTAGCCAGACTATTTGTTTTTTGTATGGTATTACAACAACAATTAATTTAATCATCTAAGGGCTGGTTGTTCGAACGCTAATCAAAAATGATCATTATCAAATATTTAATTACTGTCACAACTGTCAATGTCAACTTTGATTGGGTTGCTGAAAACATAATTATTCATTACAATTATGCAATTACTTAATCAATTATGTTAATAATTGGTATGTTAATTGATTAACTAATCTCATAATTATAATCAATTATGTTTTCAGCAACCCAACCAAAGTTGACAATGACAGTTGGTGACAGTAATTAAATATTTGATAGTGATCATTGTTGATTAGTGTTCGAACAACCGGCCCTTAGCCTACTTATAATCTAAATTTACAGTGTGTTATAATATTCATGGATACATTTTTCAATTTTGTGTGATATGTTTACAATTATTTTTAATTTTATTACCTAAGCCTATTTAAAATTTAAATTTACAGGACGTTACATAATCAAAAGTTATTCGGGTTAAAAAATTGCACTTTTCGATTTTTTGAAAGTTCAACCGCGTTTATCTCTAAAACTATGCATCCTACGAAAAAACTTGTAAGACCATTTTTTGCTGAGAATCATCCAAAAAATACAAAAAAATGTTTTGTTTTGCGAAAAATGGCTGTTATGTAATTCCTCAAGTTCTTTGTTTATAACAAACTTATCGACATCCGGATCAACTGTTACCCAAAAAATTCGTGTTCTACGGGTCAAAATACATAAAAAAAAACTTGGGTAAGTCCATCTGAATTAAGAAGGCCGTTGTACCCCCCCTGGTGACAGGACTAGATAGGAAGGAATGGAAGCTGATTTTAGAACAGGGCAAGACTCACCAGGAGTTGTAGGGCCAATGATGATGATGATGATAAAATATTTTCTATCTTTAATGGCGATTATAAATGAAGCAGCAATAAACCACTAAAATCGGCCTTACCTCCGAAAAAAAAAGGACAAAACGGATCTTAATTATTTTTGCATTCGATTCGTGAATGCACCATGAAACTTCGTGAACCGGAGCTATGATATAATATTGAAAAAATGCATTTTTAAAGTGCATCTCAAACAGATAAAAAAAATTCAGAACTCGTCAATTATCGGCGGAAATGAGTTCAATTTTGTTACTCGGGGGGTTTTTGGGGTCGCTGAAAACGAATATGACGTCAAAAGTGATCTCCGGAGTACCTGTTGCCAAGAGTACCTACTGTTTACCTCGTCATTAAAATTCATTAAAAAATTAGTCAAAAATCATTACTCGCGGGCTTTTGGGGCCGCTAACGACGAATATGACATCGGAAGTGATTTTCGGAGTACTTAATGCCCAGAGTACCTACTGCTTAGCTCTCTTGTGGAGTTTTCGGCAAAAACATTATTAAAAAATTAGGCAAAAATAATTACTCGTGCATTTTTGGGGTCGCTAACGACGAATATGACATCGGAAGCGATCTCCGGAATACCTGGTGCCCAGGGTAACTACTTCTTATGAAGTTTTCGGCAAACTCATTAAAAAAATAGCCAAAAATCATTACTCGGGGGTTTGTGGGTCGCTGACGACGAATATGACATCGGAAGTGATCTACGGAGTACCTGATACCCAGGGTACCTACTGTTTACCTCGTTTTCTGGAGTTTTCGGCAAATTCATTAAAACATTAGTCAAACATCATTAGTTACGAGATAAACAGTAGGTACCCTGGGCACCAGGTACACCGGAGATTACTTCCGATGTCATATTCGTCGTCAGATACCCCAAAAACCACTAAGTAATGAATTTTAACTAATTTTTTAATGAATTTGCCAAAAACTCCCGAAAACGAGGTAAACAGTAGGTACCGTGGGTACCAAGTACTCCGTAGAGCACTTCCGATGTCATATTCGTCGTCTGCGTCTCAAAAAACCCCGAGTAATGATTTTTGGCTAATTTTTGAATGAATTTGCCGAAAACTCCATAAGAAGTAGGTACCCTGGGTACCAGGTAATCCGGAGATCGCTTCCGATGTCATATTCGTCGTTAGCGACCCCAAAAACCCCCGAGTAATTAATTTTGACTAATTTTTTAATACATTTTTTGCCGAAAACTCCACAAGACGAGGTAAACAGTGGGTACCCTCTGCACCAGGTATGTACTCCGGAAATTACTTCCGATGTCATATTCGTCGTTAGCGGCCCCAAAAACCCCCCGAGTAATGATTTTTGACTAATTTTTAATGAATTTGCCGAAAACTCCACAAGACGAGGTACACAGTACCCTGGGCACCAGGTACTCCGGATATCACTTTTGACGTCATATTCGTTTTCAGCGACCCCAAAAACCCCCGAGTAACCAAATTGAACTCATTTCCGCTGATAATTGATGAGTTCTGAATTTTTTTTATTGTCTGTTTGAGATGCACTTTAAGAATGCATTTTTTGTATGCAGTTTTTCAATATTATATCATGGCTCCGGTTCACAAAGTTTCGTGGCGCATTCACGAATCGAATGCAAAAAGAATTATTATTAAGATCTGTCTTGTCCTTTTTTTTTTTTCGGAGGTTCAGTGCTTTATTGCTACGACTATTAACCAAAATTGGAGTTGAAAATACGTTGATACCAACGTTTCGATTTACTAGAAGTACCTAATATCGCAAACAATACCTTCTAGTCCTGTCGCCAGTGGGGGTACAACGGTCACCTTAATTCAGATGGACTTACCCAAGTTTTTTTTATGTATTTTGACCCGTAGAACACGAATTTTTTGGGTAACAGTCGATCCGGACGTCGATAAGATTGTTATAAACAAAGAACTTGAGGAATCACATAACAGCGATTTTTCGCAAAACAAAACATTTTTTTTTGTATTTTTTGGGTCATTTTAACCAAAAAATGTTTTACAAGTTTTTTCGTAGGATGCATAGTTTTCGACATAAACGCGGTTGAACTTTCAAAAAATCGAAAAATTGCAATTTTTGAACCCTAATAACTTTTGATTGAAAAATAAAATAGCAATTCTGCTTACCGCATTTGAAAGTTCAAGTCAAATTCTATCGGTTTTAATTACTTTCATTGCTAAAAATTATTTTTTTTATTGTTAAACAAAGCTATAAACACATAGTGATTGAATGATGTTTTTAATGCATTTCTCATTTGAAATCGAACGAGTAGGCGCGCATACATACAATTTCTACGTAGATTACGTACATTAAAAAGCATGCATTGGACACGTGAAACACTATGTGTTTATGGCTTTGTTTAACAAATAAAAACTAAATTTTAGCAATGCAAATAATCAAAACCGATAGAATTTGACTTAAACTTTCAAATGCAGTAAGCAGAATTGCTATTTTATTTTTTAATCAAAAGTTAGTCGGGTTCAAAAATTGCACTTTTTCGATTTTTTGAAAGTTTAACCGCGTTTATCTCGAAAACTATGCATCCTACGAAAGAACTTGTAAAGGTAGACTTCCGCACCATGCGACCGAGACAGGAGACCGCGACAGGCGACAGATTGGCGAGGTTTCCCCACTATTGCTCTCAATGCAATTATATCGGGGTAGTGCTGCAGCCCGCGACCGAGACCAGCGACCAACTATCGCCTTTCCCGACCAATCTGTCGCCTGTCGCGGTCTCCTGTCTCGGTCGCTTGGTGCGGAATTCTACCTTAAGACCATTTTTTGCTGAGAGTCACCCAAAAAATACAAAAAAAAAAATGTTTTGTTTTGCGAAAAATCGGTGTTATGTGATTCCTCAAGTTCTTTGTTTATAACAATCTTATCGACATCCGGATCGACTGTTAACCAAAAAATGCGTGTTCTACGGGCCAAAATACATAAAAAACTTGGGTAAGTCCATCTGAATTAAGGAGGCCGTTATACCACCCCTGGCGACAGGACTATTCGATTCGATCAATTAAATATATTTCGTTATAGAGGTAAATAAAAGGTGCGAATGACAAACCTATTTTATTTCGAATATGTACTACATACAAAAAAATTGAACGATGCAGTGATAGATAAATTGTATAAAATAAAATCGCCGATTATATGGTTCTTATGTCGACATCGGTGGGAGCACCAGTTATTTTAACTATTTAAGTTAAATGAAAACGACAACATACTCTGAATTACGTAATTTATTGTCTTGTCTTTCTAAAAGGCAATCTTTCTAAGCGGAAGATATACATCAGAATGTTTGCTAATACTTTAACTCAAATAACTTGTTTGTACTGCCATCTCCATCAATCTTCCTGATAATGTTGATACCAGTGGAGTTCTAATGGAACGAACTGATTGACTATAGTTTTATGATTCTAGCGGTTGTTGACTTATCTTTTATCTGTGACATAACTGCGTGTATGATCGTTTTGTTTTTTTTTTTATATAAAAGCATCCAGAGATTATGTAAATGTGCTTTAGGAATATTATGGTACAGCTTAGAAATACTCGTGTATGCATTCATGCAATTAGAATTAGATTATTAAAAGTAGAAAAATATAGTTCATTTACTCACGGTTTTTGCTGTAAATTTTAAAGAACCGCTTGCTTGATATTAGATTTGGCATACACATGGCTAACATGTCAAAGAAAAAAGTGATATTGTGTCGATGTGTGCTTTTACCCTGGGGGTGAGTTTCACCTCTTCTTAAGGGTGAAAAAATATACGTTCAAAATAAGTCCGGAAATAAATAAACTGACTAATTCTGAGCAACTTTTGTTCTATAGAATTTTTTGCCTAAGTAAATACCTTTCGAGTTATTTGCGAGTTAATATTATGTTCATTTTTCAATAAAAAAACAAGTTTTTCGACAGCTTTTCGCAAATACATAAAAATTAAGTATTTTATCGAAAAAACATTCTAAGCAAAAATATAGCTTATAAAAAACTTTAAAATGGTGTATGTATGATGTCTCTAAACCCAGTAGAAGCAGAGTTGTAGCTAATCAAAAATAGGTTCATATTCGTTAAATTTCAAATCGAATGTTTCAACGTGAAATAACCAAAAAATGAAGCACTTTTTGGGAAAAACTCATTATAACTTTTTTAAATTGTTTAAAAAAGCTTTACTTTCTGTGTTCTAAAAAAGTTTCTAGCATCCTTTTTAAGCAAGTTACGCTCAAAATAAAGTTGGTTCTTTTTTTTTGATAAAAAAAAATCGGGAAAGTCACCCTCTAATTAGCCCCCTCTTTAAAAACTATCAATTTTCTCAAAAGTTAATAGTTTTCGAGTTATAGGCGATTTAAAATCTGAAAAATGCGAAAATACGCATTTTAGAGGCTTAAAATCTCATATTTAAATTAGTATTTTTGAGGTTGCCAGATACTTAAATTGAAGTTTAAACATTCAGCTTCAAGATTCTGAAGAGTGATTGCGTCTAACCTAAATTTAAACCGTTTTTTTTTAATTGTTAAATATGCATGTCCATCCGATTTTTTGCCGGTGCGGCGCGCTCTATTTCAAAAATCTCCAATTTTCCTCCGAAAAATATTTTTTCTAGATTCTTTGGGACATTCTAAATAAAATAAGTTTCATGACATTTTTCTCAAAAGTTAACAGTTTTAAAGTTATACACGATTTAAAATCCAAAAATGCGTTTTTTGGCATCTTTCGGATTTTAAATCGCTTATAACTTTAAAACTATTAATTTTTGAGAAAAATGTCAAGAAACTTATTTTATTTAGAATATCCCAAATAGTCCTATCGCCAGGGGGGGTACAACGGCTTCCTTTATTCAGATGGACTTACTCAAGTTTTTTTCATGTATTTTGACCCGTAGAAGACGAATTTTTTGGGTAACAGTTGATCCGGATGTCGATAAGATTGTTATAGACAAAGAACTTGAGGAATTACATAACAACGATTTCTCGCAAAACAAAACATTTTTTTGTATTTTTTGGGTCATTCTAAGCAAAAAATGTTTTGGAAAGTTTTTTCGTAGGATGCACAGTTTTCGAGATAAGCGCGGTTGAACTCCCAAAAAATCGAAAAATTGCAATTTTTGAACCGGAATAACTTTTGATTAAAAAATAAAATAGCAATTCTGCTTACCGCATTTGAAAGTTCAAGTCAAATTATATCGGTTTTGATTATTTGCATTGCTAAAAATTAATTTGTTTATTCTTAAACAAAGCTATAAACAGTAATAAACACCTAGTGCGTGAGTGATGTTTTCAATGATTTCTCATTTAAAATCGAACAAGTAGGTAGAGTAGGTACAAGTGCAAGCGAGGCAATATCTACGTAGGATGTATTAAAACGCATGTATTAGGTACGGGAAACACTATGTGTTTACAGCTTTGTTTACAAATAAAAAAATAAATTTTTAGCAATGCAAATAATCAAAACCGATATAATTTGACTTGAACTTTTAAATACTGTAAGCAGAATTGCTATTTTATTTTTAAATCAAAAGTTATTCGGGTTCAAAAATTGCAACTTTTCGATTTTTTAAAATTTTAACAGCGGTTATCTCGAAAACTATGCATCCTACGAAAAAACTTGTAGGAACATTTTTTGCTTAGAATGACCCAAAAAATACAAAAAAATGTTTTGTTTTGCGAGAAATCGCTGTTATGTAATTCCTCAAGTTCTTTGTTTATAACAATCTTATCGACATCCGGATCAACTGTTACCCAAAAAATTCGTATTCTACGGGTCAAAATACATGAAAAAAACTTGGGTAAGTCCATCTGAATAAAGGAGGCCGTTGTACCCCCCCTGGCGACAGGACTAAAATAATCTAGAAAAAATATTTTTCCGAGGAAAATAGGAGATTTTTGAAATATAACGCGCTGCACCGGCAAAAAAAATCGGATAAACACGCATATTTAACAATTAAAAAACAACGGTATAAATTAAGGTTAGACACGATCACTCTTCAGAATCTTGAAGCTGAATGTTTATTCTTCAATTTAAGTATCTTACAACATCAAAAATTCTAATTTGAATATGAGTTTTTAAGTCTCAAAAATGCGTATTTTCCCATTTTTCAGATTTTAAATCGCCTATAACTCGAAAACTATCAATTTTTAAGAAAAATTACAAGATACCTTTCCTGTTTAGAATGACCGAAAAAACCTAAAAATATATATGTTCCAGAGCAAAAAAACGTGATATGTTTAAACAATTTCTGCCCAAAAATTCCGTCCGGCACCCTTCAGATTTGTTTAAAGGGGACATTTTTAAATAGGAATCCACAAAGAAACAGAATCAGAATTTTTTTCAGACGGGAGCGGTCTCACCACATGGACTATAAGGAATAAATAAATAAATAAATAAAATAAATAAATAAATACAGATTATTTTACTTGATATACCTACATCATAGTAATCTTCGATGGAATATGGGCGTAATTTCAAGTAAAATGAGATAAAATGAGGCAGATATCTAATATAATATACAAGATAGATACTTTTGTTATTTTGACCAAATATCTCAACGCCTGTAATTTTCCAGTTGGAATTTGAGACCATAAAACAATGGTCCCTTATTGCATTTTGTAGGAAAATATATGTACCAATTAGTAGCTTGATTATTTGCGAGACGAACGAGTAAATAATTTGTCGGGCAGTCGGAAACGGACTACGGCATTTTTGTATTCACCGAAAAAGCTATTTTTGTGAGAGGCAATTTAGCCAACCAACCGCTACAATGAAAACTATTTGCATTTGTTTCTCTAGCGACCAATTTAATTTGAAAATTGTTATTTTTGAGTTATAACAGAAAATTTGAAAACACACTGAATATGACGACAGTACTTATTATTTTTAATATAAGCAAACAAGAATAGAACAAGTCAGGAATAGATCTCTTACTACTTAAATAATACAGTATTGTTTTGTAACGATAAAATCATTGTTTTTCGAGATATAAATTAAGCACAAAATTTCATTAAGTGCGTAGACGAAAAATTTGCTTGCAATACTTTTTATATGGATTCGTTTTTTTTCGAATCCTGAGAAAACCAATTAGTATTTTTGAAAAATTTAAATGCAGAATGAAAGACTATATTATTACCGAGAGCCGAAAGTCACTGAAAACTTCTATGTTTATGTGAATAAGTTACAGTGGTAAAAAAGAATTGCAGGATTGTAGTGAATAAATTCAACTCATGTACTGCTGAACCGCTAGCGATCGCTTGCAGCTTGCTTGAAGCAGGCACGCAGCTTAGAAACCCGCAAATGTGCATCGAGCCTAAGGCTGCCCTCTCCTGTTTTTTTAATTTTCTTAATGCTACCATTACCTCTCCCTAGGGGCCGACAAGACAAGAATTCTTGTCTTGACAACAACTTCTTGTCTTGTCTTGAGAAAAAAATCAAGAAATTTAAAAAAATCTTGTCTTGACGTTTTCTTGAGATCTCATATCTTGTCTTGGCTCAAGAAATTTCAAGATCTTGAAATTTCTTGATTACCCGGTCGGGTGATTCCACGGCGACACTGCCACTGGGGGGAGTCCCTGATCTGCCTTTGTTTTCTGACGAACCCATAATTGATGTGTAGTTGCATGCTTACAATAAGCATTTTGTATGTTTCGCACATATTCTAAGCTTAGCTGTCCAGGATTTTTTACCCCTCCCCCCCAACCTGCGTTACGTAATACTTGAACGGTCCCTTAGACAGCGAAAAGGATTTTGATTATTTGGAGGATAAGATCGAAGTAGAAAATGCTATTAATGCTACTACTTTAGATTTTAACTTTTCTGTAAGTAAAATTAAATACCTTGTAAAAAAAATCAAAAACTCATGGCAAATGCAACTTAAGCCAGTGCTTGCGAGGCCATAAATTGTAAGATGACTTTGCCATAACTAGTGTCTACAAGATGGCATTCAACTTTCGAGATGCTAACATGGGGCTTAAGTGTAAAAAATGCTTAAAACTATATTTTGTGACAACAACCAAAATCTAAATAATTGGAAAATGTTAGATAAGGAATGGTTCTGATCAGTAAATTTTGTCAGTATCTGAGAAGGTTGAAAACACTTTCTTCAATTCTCGAAGGGGAAAAATATTGCATAAATTGGTGGTAATTGTAGTAAATTTACTTTTAGACAAACTGGGAATATGGGCTCATGAACTTAATAATAAAATTGATAGAGACGCTTCTTCTTCTTCATGTGCCATCTCCTCTAAGAAGGTTGGCAACCATCACGGCAATTCGCACTTTCATTACCGCTGCTCTAAAGAGATCAGCAGAAGTGAACCAAGAACCAGAAGTGAACCAGAATTAAACCAAGCTCTCAAATTGTTTAACCAGGAGATGCGTCTTCTTCCGCGACTCCTTCTACCCTGTATTCTTCCTTGACGCTATAGAGACGCTATCGATGAGCAATTAATTTATTGCATTCAAGCTGCGAGAGATAAAATACTGAAACACTATAACAAAATTAATTGGATATACTGTATTATTGTTATTTTGAATCCTCGCCATAAAGTAGAGGCATTTTCCTCTTCATCTTGGAAAAAGCTTCTATAATCAGAGGCAGTACAAAAATTTGAACAAATATTTAAAGCTAACTACTTTAATAAATCCCAGAATGATCTATAGAATCCAATACCAGAGTCAGTACTGAATCTAAAAAAAGAAGATAACGAATTTGATTTAGATATTACTTAGGAGAGACCTAGGAGAGTTGTGACAAGGACGATTTCTCCCCAACTATTATAGTGAGCGAATTGGCAACAACGCTTGTTTGTCACTCTCCAGACACGCTACTCGTCTCAGTCACAGCATAGAAAACGCAATTGATAACGTTTCGTTTATTATGCCGAGCAAGCAAAACAGATCGAAGATAAGTCACTAGAGATAGCGGGAATAGAGCGCCTCACGCTGGCCTGCATTGATCGGGGTAGGATTTCATATGGGAGTCCGTGTACCCAAGACTCCCATATGATAAGCACTTTGCTGATTGAGAGCCCCTATAGCGCATCAGAGTGCTATCGGGGGGTAAGTGGATGGTCTGGAGCATTGAAGCGGGGTGGAGTGATTCCTGCTTACGGGAGTTAATCCTCCTCGCCCCAATGAATTGTATCACCCGAATGTCATTCTTTAGGGGTGAGCAAGTCTCTCAGGCTGGGTTAAATCACTATGCTTGCTTGCTTGCTTGTTTATTATGCTGTGTCTCAGTCTCAAGTCTCAGTACCAACTGGCGGCGAACGAAGTGCGGTTGTGTAAATTTGACGTCTGTGCACAAAAAAATCCGAAAAGTAAGTTTTTCTTTAAAATTTTATTTGAATTTATATAATGTCCTAGTATTTGTGCATTGTTGTGTTATTTTTTCTTAAGTTGTATGGTTATTCAAGTCTCAAAACGTTGTAATGATCTTTTGTATATACATCGTGTTCGAAAAATATGAATTATTATTCGGACCAAGTCGTTATTTTAAACACCTAGGTGAGTTGTGACAGTCTGTCACAACTCTCCTATCTTTCTCCATTTTTCTGCTGTACTATTTCCACAATGTTTTTGTATTAATTTTAAATATTTGTCTGTGTTAGTAGACACATGTGTATAATAGCATACCAGTGGCGCACCCAGGGGCGGGTTTGAGGGTTAAAACCCCTCCTAGGGCATATAAAAATATATAAAGAATAGTAGGAAAATGTAACTTGTCTTTCAAAGACAATACAAAAAAAATCTGTGCCCAAGCAAAACCCCCTCCAGAGCAAGATTATAGGTGTGCCACTGTAGTATACTGCATACTAAATGGCTATTTTTTGTTTCAGAATGCCTAATAAATATACAAGAAAAACTGATAGAGGCACTGCTAGTGTCGAAATCTACGACCTAGCCTTTGAAGAAGTTAGGTTAAGAGGTAAAAGCTTAAGAGATGCTGCGGGCTCTTACAATATAAACTACATGTCTTTGTCAAGATACATTAAGAAGAAAGAGGTTTACCAAGCAAACCCAGAAGGTCAAGCTCCGTCCATGGGTTATACCGTTCCAACCATTTTTACAGAAGAAGAAGAGAATATTTTAAGCGAATATTTGCTAACATGTGCAGCATCTAATTATGGGCTGACAACTAAAGAAACTAGAGTCATTGCGTATAAGTTAGCCAAAAAATATAATAAAAAAATTCCAGAGTCATGGGAGAAAAATGAAAAAGCAGAAGTGTGGCTCAAGCTATTGTGGCTATATAATTACACAGGTGTCTTAAACAAACATAAACTTGAGGCAAAAGATATTTGGAATGTCGATGAGACAGGAATTACTACCGTGCAAAAGCCTGATAGGATAATAGCACGACGCGGTGAAAAACAGGTCAGTGCGATGACATCGGCAGAAAGAGGAGCCATGGTAACGTTGGCTTTAGCTGGAAACGCAATAGGTAATTATATACCACCTATGTTTATATTTCCACGTAAACGATTCCAAGACCATTTTATTCGGGACGGCCCAACTGGTTCAATCGGAACAGCTAATGGATCAGGCTGGATGCAAGAGGATGATTTTCATGTTTTTCTTGAGCATTTTAAAAATCATGTTAGACCATCAAAAGAGGAAAGAGCTCTGTTGCTCCTTGATAATCATTCCTCGCATATAGCTCTAAAGAACATTGAATTCTGCAGAGACAATGACATAATTTTGCTAACATTTCCACCACATTGTACGCACAAGCTACAGCCGCTGGATCGTACTATTTTTGGACCTTTAAAAAAAGCAATCAATACAGCTTGCGACAATTGGATGCGAAGCAATGCCGGGAAAGTCATGACAATTTATGATATCCCGTCTATAGCAAAGTGTGGATTTGATGTAGCAATCACTGCAAAGAATATGAGTGCTGGTTTTGCTGCAACTGGAACATGGCCAGTTAACACAGACATATTTGGAGAAGCTGATTTCCTGCCAAGTCAAGTCACTGATCGTCCCAATCCAGAAGTAGAGCAAACCGTTTCAGAAATTGTGGATCATCCAGCAGAAAGAACCATAACTCCAAATCTTAACACTGGTGCAGTTGACAATGATGAAGCAAGATCCATTACTCCAGGTCCGTCTGCAGATCAGATCATGCCATCAAGCCATTCATCAGTTGTGAACAATAATGCCAGTGAACTTGTTGCCTCCACGTCTGCAGCCCATACCACAGTTCTGAATAATAATGCTATTGAACCAATTGCATCCACATCTACAGCCCCTAGTCCACTTACCACTGTTTCTAATGTCTCCTCGCCAGAATCAGTTAGGCCATTGCCAAAAGCTCCACCAAGAAAAAACAGCCAACCAAACCGACGTAAAATCAAATCTGCTGTCCTTACTGACACTCCTACGAAGAACGAAATAGCCGCTATAGAGGCTAATAGGAAGACTAAGAACGTTAAGAAGCGTGTATTTAGCGAAGGAGAGAATAAACCTAAAAAAACCAAGAAGACTCCTAAGAAGAAGAGAACAAGTGACGATGAAGAAACAGAAAATGATTGTTTTTGCTTGGTTTGCCTTGAAGCTTATGCAGACAGCAGATCGAAAGAGAAGTGGGTTCAATGCCTAGACTGTAAAGGCTGGGCACACGTAGATTGTACTGGAGACGAACTGCATTACGTTTGCCATAATTGTGAATCAGATTAGATTAGGACTTTAGACTGATGGTATCTAATAATAATGTGATTTCTCTCAAGCGATGCCATATTTAGTTGTTTTAAAAGATATAATTAGGTAGTTATGAGAATGTTAAAATATTGTTTTAGTTTGTACTAAAGGACGATTAAAGTATTTTTTTTCCTAAAAACATGTTCGATTTATTTATTTTAATTTATTTTAAATCTAACACCTATTTTTAATATCTTAACAGATTAAATACAATGCTATCACAACCCTTCAACTTTCCTTACATCTGTACTTGTCACAACTTACCTCGGTGGTAGGAGGATTGTGACAACGGTAGCAGTCTTTGATTTGGTTGATTTTCTCAGAAAACATTACAGTTTAATAAATTTTGGTAATTATTTTGAAAACAGAAAGAATAGCACTAAATTATTCCATATCAATCATACCTGAGGAATGTTTTTTGACCGAGATATGGCCCATAAGGTAAAATTTGTCACAACTCTCCTAGGTCTCCCCTACCTATTTAAGAAAGCTGATAAAGATAACTTACAATCTTGCAAGTATGGAATTGAAAAATACTTAAATGAGCCTAGGTCAGAAGATTCTGAGAATATATATACATACTTGATTGGTGGAGAAGACACGAAAATATCTACCCGTCATTATCGAAAATGGCCAAGGATTTTCTCGGACCACCAGAAACATCTGTACCTGCGGAAAGGCTATTTTCAACAGCAACTTTAACAATAACAAAGCCAAGAAATCAGCTAGGCGTTGACTCCATAAAAAGTGTTATCTGCCTTAATTCATGGCTTATCAATTCCGAGTTAAAAATGTGCTAAATTTGTTATTTAAAATAAAATCTAGTTTTTCTTATTAGGTAGTCAAGATATTTCAATGAAATCTTGAATTCATTTCTTGACAAGAAATCTTGGTATTGACATAAAATTTCTTGTCTTGTCTTGAAATCTAAAATTATGTATTTTTTGTCTTGATCTTGTCTTGAAATCAAGACAAGATCTTGAAGTTTTAAAGAAGTTGGCGACCCCTACCTCTCCCCCTCAATGTTTATTTGATCGTTTATTGTCAATTGTGGTGTTGGTGGTTCATTATCGCCACGTTTAGCAAATAGGCATCGAAAGTAGTCTGCCCATGTTTCCTTCTGAATGTGTCTCGTTTTTATTAGATCGTTCATTTATTTTCTTTGTCCTCGTCATTCGTTATATTTCTCTTTGTGTTCCGTAGAAGTCGTGTTTCATCTGTTCTGAGTTCTCCTTTTTTTATACTTCCTACTCTAAAAGCCAGAGAGCAAAAAATATTTATTTAAAGGGATAGGCGCAAAATCTTGGCTCTAATGCATTTTAAATGCATTCATTTTTTTTCGAATCCTGAAAAAACTAAAAAATATTTTTGAAAAATTTAAACGCAGAATGAAAGACTATATTATTACCGAAAGTAAAAAGTACCTTAGAATAAATAAAACGTTTCTTTTGAATGAAATATTTGAAATTAAAAATCACACTAAATTTTCTCTTTTTTGGTCATCCCTGTAACTTATTAAAATGTACATTATAGAAGTTTTCAGGGACTTTCGGTCCTCAGTAATAAGGTAATGTTCCATTTTGCGTTTAAATTTTTCAGAAATACTTCTATCTATCTAATCAGCCCTAAACATCCATCCTTGGATATAGGCCTCCTCTTCCTTCTTCCATGCCTCTCTATCTTGGGCAATTTGCATCCATTTTGACCCAGTGTGTTTCTTCAGGTCATCTGACCATCGCATCTGTGGCCTTCCCCTTTTTCGTTTGTGGTTCCATGGTCTCCAATGTATTACCATCTTAGTCCATCTTTCATCCTTCTGCCGTAGGGTGTGTCCGGCGAACTTCCATTTAAGCTTTGCTACTTCGGTAGAGACGTCTTTCACTTTTGTTTTGTTACGGATCCATTCGTTTCTTTTCCTGTCTGATAATTTAATGTTCAGCATTTGTCTTTCCATGGCTCTTTCTGTCTTTGCTATTTTTTCCATATTCTCTTTTGTAAACGTCCATGTCTGAGAGCCATATATTAAAACAGGGAGTATACATTGATTGAAGACTTTTGTTTTTAGGTATTGCGGGTATTTTCTGTTCTTTAGAATATAAGACAGTTTTCCTAATGATGCCCAGGCCAACCTTATTCTTCTCTTTATTTCTTCGGTCTGATTTTCTCTATTTAATCTAGTGATTTGTCCTAGATATATATATATATATATATATATATATATATATATATATATATATATATATATATTCTTTTACTTGTTCTATTCTTGTTTGTGCCACTGTAATTACTAGTTCTTCTTGTTGATTGGTCATGGTTTTTGTTTTACTGTAATTCATCTTCAATCCTATCTTTGTCGATTTTCTATCTAGTTCTTCCATCATTCTTTGTAATTCTTCACTTCCTTCTGCTATTAATACAATATCATCAGCATATCGTAAGTGATTCAGATATTGCCCGTTTATGTTTATACCCAAACCATCCCAGTGCAGTTGTTTGAACACATCTTCTAGCGCTTGGTTGAATAGCTTGGGCGAGATGGTATCTCCTTGTCTTACTCCTCGGTTTATTTTAATAGGCTCCGTTTGTTTCATTAGCTTGATAGTTGTTGTTGCCTTATCATATTTGTAATTAAGTCGGTATATCTGTAGTCTATTCTGCTGTTTTGTAGGGAATTCTTTACTGCCCAGTGTTCCACACTATCAAATGCTTTTTCGAAGTCAATAAATGCCATATATAGCGGGATATGATATTCGTTAGCTTTTTCGATTAATATCTTCATCGTTAAAAGGTGGTCACTTGTACTGAAGCTTTTTCTAAATCCGGCTTGTTCTCTTGCCTGGTATCCATCTAATTTAGTTGTTAATCTGTTTGTTAATATCTTGGTTAATAGTTTGTACATCACATTTAGTAAAGTTATGGGTCTGTAATTCTCGAGGTAATTCTTTAGATCCTTTTTATCTCCTTTCTTAAATAGTAACAATGTTACTGCTTCGTTCCAAGTGTTGGGTATTTGTTTTGTCATTAATATTTTATTCATAAGTGTGTACAAAACTTCTCTAGTTGTTTTCCCACCATTTTTTAGCATTTCTACAGTTATCCCGTCTTTTCCTGGCGATTTATTATTCTTCATCTCCTTGAGTGCTCTTTTTATCTCATTCTTACTGATTTCGGGTTGTAAGTCGGAATTGACATTTTTTATTTTTATTTGTAATTGCTTAAGGATTTCTTGTGTTGGTTTCTGTTTTGTATTGTAGAGGTTTTTATAATATTCTTGTGTTATTTGTATAATTTCTTCTATATTATTGGTCTCTATGCCTTCTTTGTTCTTTATACTATTAATCTGTATGCTTCCAAGCTGTGGTTTTAAGCACTTCATATTTTTATTTTGTTCAATGGTTTTTTCTATTTTTTCTTCCTGTACTCTCCTTTGACTTTCCTTGATGTTCCTTCTGATAGCTTTGTTTACCTCTTTGTAATCTACTGTGTTTCTCTTATCTTGTTCTATTAATGTTTTTCTTTTGCTCATGAGGTTTTTTGTTTTCTGGGATATATAGTTTTCCTTTTTTATTCTTGTTTGTGCTACCTCTTTTTCCGCCTTTGCTAATGTATCGGTTAATAGCTGATTTATTTCATCGATATTTTTGTTTTCCAAATCTCTAGTGGCCGGTATACTTTCCCTTATTTTTTGTTTATATTCCTCTTTTGCTTTCTTAAGTTTTCCCATATCTAGTTTCGATCTATTTTCCATTTTCTTTTTTGTTTCGAATTGGCTATTAATGCTGAGTTTGGCTCTGACAAGTCTATGATCACTACCGGTTGAGAAACGATTCAGCACTGTAACATCTTTGATGATGGCTTTTTCTGTTGTAAGGATGTAATCTGTTTCGTTTTTAGTATTGCCGTTGGGACTTATCCATGTCCATTTTCTTTGCGGTTTTTTGTTAAAAAACGAGTTCATAGCAAAAAGTTGTCTTTCCTCCAAGTAGTTCATTAATGTATGTCCTCTATTATTTCTTTCGCCGTATCCATATTGTCCTATTCTGTGTTCGTCTTCGTCTATTCTTACCCCTAATTTGGCATTGAAGTCTCCAATTATTAGCGTCAATTTAGTTTTCTTTTCTTCCACAGCGAGTGTTATTTCTTCGTAGAAGTTTTCAATATCTTCATCTTTATATGTGCTTGTTGGTGCGTATACCTGTATAATTTTCAACGACGTTCTTTTGAATTTAAGCATAATGTAGGCTACTCTGTCTGATATACCCTTGGTGGATTGTATGTATCTAACGATTCTCTTGTTTATTATAAAACCAACTCCGTTGTTGGTGTTATCTTCATTACCTTTGTAGTAAAGCATGTTTCCCGAGTTTAATAGTATTTTTTGTTCTCCTTTTCTTCTTATCTCTGACAGACCGATGACATCCCATTGTATATGAGTTAGTTCTTCTTCTAATTCGTGGAGTTTAGTGTCTTCATTCATGGATCTGATGTTATATGTACCTACGTTTAGTTTATTCGAATGTTTGCCTCCCCCAGAATCCTTGAGGCGGACCGGTTTGTCGGTGTGGGACTGTGAGTTGTTATCTCTACCCACCTGGGGTAATATTCCGTTTGTTTTGTGATTCGACATGTTTTTCTTTGAAGAGGGTTTTTTGACATTAAAACGCCACGCTTGTCGTTCATTCTGAGTCAGACGGTGCGCTGTTTTGATTCCATACAAACCCTAAAATCAAGGGGTTGCCACGTCCGCCATCCATACCGTACCGAAGGTGTTTTTCTCCGCCATGGCTGCCGTTGTGGACTTCATCCGTAACCCTGGACAAGGGACCCTAAACAGGTACTAGTTTCCCGGGTCAGGAAACCCCTGGAATCTACGGAGGGCAGGTATTGATTCATTTTCCCTGGTAGGACTATCCAAAGGAGTTCCTATCCGCTACCCGCCAAAAATACTTATTAGGCGCAAAATGTCACCTGTCAAAATGTTTAATGTATTTTAAATGTTTCATTTTTTCGAATTCTGAGAAAACTAATAAATATTTTTTGAAAAATTTAAACGCAGAATGAGAGATTGCATTATTACTGAGAGCCGAAATTTAGTATGATTTTTAATTGCAAATATTTCATTCAAAAGAAACTTTTTATTTATTCTAAGGGACTTTCGGCCCTCGGTAATAACGTAATCTTTAATTAGTTTTCTCAGGATTCGAAAAAAAAAATAATACATTTAAAACACATTGAAAATTTTGACAGGCGACATTTTGTGCTTTTCTCCTTAAATAGATGGTACTTTGGGAATGTAATGGAATCAAATACTTGATACATAAATAATCACTTCACTGCACTGTTTATATTAGTATATTATATAAACGGTTTTATGAATATTCCGAGAAATTCTTCTTATTTACTTAACTTACTTCTTACTTACTTAATCCAAAACTCTTCTACCTTTCGGCGTGAGTTAAATTCTTCTTAGTTTTCTTTTTTACTTCTATCCTTTGTCCTAATATAAACGTCCTATGTAAACACAATAATGAAAAACTGTATGTATTATAGTTATTTTTCAAAGATGGATTTGAAAAGTCATTCCTAAGGTATAGGGTGTATAGCAGCTGCTTTTACCAACAGATGTGCATTTAATCACCGCCACAACTAATGATAGCCAGGACTTACTCTATTATTATCTTATTCCATTCGAACAGTTTATTTCATAGAATGACGAATAATCATATTCAATACAGAACGAATTAGATATGTGTATAGATATATAAATTATAACAATTACGAATGAGTGCTCTTGATCTTTTGTGAGGATAATAATTGATCGTGACGGGAAAATGCTCAAAATAAAACGATTTAATGAAATTGAGCATACATTTATAAAACGAACATGTTTAAATCTCACGCCGATAGTTTGATTTGATAGCGTAATTTATTCGAAAATTTGCTGAGCACGGTGTTCGTGCATGAAAACGAATGAAAAATGAGATTTGAAATAGTAAAAAGAATGGAAATTTATCAATGTCGTTTAGGCAGTAAATTAAAAGTAAATCAAAAGGATTATGTAATTGGCTGAAAGATACTAGCTTTAGTATACATATTATAATTAATACATTTAATGCAAATAAAAAGTTATTTCGGAATAATATAAACATTCAAAAACTTTTTCAAATAGCGGAATTATAGGCGGGGATAGGCCCCAGGCCGTGGGTGAAATATCTTGTTATAATTCAAATCTTCGTTTTGTCTTCAGCAATAATAACCTGCGTTAGAAACTGATAGAATCTATAGGGGCCGCTGCAGCTCTAATTGTTTATAACAAAATTTGACCCCCTTTTTTCAACCCAAAATAAGGGGTTTAAAAGGTTTTACGCATTTATTTACACCAGAATATGAAAATATAAGTCTTTAGGAAGAGAATGGATCTAGGATTAGCTCTCTACGATCTTTTTTCAAAGTGTTATAGCCTTCGACACTTGACTTCTCGGTATAAACAATTTAAAATATCTAAGCAACAAATTAACCTATCAGGCTTTAACATTTTTTTATAAATACATTTTTTAGCATTTTAAGGTCTTAAAGAAAGAATAAAAAGATAATTTTACAATTTTTATAATAAATAATGCAATTGTAAAAAACGGCCATTTTGCACGTTTCGCGTGCTGTTATGCAATAACAAATTAACAAAAATAAACTTGCCATAGCTCAAATTGTAGGTCTTTTAATTTCCGACAACTTTCTATTTCAAAGTTTTTTTTCTAAAATGAATATCCTACGCTGCAGAATTAAAAATCTCTAAAAATTTTAAATTTTACAACTTAAAAACGTTATAAATAAATAGGCACCCAAAATAAGGTGTTACATTTTATTAGAAGTTATCCCCGACAACATCCTTTACAACAATTCAAATGTATTAACAATCCATACAATCTTGCCCAATTACTTATATCTAAAGATATAAAAGTATATAAAACACTGTATAAACACATTTGTAATATAGGTTTAAAATTGTAAATTATATGTATATATTTGGAAAAAAATAATAAAAAAATAGAATAAAAAAAAAGAAAAAAAATAGGAAAAAAATAAAAAAAATAATAAAAAAAATAGAAAAATACAAAAAAATAAAAAAATAAAAAAAAATTTAAAAAAAAATTGAAAAAAAAGGATAAAAAAATAGAATTAAAAAAAATTTTAATTATATCAATAGGTAGAAGTTTTCCATCCGCAAGGTTGAATAGTGGATACTTTTGGCGCCAATTGATTAAGAAAAAATATAATATATAAAACCAAACACTTTTGTTAACCACAATAAAAAAAAATGAAAAAGAAATTATAAAATGCAGCAATTCATGAGCTCAAAATATAAAAATCGGTTAGGCGAATGGATCCAGTAATCCGCAGTCATTTTTTTTTCAACCACACACACACACACACACACATGTAAGAAAAAATATATACATAAGAAAAAATATAATATATAAAACCAAACACTTTTGTTAACCACAATAAAAAAAAAAAGAAATTATAAAGTGCAGCAATTCATGAGCTCAAAATATAAAAATCGGTTAGGCGAATGGATCCAGTAATCCGCAATCATTTTTTTTTTCAACCACACACACACACACACACACACACACACACACACACACACACACACACACACACACACACACACACACACACACACACACACACACACACACACACACACACACACACACACACACACACACACACACACACACACACACACACACACACACACACACACACACACACACACACACACACACACACACACACACACACACACACACACACACACACACACACACACACACACACACACACACACACACACACACACACACACACACACACACACACACACACACACACACACACACACACACACACACACACACACACACACACACACACACACACACACACACACACACACACACACACACCACACACACACACACACACACCACACACACACACACACACCACACACACACACACACACACACACACACACACACCCTTTACAAGGTCTAATAGGTTTCAAAAATTCCTGAATTATATCTTGAAATCGACCTGTTTTTCACCCACAGGAACCCATTTAACGTGCCTGTCAATTAAACCTCCTAAATATTTTATATACTCCGCTTCATAATATATTTGTTCTTTGTTATTTATTTTCAATGAACTAAAAGGTGGCGGAGAATTTTTGTATATTACAGAAGGTAAATATATTTTTTTTCATAATGTAATGTAAGTTTGTGTATTTGCATGGCATTTTTTACAATTTTGAAGTCTTGTTCTGCTTTCAGAACATTTTAAGATCTTCCCAATTACCTATAAGCCTTATAAAAAAATGCGGTATCATCAGTAAAACTGATTTATGTTTCCGATAGCTTTTAGTTTGAGCATGCCATTAACATATAGTGTAAAAATAAGAGGACCTAAAACGGTTCCTTGCGGTACGCCGTAATTAATTACTTCAGGATCACTGTTGACACCATTTTTATAGCACTTACATTTCTACAAATTGTTTTCTGTCAGTTAAATAACTTGTTAGTAATGTAAAAAAAGTCCTCTTAAGTCATGCTTCTAACGTTTTTTCAACAAAATTTCGTGAGATATCGTGTCAAACACCTTGAAGAGATAGACGAAAATGCATAAACTACGTTGATTATGACGTGACGCTAGTTTACAAATAGCATCCTTGTGTTGATTTTCTTTCTCTATCGCCGTATTGGCAATCCGATTCTACATTAAGAGCATACAGTAGCGCGTCATCAATATAACTTCGGGAGATAGTATCAGTATCATACCTTTTTTCGTAAGGTCTGCGAAACTTTGGCAACAGTGGTAATCTTTGACATTATCTAAGATCAATATTTTGACAATAATTATACTCATGGAAGCGCTAAATGGAAGTAATAGAAAAACAATTTTGTAATTATAGTAAATAATATTTATAAAAATAAACAAAAACGGGTGAAAATTTTATATTAACATAGGTATTTGCATGAAATAATAATAATAAATAATCATTTCGTTGTGAAGCGAAACAAGAGCCGTCTTATTTTATTTACTTCATAATTCAACTTTATATACCAGGGGTGGCCAAGCTTCATAATAGTCAGAGCCATTTTTCAAAATTTGAAATTTTTCGCGAGCCGCAATTAAACAATTATTTAAAAGTGTAAAAAAGGTATTAAATTTTTCTCTCAGTTTTTTGATTTCACGAATTTTAAAGTGAAATAAAATGAAATAAAAATGTATACCATTTTTATTCAGTTGCAATGCGAAGACAAAACAATCTTACTTTTCAATTAGAATACGGAGTGCAGTCCAGTCCCTTGAATCGCGATTTTCGGCTCTTATTGGAGCCTCATCGGAAAGAACGTAGGCACTGTTCTCCATATTTTAACTGATTCGTATCGAGAGCTTTTCCCACCCATTGCAACCGAAGTGATGATAGTAGGTGGCTAACACCATCTGGCATTGAAAGACGAAGTAGTTTTCAATCCTAATAGTAAATTATTAATATTGAAAATATTAAAAATATCACTAAAAGATTTTTAAATTGAAAACTTATTGGTACACTTTCCTGGTGACACTTCCAAGACTTCTACAATTTGCAAGTCAAATGGATGCTGCAGTGAAGACGAGAGGGAAGGAATTCTACACTATGCAATTCACATCCCCCGTCTGCAGCTGGTAAAGTTCCAACGGAAAAATGCACCTAGTTACTCTACGGAGTAATACGACTATAAAATAAAAATGTATACCATTTTTATTCAGTTGCAATGCGAAGGCAAAACAATCTTACTTTTCAATTAGAATACGGAGTGCAGTCCAGTCCCTTGAATCGCGATTTTCGGCTATTATTGGAGCCTCATCGGAAAGAACGTAGGCACTGTTCTCCATATTTTAACTGATTCGTATCGAGAGCTTTTCCCACCCATTGCAACCGAAGTGATGATAGTAGGTGGCTAGCGCCATCTGGCATTGAAAGACGAAGTAGTTTTCAATCCTAATAGTAAATTATTAATATTGAAAATATTAAAAATATTACTAAAAGATTTTTAAATTGAAAACTTATTGGTACACTTTCCTGGTGACACCTCCAAGACTTCTACAATTTGCAAGTCAATGGATGCTGCAGTGAAGACGAGAGGGAAGGAATTTTACACTATGCAATTCACACACCCGTCTGCAGCTGGTAAAGTTCCAACGGAAAAATGCACCTAGTTACCCTACGGAGTAATACGACTATAAAATAAAAATGTATACCATTTTTATTCAGTTGCAATGCGAAGGCAAAACAATCTTACTTTTCAATTAGAATACGGAGTGCAGTCCAGTCCCTTGAATCGCGATTTTCGGCTCTTATTTCATCTTTCCGATGAGGCTCCAATAAGAGCCGAAAATCGCGATTCAAGGGACTGTGGTATAATTTATGACCAATCTTCTCGGGACACCCTGTATATTATAGTAGTCTACATTTTCAAGACTGACGTTGTCAATAACAAGATTAGTTTGTACATTACTCATTATTTTTGTTTTCTGAAGATTCATTTTGAGACCTATTTTATTTGACTGCTGGTTTAATTCCTTCATCATTTGCTCCAGTTCCTTGATATCTGTACCTACTAATAATACTATGTCGTCCGCAAACCTCAAATGATTCAAACATCAATGTTTAGACCTTTTTCGTCCTAGTGGAGCTGTTTGAATACATTTTCCAATACTAAGGTAAAAAGTTTTGGTGAAATAGTATCACCTTGTCTAATACCTTTACAAATGCGTATTTTTTCGGTTTTTTCGTCTTCATTGATTTTGATGTGGAATATGGCCTGTTCATATATATGTTTTTAATGAGTGTAGTGTATGAGTCTATTCGAGCATCCCTTAGGGCTGACAAAAAGGACCAGGTTTCAATACTATCGAAAGCCTTGTGAAAGTCAATAAATGCCATATGTAAAGGTACATTATATTCTGTGGTTTTTTCTACCAGTGTTCTAATGGTTTGTAAGTGATCGTTAGTACCAAACCCTTTTCGAAATCCCGCCTGTTCAACCGGTTGATATAAATCAAGTTTTTGTGTTATGCGGTTGGTTATTATTCTTGTTAGTAATTTGTATAAGTGTGACAACAAACTTATAGGTCTGTAGTTTTCAATAATGGCCTATTGTTAATCGGTACTAATAAAGCTTTAAATCAGTCTCGAAAATTGTATGTCCTTACTGTATAAAGGATGTTATCAAAGAAATATTTGATATTGATGCAAAAACCCACATGGAAAGTAGCTACAAAACAAGTTTAACGCTTTAAAATATTTATTGAGGTTGCAAGAGTGTAAACTGCAGACATTTTGTATATAATGCAATAAATTACTGTTTTATACAATATGTGGAACAATGCTAAGCTACTTAAATGGTAATACCACTCTCGAGATGCAAGTCGAATTTCATAATCTTATAAAGACAAGACAGCTCCCACTTGGTTACTTGCGATCACTACGATTTCCTTATGTAGGTAGGGATTTCTTATGAAAAGAAAATATTTAAAAATAATACAGAATACAAAAAATAAAATCTAAAGCTGAGATCCAATGGAGCGTGGCGTGACACGCTTCACCAGTTTAGGTCGGCAAAGGGAAATAGAAAATACATAATAGTGTAGGAAACAGAGGTTGAACCTTGCAAAATGGACACAAGTCCGGTTTTATTTTTTTTCTGGCATATCAAGGGGTGCTTATTATAAGACTAACTTTTTCTGAAAAAATTTCGCCCCGGAACCCCCCTTTTTACCACTTTAAAGGGGGTAATTTATGGTTTTTGCAGAACGTAGCCCTTCCTGTACCTTCTACAAAAAATTTCTTTTATAGAAATATGAAGAGGACTATATTTTCTACGATTTATTTCCGACAGCATCTCTCTATCATCCACCGTTTAGCAAGGGTGGCGCCCCAAAGTTGAAAAGTTTTTAAAAAAGATGTTTTTAAAAAATATATATTTTTCCCTAACTGTAACGGAAATTAAAAAGAAATGCTGCGGAGATTATTTACAAATAAATGATTGATTTTTTGGTATAGGTTTCACTTAAGGGTAATTGCCCTTTTTTTAATTACAGGGTGTTACATTTTAAAAAACCCTTTTTTATACCATCTGAACCATTTATGCTAGAGTAAAAAGACTTTCAGCGATTACCCATGTATTGGTGTTATTTACAAATTTGTATAATGCACCCCCATTTTTTCCCCGGAACCACCCAAAAAAAAAGAAGAATTAATAAATAAAGTGATTTTCTTAGAATCCTTCACACACAATGCCCTTCATTAATATGCTTCATATATCATTTTGTGCAAGTTATTATTACCCATGCATGGACACTAAAAGCGATTTCCTAGTGCAACCCCTGTAGCCAAAAACAATAAATAAAATGGGGGGTTGAAATTTTTTTTTTGTTTTTTGCTTTTTGGTCCATATGGGCATATGCTTCATCAATAGTGCTTTTCAAAAATATATATGGTTATTGCAACATCCCTGCGCAAACCACCCCTATCCTTGAAAATATACTGCAGAAACTACCCCTATACCTTATCCAGCATGTTTTTACGATTTTCTCATTACCTATTCATTTTTTTTAAACAAAACTTATACAAGGTTAAAGACCACTATTTACTCTAAAAATTAGGTCCTATTCATTTTTTTCGTTTAAGCAACCGTTACGGCACAGTGGCGCCGTAAACCTCATATATGCTTTGCGGGCTCCAGTTTTTGTTTATTTTTTCGTCATCTGTTTGTTTTATTGATAAAGTACTTATGTAAAATAAAAGAACACAATGTAACCTACAAATCATGACCTATGCACATTTTACATTCTTTGCTCCCCAAAGCTACAGTGGTGGCCCAAAATAAATTTTTTCATATTTTCGCCACCTACACGCATTTTATTGCGTTAATGCTACCTTCATAGCACAATATTCACCCCTAAGTGGTCGCTAAGCAGTGGCGGATCCAGGGAGGGGTGATGGGGGCGATCACCCCCACCCCTCTCAAACCAAGTGATATTATATTTGAAGATTATAAAAATATTCATTTATTTTTATAGAAATACTTATATTATATTAATATTATTTTTATAAGAATGACTTTTTATGCTTTAGCGACAGTGGCGGATCCAGCATCGTTAAGAGGGGGGTGCCAATTGGTTAAATTTCTATAAAAATAAATGAATATTTTTATAATCTTTGAATATAATATCACTTGGTTTGAGAGGGGGGGGAGGTGATCACCCCATCACCCCTCCCTGGATCCGCCACTGCGTAGCGACCATCTAAGGGTAAATATTGTGCTGTTAAGGTAGCATTAATGCAATAAAATGCATGTAGGTGGCGAAAATATGCAAAAATTTATTTTGGGCCACCACTGTGGCTTTGGGGAGCAAATAATGTAAAATGTGCATAAGTCATAATTTGTAGTACACTGTGTTGTTTTATTTTGCATAAGTACTTTATCAATAAAACGAACAGATGACGAAAAAAAAAACAAAACCTGGAGCCCGCCAAAGCATATATGAGGTTTACGGCGCCACTATGCCGTAACGGTTGCTTATACGAAAAAATGAATAGGACATAATTTTTAGAGTAAATAGTGGTCTTTAACCTTGTATAAGTTTTGTTTAAAAAGAATACATAGGTAATGAGAAAATCGTAAAAACATGCTCGCCAAGGGATAGGGGTAGTTTCTGCAGTATATTTTCAAGGATAGGTGTGGTTTTCGCAGAGATGTTGCAATAACCATATATATTTTTGAAAAGCACTATCGATGAAGCATATGCCCATATGGATCAAAAAGCAAAAAACGAAAAAAAATTTTCAACCCACCATTTTATTTATTTTTTTTTGCTTCAGGGGTTGCACTAGGAAATTGCTTTTGATGTCCATGCATGGGTAATAATAACGTCCACAAAATGATGTATGAAGCATATTAATAAAGGGAATTGTGTGTGAAGGATTCCAAGAAAATCTATTTATTTATTAATTCTTCTTTTTTTTGGGGTGGTTCCGGGAAAAAAATGGGGGTGCATTATACAAATTTGTAAATAGCACCAGTACATGGGTAATCGCTGAAAGTCTTTTTACTCTAGCATAAACGGTTCAGATGGTATAAAAAGAGGTTTTTTAAAATGTAACACCCTGTAATTAAAAAAATGGCAATTACCCTTAAGTAAAACCTATACCAAAAAATCAGTCAATTATTTGTGAATAGTTGCCGTAGGATTTCTTCTTAATTTCCGTTACAGTTAGGGAAAAATATATATTTTTTTAAAACATCTTTTTTAAAAACTTGTCAATTTTAGGGCGCCACCCCCGCTAAACGGTGGATGATAGAGAGATGGTGTTGGAAATAAATCGTAGAAAATATAGTCCTCTTCATATTTCTATAAAAGAAATTTTTTGTAAAAGTTACAGGAAGGTCTACGTTCCGCAAAAACCACAAATTACCCCTTTTAAGGGGTGAAAAGGGAGGTTCCGGGGCGAAATTTTTTCAGAAAAAGTTAGTCTTATAATAAGCACCCCTTGATATACCAGAAAAAAAATAAAACCGGACTTGTGTCCATTTTGCAAGGTTCAACCTTTGTTTCCTACACTATAAACTGAGCATCAAAATTAACGCACCACCTTAAAAATAGGACATTTTTTATGTCTCGTATTTCCTAAACCTGTTGTCCGATTTTAGTGATTTTTTAATATGTTCAAGCTTTATTCTTCAAGTATAGCGATGTAATTATATTGTTGCTAAACAGATAAGTGTCATTGTATTCCGGGTGTAACAATGATAGTGTGTTTTTTCCTCAAAGTTTGGAACACCCTGTGTAATATTCTAGCGCATATAAAATGTTTAAATTAAAACTTAACTGTAGCCTTAGGCTTTCTTAACATTTTGCTTTTTGATTCATTCGCTTATGTTGGATAATAAAAAAGTTAGGTACTTTAACAACTAGCAACGTTCTTCATCAATACAGGGTATTTCTAAATAATTGCGACAAACTTTAAGGAGTAATTCTGCATAAAAAAATAATGACAGTTTGCTTTATAAACATCTGTCCGCAAATGCTTCGTTTCCTAGATACGGGATGTTGAAATTTTTCTTACAAACTGACGATTTATTTATTGCTCTAAAACCGGCTGAGGTGTGCAAATGAAATTTAGTAGGTTTTAAGAGGTAGTTATTGCGCATTTTTTGACATACAATTAAGAATTTTATATTCACCATTGGCGTGCATACGGGTCATATTACCCATATGCACGCCAATGGTGAATATAAAATTCTTAATTGTATGCCAAAAAATGCGCAATAACTACCTCTTAAAACCTACCAAATTTCATTGGCATATTTCAACCGGTTTTAGAGCAATAATAAATCGTCAGTTTGTAAGAACGGTCATTATTTTTTCATGCAGAATTACCCCATAAAGTTAGTCGCAATTATTTAGAAACACGCTGTATTGATGGACGTTGCTAGTTGTTAAAGTACCTAACTTTTTTATTATTTAGCATATGCGAACAAATCAAAAAGCAAAATGTTAAGAAAGCCTAAGGCTACAGTTGAGTTTTAATTTCAATATTTATATACGCTAGAATATTCCACAGGGTGTTCCAAACTTTGAGAAAAAATCACACTATCATTGTTACACCCAGTATACAATGACACTTATCTGTTTGGCAACAATATTATTACATCGATATTCTTGAATAATAAAGCTGTAACAATTTTAAAAAAATAACTAAAATCGGACAACAGGTTTAGGAAATACGAGACATCAAAAATTTCCCCATTTTAAGGTGGTGCGTTAATGTTGATACTTAGTGTATAACAGTGAAAAGAAAAGAAAACACAGAAATTTTTAGAAATCATACTATAGGTTCTTTTCCGTTGATGTCAATTTGAAAGACAAGAATTGTTTAGTACTACTCCTAAGTAATAATGTACCAACTTTGACAAACTTATATCGTGATCCAGCAAACCGACAAAATTCAGCTAATACAATATGGTTTCAGCAAGATGGAAAACTGCCCCATTACCACATAAATGTCCGGCAGTACGCAAATCAGGCAGAACGTAAATATCAATGATATTACATATCCACGTACGTTTCACTTAATGTTTTGATTTAACTTGTTTGCAAATGACTCATGACGTTTGTGCAAAGATATAATGAAACAGCTATATCTTCCACATCATCCAGCCATCTTCTTCTAGGCCTTCCTGTACACCTGGGCGATAGTGGTGTCCAGTTAGTTATCCTTCTCAACATATTTGAGTGTGGGCGTCTCTGTATACGTATGTCATATCTATTCTTAGGGAAGAGATTTTATGTGTCTGAATATATTTTCTCCCTTTAATTCTGCTTCAATTTCGGCATTTGTCTTCATTCTTATTTCTCCCTCTCTTAATACATTGTGGCCCAGTATCGTTCTCTTGAGCTACTTTGGTCACATACTCAGGGCCGGATTTACATGTTGAACCCAACTAGGCATTAATATTTCTGGCGCCCCACGCCTTAATATCCCCCCTCCCAACCCTCTCATATCCATCCAACTTTTGGCTTCAGTTCTTCAAAATAACCAAACAAAGTTTGCAAGTGTTTGTACTTTTCTGCTCAAATCCCTAATTAGATCAGTGCTGAGAGAATCTACCATAACATAAAAAGTGTTTATGCGAAAATTCTCGGATCATTTTAAAACTTCAGATCCAGTGTTGACACATTCATCATGAGGTAAGGTTCTTTTCCTTTTTCTTTGTTCTGATTTGTACTCAGTCAAACCAGACTTTTATTTTGCCAAGGTTTCTAATCGCCAAAAATCATTTCTAACCTCTTAGTGGAGTCAATGAAGGTTTTCACCTCCGATTTCGTTGAACCTCCATCGATTTTCATGAAAATTGGAAAGTATGTAGAGGATACCTCAAGAAACAAAGGTGACATGGTGCCAACTTGCGCTTTTACCCTGGGGGGGGGATGCCACCCCTTCTCGGGGGTGGAAATTATTTTATTAAAAATAATACCACTAATCGATAGAGGGACAAATTTAAGTAAAATTTGTTATATAAAGTTATTTCAATAAATCAATAGTTTTTGAGTTATTAAAGATCAAAAGTTTTGATTTTTCCTGAAAAAAATTCATGTTTTAAAGCAGTTTTTCATAAATAACTCAAAAACCATAAGTTTCTTCAAAAAAGTTGTTATTGCCAAAATCGAAGATAATATAAAAATAAATAAGCTCCTTATTCGAAAAATCCTTTATTACATATACAAAGTGAGTTATATGCAATTGAATGTATATTTTTTTCCGCGAGTACTCAAATCTTAGTATTCAAGCTTAAATAACAGGAAAACGATGCACTTTGTTAAATATAGATATTAAACATTTTAATAAAGTACTTAAAGGTAACTATCAAAAAGCTATATAAGAAGTCGATAGCATCAAAATTAAGCAAGTTATGATGGAAATAAGAGGACCCTTTCAGATTTTTTAGGGAAGAATGAAAAATGAAACATACGTCATTTCCACAAAAATTAAAATTTATAGTAACCCATTTAAAACTTTATTTATTTTAACATGAGTAATAACTTCAACAATTTTGACCGGTTTAGAATGCATATTTTTGAAAAAAAATACGATTAAAAAAATTAGAACTTTTCAAATTTTCGTGAATTTAATTTTCTTTTGATAATAACTCCAAAAATACTCGATATACTTAAAAAATGGTAGAGGACAAAATTTTAGTTTTAACTTTATTTAAGCTTTTTCTTTTTTTAATATTTTTTTACGACAAAAAATAACCGAGATAGAAACATTTAAAACCTAAATTTTACTGCGAGAACCATGTAACCGGGGCCCTTTCACCTTGTATTTAAAAAAAAATAAAGGATTTAGAAAATTATGTTTAATACAGTGTTATAGAACTTTTACTTAGCTTTGTAATGGTTTTTGGATAAATCTCATATTTCAAAATTTAACGGAGTTATTTTAAAAAAACCAATAACATTTTCTTTGAAAAAATTTTATAGCGGAGATTTTGTATGTATACAGGTTGTGGGAAGTCCAATTAGTCGTTTGTTGTAGGAGATACGAAAAAAGTTTATTTAGGTGAGATTGGGGCATAGATAGCGTTACCAGGTGTCCCGATTTGCGCGGGACGTCCCGATTTTCAAGGGTCTGGGAACACGTACCGATTTGTACGTGATCGGGACACTAAATGTCCCGATTTTCACCCACGAAAACCAATTTCAGGAGGACTTGAAGTAAATTTTATAACTATGTTATAAGAACAAGGAACTCCTAAAAGCGGCAAAATCGAATGAAAAATATAATTTTAATAAAAAATAAATAATTCACTTAATCTACAATTTTTTTTTGTAATTTCGTCTGATTATTATTATTATGTAGGATTAAAAAATACAGATTATAGAAAGGTAGTAAAAAGTAGTCCAGTAAATGAACGGTAAATACGGCGATACCGTGTAATTTTCAAGATCAACTCCGAATTGCATAAAAATTTGGACGGCTTGTGCCGTTTGTTGTTTTTACTCGGGGGGTGACAGTCACCCCTAGTTGGGGGTGAAAAACCGCGCGTTTAAAATAAGTCAGGAGATGGATAAATTGACTAATTCTAAGAAATCTTAGTTCTATACAATTTTAACTTAGTTAATACTTTTCGAGTTATTTACGATTGAAAATGTTTATTTTTCGACAAAAAAATCATGTTTTCAGGCGATTTTCACAAATAACTCAAAAGTAAATATTTGATCGAAAAAAATATTGTTAGCAAAAATGTAGCATAATAAAAAAAATGAAAAAAATTTTGAACTCGTAAAGTCTATAGACCTAGCAAAAGCAAAGTTGTAGCTCATGAAAAATACGTTTTTATTCGTCAAATTTCAAATCAAATATTTCAACGTGAAATAAAAAAGAAATAAAGCACTTTTCGGGAAAACCCAATTAAAACATTTATATTAAAGCTTTATTTTTATGTTTTAAAAAATTTCTAGCATCAAAACTAAGCGAGTTATGCTCAAAATCAAGTTGACTCCATTTTTTTGGTAAAAAAATCGTGAAAATCTCCCCCTACTTAGCCCCCAAATGAAATTATTCGTTACCGCTTTACAAACATTTACTTTACTTATGTATTTTTTACATGATTGAAAGGGCCTGAACGAGTCACTAATCACGAGTGTATGCAAAATATGAACAGCCATATTTTAACCAATTTTTGTCTTACAGAAAAACAAAATGAATCTATCATATCTATAAAAGCAAGACCTACCTACTTTTTATTCCTTGAGATTTTTAGTATCCCTAATACTTTTTAAGTTATTTTGAAAAAAGGGCATTTTCCAATATTTTAGGAAAATTTTTTTTTGCTATAAAATCAAATTTTTTCAAAACTAAGCACTCCCAACTGGTAAACCTTACAGATCGTATAAACAATACACATATAAAGTAAATGGTAAAGCGGTAACGATTAATTTTATTTACGGTACTAAATAGGGGGAGATTTTCACGATTTTTTTACGAAAAAAAGAAACCAACTTTATTTTAAGCGTAACTCGCTCAGTTTTAATGCTAGAGACTTTTATATAAAACAAAATTAAATATTTTTTAAACACTTTGAAAAATTTTAATAGGTTTTTCCCGAAAATTGCTTAATTTTTTGGTTATTTCAAGTTGAAAAATTCGATTTGGAATTTGACGAATAGGAACGTATTTTTGATGAGCTACACCTTTGCTGTTACTAGTTTTATAGACTTTCTGAACATTAACCATTTTTTTTTTGCTTTTTTAAAAGCTACATTTTTGCTAAGAATATTTTTTTCGATACAATTACTCGAAAAGTATTGATTAAGTTTAAAAATTATATAGAACAAAAGTTTTTTAGAGTTAGTCAGTTGATCCATTTTGGGACCTACTTTAAACGCGCGTTTTATTTTTACCCTCGATAAAGGGTAACTGTAACTGTTACCCCCCAAGTAAAAGCAACCATTGGTACAAGTTCAACTTTGAAGTAGACAGTAAGTAGAACCTAAAACCAGATTTTCATGCAATTCGGAGTTGACTCTGAAAATTACACTACAAAACGGTCATTTACTGGGCTATTGTTCATTTGTCCCGATCTACAACCCTAAATCCTGATTTGTTTTTGCTTATGTACCGATTAAAAACAAATCGGACCTGGCAACATTAGGCATAGATAATATCAGAATTTAAATACATTTCCAAATATACAGGGCCACCCATATTGACAGGGTGAAACAAAATTATCTTTTGTTTAATGGAACACCCTGTATATTTTTACATTTTTGGATTCTCCTCTATGTTTTATTTCTTAAAATATCAGGTTTTGTGATGTTATACGAAGTAGTTTAAAAGATAATTACGTTTTTATTTTCAAATTTTATAGCAATATTTACCCCCTGTATAATTGTAGTGATTTTGTTGTAGTGATAATTGTTGTAGTGATTGAAAGGAAACCTAGCATTAGCGGCCACATTTCTATAACGGCCAATTGTTTTCTATTTTTAGTGGCCGTGATTGTCAGGTTTTACTGTACCAATAATATTTTATTAAATTATGAAATATTATTTAAATAAAAAATTTATAAACTTGATAAAAGAAAGTTTGCTTAGAATTTTCTCCTCTATCTAATTATGGGGTTATTTTTAATAAAATAGTGTTCACCCATGAGAAGGGGTAACATCCACCCCCAGGATAAAAGCGCAAGTTGGTACCACATCATTTTTGTTTCTTGAGGTATCCTCTAACTACTTACCAATTTTCATGAAAATTGATGGAGGTTCAACGAAATCAGGGGTGAAAACCTTCAGTGACTGCCTTTTTGGAAATATAAAAGATTAATTTTTTTCGTGATTGTCGATTTGCTAATTTTCTGATTTTTGGTTGCTATAGGGTTTAAAAAATTAATAAAAATTATAAATCATGCACATAAATGTAAAAAAATATTTATTTTACTTAATTAAACGAGATTGCTTGAGCCAGAATGCTGAAATCTGCATTTTTATCATTAAAAAAAAAGGTGGATTTCACCCCTAAAATGCAGAAAACGCAACTTGGTGCCATATCACTTTTGTTTTTTGAAGTATCCTCTAACTAATCAACAATTTTCATGAAAATCGATGAAGGTTCAAAGAAATCGTGGGTGAAAACATTCAGTGACTACACTTTCAGAAATATAGAAGAATAAGGTTTTCGTGATTTTCGACTTGTTAATTTTCGAATTTTTGGTTGCTATAAGGTTTGAAAAATTTAAAAAAATGTAATTCATGCACATAAATATAAAAAAAATATTTATTTTTCTTAATTAAACGAGATTACTTGCGCCATAATGCGGAAATCTGCATTTTTTACAATTTTAAAAGTAGGGGTGTATTACACCCCTAAAATGCAAAAGCGCAAGTTGATGCTATATATCTTTTATTGCTTGAGGTATCCTCTAACTACTTACCGATTTTCATGAAAATCGATGAAGGTTCAACAAAATAGAAAGTGAAAACTTACAGTGACTGCACTTTCAGAAATCTAAAAAATAATTTTTAAAAAAGGGGTGTATTTCACCCCTAAAATGCAAAAAACGCAAGTTGGCACTATGTCACCTTCGTTCCTTGAGGTATCCTTTAACCACTCACCAATTTTTATGAAAATCGATGGAGGTTCAACGAAATCTGAGGTAATAACTCATATCCACCTTCATTGACTCCACTATCTACCAAAAAACCAGCCAACGACTGGTAATATCCTTTTACTTTACTTACAGTTGTAGTTTCATACTGAAGCTTAGTAGTGACTTTTTGGAATCGTTCTAAAATGGTACTCCAAAATCATCAGTTTGTAAGAAAAAAATCAACATCCCGTATCTCGGCAACGAAGCATTTGCGGACATATGTTTTTAAAGCAAACGGTCATTATTTTTTCATGCAGAATTACTCCTTAAAGTTTGTCGCACTTAAACACCCTGTATTGATGAAGAACGTTGCTAGTTGTTAAAGTACCTAACTTTTTTATTATCCAACATAAGCGAATGAGTCAAAAAGCATAATGTTAAGAAAGCCTAAGGCTACAGTTGAATTTTAATTTCAATATTTTATATAAGCCAGAATATTTCACAGGGTGTTCCAAACTTTGAGGAAAAAAACACACTATCATTGTTACACCCGGTATACAATGACACATATGTTTATCAACAATATTATTACGTCAATATTCTTGAAGAATACAGCTATATCGTATTAAAAAAATCACTAAAATCGGACAACAGGTTTAGGAAATACAAGACATCAAAAATGTCCCATTTTTAAGGTGGTGCGTTAATTTTGATGCTTAGTGTAGATATTTAGTTTGTAAAAAGTTTTAAACCTAATAGTAATTTTCAGAATTAACCAAAAATAATATTTTATCTTGTTTTATGTAGCCATTCCTTTACCTTCCTTGAAATAGTTTCCATCACAGTTTGTTTTACTAAAATTGTAATGGTAGTTACGTAACTCTGAAAGATTGTCAAGAGGTATATCATTAAGTAACCGACGATTTAATCTTCGTAAGTATCATTAAAACTTTTACCAAGGTTTTTAGTGTTGAAATGCCAAGGAAAGTTTCTTGAGATTCTTAAAACAATAACACTTAAGGTAAACAGAAAAACGTGATCTCACGTAACGAGTTTTAGATGTGCAGTTTTCATGAAGGAAAATAAATGGCTTTCAATCATTTCCTGACGTCAATTAAAAGTCAATTTGTGAAGTAGTTATTGGCTAATACATCACGAAAGTATAAATATAATATAGAAGGTAGTTTTTGCTTGTTTTTGCTTTTTAGTAATATTAATTCAATACAGTATAAAAATAATAAACCATACTGAAGTAAAAACTTCTTTTGTATATTGGTATAAAAAGTTTTATTAAAAAACATAAAAGTCCTCCAAAAGGATTTGCAAAACGTTTTCAATCTGAATCAGATCATCCTCAGTGCGTTCTGCTTCACAAAAGAAACTAGCAACTTATTTAGAAAGGTTACATCGATATAAATGGTTTACATAACAATTAAGTGATATTTGTAGCGACTCCAAGTCGATGTTACAAGATGAAATGTGCTAGGAGTGCTCAAAGGGCAACATGGTTCCCTGCTCGTTAAGAACTCGTGGTTCTTGCCAGTTCAATGGACATTGAGTTGGTCTGTGTCCATTGAACTGGCAAGAACCACGAGTTCTTAACGAGCAGGGAACCATGTTGCCCTTTGAGCACTCCTAGCACATTTCATCTTGTAACATCGACTTGGAGTCGCTACAAATATCACTTAATTGTTATGTAAACCATTTATATCGATGTAACCTTTCTAAATAAGTTGCTAGTTTCTTTTGTGAAGCAGAACGCACTGAGGATGATCTGATTCAGATTGAAAACGTTTTGCAAATCCTTTTGGAGGACTTTTATGTTTTTTAATAAAACTTTTTATACCAATATACAAAAGAAGTTTTTACTTCAGTATGGTTTTTTAACTATGGTATACAGCCAGCTACGGGGACTTTCCCATTGATTTTCAAAAATAATAAACTTTTTCACAATATTCTAAGGCGTTTCTTGTTATAAATGATAGTCTCGATGATAGTACTTTGTTAGATATTAAATAGATCATGATCATCAACCAGTACGCGTCCACTGTTGGACATAGGTCTCCTTCAACTCTTTCCACTTATTTTTAATCCATTATTCTTCTTCTTGTAGTGCATATCCGTTTCGGATGTTGGCGACCATTATGGAAATCTGTACTTTGCACACTTCTGCTCTGAAAAGATTTTTGATTGTTGTGTTGAATCACATATGTAGATTTTTCAGCCAGAACATCCTTCGCCTTCCTTGTTAATCCATCCAGTTACTGCTATAATACACTTCACGGTTGTTTGAAAACCTGACGACGTGTCCTGCCAATTTCATTTTAGCGACGCAATTTTTTTGATAGCATCTGTTATTTTTGTTCTACGATGTCCGAATCCGACCTCCGCCCCATACCCTCTGACTCTACTCTAAGTCACGCAAGTCTTGTTCAATATCTTTTTTGTGAGTATAAAAGTAAATTTAGTCCAGTAAATGACCGTATTGGAGTGTAATTTTCAGGGTCAACTCCGAATTGCATGAAAATTTGGTTTTAGGTTCTACTTACCCTCCAGTCCAAAGTTGAACTTATGCCGTTGTAGGCGAGCGGCAGCAACCCCTAAAATTACGTTATACCGACCACGAAAATCAACTTTAAGGCGATTGACCAATTTTGGTGGTTCTATGTTTTCGAGGTCGCTGAATCTGAATATGACGTCTATTTTTATCTAGAATTGGTGGAACTGTTGAAAAATGAAATTTTATGCAAAAATGCGAAAAATTAATTTTGATGATTTTTCAACTTTACCTCGCTGTATCTTTGGTCGCTGTTTCCTCTTAAAAATTTTACTGTGTCATCTTTGAAGTATTAAAATAAGAACGAGTTTTATACAAAATGTTTATACATATAGTCGGAGAGATAGAAGCGGATTTTGTGCGTGATAAGTAATAGGGAAAAACTATACGGGGATATGTTGAATTAGTTGTGTAAATGACTTTCACCAACGACCGGAAACCAGAGTTGGGGCCGAGGGTAGTTATAAGGGGTCAAAGTCGCGGATTTTATTATTTTTGTTATGACGCTCATGATCGAGATAGTGCACCAAAATTTGGGAATAAGTAGGTCATGACGTAACTAAGTAAAATCTCTAGGGGCGGAACGCTGCGTAGCCGACAAAGGGGTGGGGGTAGGGGTGAATATAAAAAATATAAAGGGTTTTTTGCGACGTTCGTGATTGAGATAGTGGACCAAAATTTGAAAATAAGTAGATCATGACATTACTAAGTAAAATCCCCAGAGCCGGAAACCAGAGTCGGGGATGAGGGTAGTTATAAGGGGTCAAATTCGCCGTTTTTATTATTCTTTTTGTGACGCTCATGATCGAGAGAGTGCACCAAAATTTGGGAATTAGTAGGTGATGAGGTAACTAAATACAGTCTCCAGGGGTGGAACGCTGCGTGGCCGATAAAGGGGTGGGGGTAGGTGTGAATATAAAAAATATAAGGGGTCTTTTGCGACGTGCTAGATTGTGATAGTGCACCAAAATTTGGGAATAAGTAGACCATGACTTAGCTAAGTAAAATCCCCAGAGCCGGAAACCAGAGTTGGGGATGAGGGTAGTTTTAAGGGGTCAAAGTCGCAGTGTGTATTATTTTTTTTGTGACCTGGCACAACATTTGTCCCCCAAGCAGCGTTCCGCCCCTGGAGATTTTACTTAGTAATGTCATGATCTACATATTCCCAAATTTTGGTGCACTATCTCGATCACGAACGGCAAAAAACTCCCATATATTTTGATAATCACCCCTGCCTACCACCCCTTTGTACCCCAAGCAGCGTTCAGCCCCTGAAGATTTTACTTAGTTACGTGATAACCTACTTACTCCCAAATTTTGGTGCACTATCTCCATCATGAGCGCCACAAAAAAAAATAAAAACCGCGACTTTTACCCCTTATAACTACCCTCGTCCGCCACTCTGGTTTCCGCCTCTGGGGATATTACTTACTTATGTCATGGTCTACTTATTTCCAAATTTTGGTGCACTATCTCAATCACGAACGTCGCAAAAAACCCCTTATATTTTTTATATTCACCCCTGCCCCACCCCTTTGTTGGCCACGCAGAGTTCCACTCCTGGAGTTTTTACTTAGTTACGTCATGATCTACTTATTCCCAAATTTTGGCGCGCTATCTCGATCATGAGCGTCAGAAAGAAAATAATAAAAAACGGAACTTTGACCCCTTATAACTACCTTCCTTCTCCACTCTGGTTTCCGGCTCTGGGGATTTTAATTATCTATGTCATGGTCTACTTATACCCAAATTTTGGTGCACTATCTCAATCAAGAACGTCGCAAAAAACCCCTTATATTTTTTATATTCACCCCTACCCCCACCCCTTTGTCGGCCACGCAGCGTTGAGCCCCTAGAGATTTTTCTTAGGTACATCATGACCTACTTATTCCCAAATTTTGGTGCACTATATCGAACATGAGCGTCATAAAAAAATAATAAAATCCGCGAATTTGACCCCTTATACCTACCCTCGGCCCCAACTCTGGTTTCCGGCCGTTGGTGAAAGTCATGTACACAACTAATTTAACATATCCCCGGGTAGTTTTTCCATATTACTTATCACGCACAAAATCCGCTCCCAGCTCTTAGACTAATATTAAAAGAGTTGTTAATTTTTAAACATTTTGTCGTTAGATTTCGTTAGTTTCATGTTTACTTAAAAAAGTTAAGTGACAAACTTTTTAGCTTATACTGTTAACCAACACAACAATAAAACATAATTCATGAAGAAGTTTTCTGGAAAATTTTAAGTCAAAATATGCAATAAAAAAAGTTATGTGACTTTATAGACGAGCGGCACACCACAAAAAAACGCTTATTTCTCGAGATACTTTGTGGTGTGATGACCACGGTGTGGCGAATGGCTAATTTTGGTCATACTTTATGTTTTTGATGGTGCTGAAAACGAAAATTCGGTTTATTTTGAATTTTACGTGGAGGATCATTGGCAAAATCGCAATTTTATCCTAAAAATAAAAAAAATGAAATCACATTTTTTGCGTTTAATAACTTTGTTCCATTTTAACATGTGTTTCTGAATTTTTTATACTTATACATATATTTCTTACCTTTCTGAAGGCAATGGTACCTGCTTTATATGAATAAAATATATAAATTGTTTAAAGTGAAAGGTGCAGATTTCTGAATTTCAAAGTTTAATCGCAAAAGTTGAGTGACAAAATTTGAAATTTAGCTTTTTAATCAAGTTTATGTTAAAATATAGGGTACAGAAATTACAATGTTTTAAAGAAAAAAAAAATAATGCAACTTTTAATTTTAAGAAAAACGTAATTTCATTTTTTTTTATTTTAGGGTAAAATTCCCATTTTGACAATGTTCCTCCATCTAAAATTTAAAATAAACCTTATTTCGGTTTCAGCACCATCAAAAACATAAAGTAAGACCAAAATTAGCCATTCACCACACCGTGGTGGTCAGTATCTCGAGAAATAAGCGTTTTTTTGGAAGAGTGCCACTCGTCTATAAAGTCACATAACTTTTTTCTTATTGCATATTTTGACTTGAAATTGTCCAGAAAACTTCTTCATGAATTATATTTTATTGCTGTGTTGTTAAAATTATAAACTAAAAAGTTTGTCAATCAACTTTTTTAAGTAAACATGAAACTAACGAAATCTGACGTTAAAATGTTTAAAAATTAACAACCCTTCTTTTAATTTGTTTAAAATGAAGCATTTTTCGGGGAAAGCTCATTACAAATTTTTTAGAGTGTTTAAAAAAGCTTATTTTTTATAAAAGTTTCTAACATCAAAACTAAGCGAGCTGTGTTCAAAATACAGTTAAAACCTTTTTTGGTTGAAAAAAATTGTAAAAATTTCTCTATTTACCACCCCAAATGAAACTAATCATTACTGCTTTACAAATTACTTAATTTTTTTTATACGACTAGTAAGTTTCACCGGATCAAAGGCTTATTTTTGAAAGGGCTTGAACGAGTCAGTAATCACGAGTGTATGCAAATTTTGAACAGAAACATCTTAACCAATTTTTATCTTACAGAAAAACAAAATAAAACACAAAATATTTACAAAAGCAAAACCTACATTTCTTTACTATTTAAGTTTTTTCGTATCACTAATACTTTATAAGTTATTTTGAAAAAACTGCATTTTCCAACATAAAGAAATTTTTTTTTACTATAAAACCAAATTTTTTTAAAAATAAGAACTTCGAACCGGTCAAAGTTACAGATAGTATAAACCAGCGGTTCTCAACCTTGTTGAGTGATGTACCACCTACAGTTATTTTTATTATTTTTGGTACCACCTATATTTTTAAATTGTATTATCAATACTCACTAAGTACTACTATTTTAATTTTTTCTGTGTTTTGTGTACCACCGCCAATAATGATATGTACCACCAGTGGTACATGTACCACAGATTGAGAACCTCTGGTATAAACAATAGGTACATAATATAAAGTAAATGGTAAAGCGCCAACGATTAATTTTATTTGGGGTGCTAAATAGGGGGAGATTTTCACAATTATTTTTTTTTCCAAAAAAAGCGGGCCAACTTTATTTTGAGCGTAACTCGCCTAGTTTTGATGCTAAAAACTTTTATAAAAAATAAAAATAAAGCTTTTTTTAAACATTAAAAAAAGCTTTAATGAGTTTTCCCCAAAGAGTGCATCACTTTTTGGTTAATTCACGTTGAAATATTCGATTTGGAATTCGATTGGACGAATAAGAACAATTTTTTATGAGCTATAACTTTGCTTTTACTGTGTCTATATACTTAATGAATAAACCATTTTTTTTTGTTTTTTTATAATCTACATTTTTGCTAAAACCCGCTTGAAAACGTGTTTTATTTGTTGAAAAATTAACATTTTCACTCTCAAATAATTTGAAAAGTATTGACTTATATAAACTCTATATAACAAAAATTGATTATAATTAGTCAATTTATCCATTTCCGAACTTTTATCCATTTTAAACCTATGTTTTTCACCCCCGAAAGTCGTCCCTTTCGCCCTCCCAAGTAAAAGCAACCAACGACACAAGTCCAACTTTGAAGTTGAAGTTTAAGTAGAACCTAAATCCAAATTGTCAATCAAATCCGTTGTGGCGCTGATAAATTACACTCCGAAACGGTCATTTACTGGGCTACTATATAGTGTATTCATGAACTGTTTATGGTAACTTACATTTTTCATCTATGCGTAAAATAATATAATAATAACACATTTTTACATATATTAGACGACAAGATGGGGCCCCTGACATATTGGGGCCCCCCGCAAGCTTCATGCTGCGGGGGCCTCTGCATCAAATTAGATCTTACATAGAATCACCCTGTGTAATATTCCAACGTATTTTGGGTTATATGTATAACTTTTATTGCAGTATAAATATGTATCCGTATTGTGTATCAGTATTGCGTTTATGCAATACCTATACCTATTCAACGTTTTAAAAAAAGTTTTATTGCGTATACAATTGTGTATACACTTCGCATATACGTGTCATTTTATTACGAAGCTTCTCAACATTCGTCCTCCTAACATTCATATATTCTCTGAGTTTCTTCGTATATCTTTCAATACGTGTCAATAGTAGTTGAATTTTAAAATCGTATTATACCTCTCGTTCTATATACACTCGATCGTGCAAAACCTTCCTTAGGAATTTCATTTTTGAATACCTTATGAATATGTTATCAGCCTTCATTTGGGATCGCATAGTTGACTTCAATACCTATTTTTGCCATTTAATTTTTTGCACGCTAGTACACGATGGAGCTCTCTGGGTAGGTAGGAATTTTATCTGATTCATTCATGGAATATAAGACTAAAAATGGAACAGAAAGTTCTTTCCTACAGCTTATTGTTTAAATGAATAAGATGCAAACTATGGACGCTCAGAACTTTTCAGACTACAAACTAAAAGATATTGTGTGTACTATACAGTACATATTTTTCTTCTTAATGTTCCGTTTTCTATCAAAAGTTGGATATTAACATGAGTATTTTATTCAAGAAGCAGGCACTGACCATTACCTAGTAGAAACTAGAATTAGAATGAATACAATGCTAAACAACAAGGGTGAAGACAGAGGAAGTGTCACAACAGAACGAATAAAGAGCTATAAGCTGCGAGATCCACAAATCAGGATAATATATGTGGAAGAAACGGAAAAGCAAATACAAAATTGTAACAGGGAGGAACAAAGGACGAATTTGAAAGATAAATGGAAAGAATTCAAAGATTCAATATTAAAAGTGGCAAGACAAACATGTAGATATAGTAGAAGTAGTAATACCAAGAAACAAACAAGCTGGTGGAGCGCAGAAATATCAAGAAAGAAGTTAAAGAAAAGATTGTGGAAAAACTGTTTACAAAGTAGAAGTCAAAAACATATGACATAGACATAATATACAAAGTACAAAAAATAAAGTTAATGAAATGATCAAAGAGGCAAAAAAGGATACCTGGGAAGAGTTTGGAAGAAAGCAGGAAAATAGTGAAGGAAACAAGAAGGTATTTTAAGAACACTCAGAAGCATGAAAGATCCAAAAAGAGTAAATCTTAATCAAATAAAAAATCAACAGGGAAATATCATAACAGAGAAGAAAAAATTATCGAGCGATGGCAAGAATATTTTACGGGGCTACTAAATAGTGAAAATAAAATGGAGTCGACCATAATATTGACATACATTTCCCGGGATCGAGATTGTACTTCACTCATGGGCGCCCATATAAACATTTTCAGGGGGGGCCAGACGTGAAGATGTTGCACATTATATTTTGTATAATTTGGATAACCTTATATAGTATACAGCACCCGAAAAGCTAGGGGGCACGGCCTAGCACAGGGGGGGGGGTTTGACTTCACCTATTAGATGTTTTTACTGATCGTTATTGTGATGGTTTTTGTTAGTTCTCTCCCCAACCTGACTACTATTTGCGCACTGTTTCCTTTTCTACTCCTCACTTGGTCACTCTTTGTCTTGCCCATATAACAGAAAATTAATTTAAATAATACTTTATTTAACTTCTTCCGATCGTAGGTTATGTTTAACTGTTTAACCCTTATCGACTGACATACGATATGCCATACCGCGCCGAAAATATATTTTGTTGTAAGACTTGTTTTATAAAAGATTCCTAGAACACCATCTGTGTATTACCATTGATTGTGTGTGTTTATAATCAATGGTATTACCTTCAAGTGGTGAGTAATTTTACTTGCTCCCAACTGCTGCAGTTTTAAATGGGAAAATCTCATGGTACAAAGACGCCAGGTACGATAGCCGGAATATCCGACATTCGGATGAGTTCGCGCATGGCGTCACAATGAGAGTGATTTTAAATATTCCCCATTTAAAACATTAGCGCTCGGAACACAATTAGTTTTAAATTGGTTATAAAAAGTAATTTTAATAGATTAATATGATTTCTGTTTAACTATTTCGGATTTATTGAAATGCAGGTGTTTTATTATTTTGATTTAAAAAATTAGTTAACAATACAATGAACAAAAATAAACTAAAATAAATTTGTGAGTTATATTTAAAAAAAAATTGTATTCGTCGCTTTTTAAATAAATTTTACGAGTTTGTTTTTGATTGGCTTGTCTTATTTGGCGCCAGTGTTGGAGGGGATCGAGCCATGGGCGTACATATAAAAATTGGTGGGGGCTAGACGTGAAGATGTTGCACATTACATTTTGTATACTTTGGATGACAATATACAGTTTAAAGCACCCGAAAAGCCATGGGGGGCCAAGGCCCCCTTACCCATATGTATCATCATCCATCCTCAAAAGTCCACTGCCGAACATAGGCCTCCTCCCCTCGTTTCCAACCCCATCTATCTTGCGCCGCTCTCATCCAGTTTTTATTTACCTTTCTTAAGTCGTCAGTCCATCTTGTAGGCGGTCGACCGACGCTTCTCTTGTCTTCTCTTGGCCTCCATTCCAATAACCTCTTCGTCCATCGCCCATCTGTCATTCTGACTATGTGTCCTGTCCATCTCCACTTCAACCTGGCTATCCTCTCGATGACGTCAGTCACCTTTGTTCTTCTTCTGATTTCTTCGTTTCTGATTTTGTCTCGCAATGTTATTCCTAACATTGACCGCTCCATTCTTCTCTGCGTGACTCTTAGTTTGGTAGCCGAGGCTTTAGTTAAGGTAAGTGTTTCTGATCCGTACGTCAATACTGGGAGGACGCACTGATCAAATACCTTTCTCTTTAGGCATGTGGGCAACTCACTTTTAAAAGTTTCTCTCAGTTTTCCAAATGCTGCCCACCCAATCTGACCCATATGTATGGGAGCCTATAAATCGAGCCTTCATTTAGTTGCAACGTAAACAGATGAAAATAATTGATTATTAATGGTCTGAAACAAAATCACAAAACAAATAAAATACAAGACTTTAAGTTACAATTTTCTTTAATTTTCTCTTATTTCTCATATTTTCTTTAAGTGTTAAGTTTAATTTCTTAATCCTAAAATACATGCGCGACCGAAAGAACAGGTGTTTGGTTTTGTAATCACATTCAATCTTTTGAGACAATTCAATCAGTCGTGGCAAATAATTTTTCCCTGACTTTAACTGAAGTCCAGACACATTGAAATTATTAAATATAGTATTCAGTTGATGCATTTTTACCACCAATTCTTCTGGAGGTTTCATTAGGCCCCCTTCGGAGACTTGGCCAATCCACGTGTAAGTGGAAGTATTCGTACTTTCAGGCAAACTTCTTGCATATATACTCACTGACATATTCCAATGCATCATATTGTAATTGGTTTAATTCTTCAACGTCTGCATCCATTTCTTCTTTTTCTGCATCGTCAGATAAACCTGAGAAAATAATCTTATTAATCCTAAAAATGTTCAAGCACTTGCGAATAAGGTCTAGAAACGTAAAATATAAATACCTAAATGGTAGTAAGTATATACATGTGGCAGTGTCTAAATAAGTACCTTTTTTTCAGTCCCAGTCGGGCAGTTGGGGTTGATTTCATGTAATCGAATGAACTATCTTTTAGTAAAGTCGTCCCAGGAACGTAACTCATCAATATTGGCAATATCATTTTAAAGTCTTCTACTTTAAAATGTATAATACATGTCTGAATTGCCGATATAAATGAGTCAGATTAAATAAATTATTAGAAGAATTTTTTACTGAGCAACAACATTTTTCTTTAATTTAGTATTATTTTGTATTTTGACAACGACACTTGACTTGGGCGTCGAAACGTTACTAAAATCATTTTTTTGGTAAAATTGTCGCTTATCTCCCATTGAAAATAGTTGATTATAATTTATATAATATATCAAATCATCAAATCACCAATGTTATACATAATTATATTTATAGTTATCCATATTTAAATTTCAATCATTTCTGTAAAATTCAATAATTTGTCGACCGAATGAAATTTTAAAACTAATTTGTACATTATTTATTTATTAACGGCATCCATTTACAAAAATTTTAAGAAAGCTATACTTTATAAACAATATATTTTAAACTATCAAACATCTCAGAATATTAAACTACAACAAACTTATTTTAAGATACCCTTCAGTTGTTTTTTAAATAAACTAATTTTGGAGACAATACATTAAGGGGTAAATAATAATTCTTTCACACTAACAAGCCTATTAATCAACTTAAATCTCACAAAAATCTCCCCAAAAGCTAAAAAATCGGTTATTACAACAGCGGCTACTCTCTTTGTGACGTCGACAGACCGCGATCAGCTGATAGTCGCATGTGCAATATCGTACCTGGCGTCTTTGTACCATGGGAAAATCTCACCACGAGGTTGAAGCGCGTGTTGATGCGAGCTTCAAGTGTTTAAAAATTTAGACGTCGGCAAGGAGAGATATAATAATATATAATAGTAAAAAAGAAAGAGAACGCAGTTACCACCCTACAAGACCGTAAAATTAGTAATATTTACTTTGTGATCAAATGGGTCAAAGCATATATATGTCCCGAAGAATAAAGGCAACCAGCCCCCAGTGGCGGAGGTAAAAATATTAGTAGGTTGGTTAATTCTCACAATGATAAAAATTAAAATAAAACGTAGTTTGACCATAAAATTACCGCGACACTGATCGTACCCTTGGTTGACGAGACGATCCACAGGACAATAAATTTTAGCATTTGGTGTTATCTTAAGGGTCATAAATATCAAATTTTGATAGAAATTTCTCTATTTCACGTTGCGTTTAATCTTTTTCGCGTTGGGTTGGATCCCGTCTTCAGTTTTTATCTTTTTCTGTTACATTTTTCTATTTCACTCACAATGTAGCGCCACGTTCCGTCAGTTTTCTGCTTATAATATGGGTTAGTCTTTGAGCTATGTTGACGTAAAGTTTTCAAGCGGTATCACATAGCGCATGTCAGTGTTTACGTTTCTATAGTTAAAATCAGTCCAGTGTATTCTTTCGCGATTAGTATGGCAGCAAGTTCATCCAGTTGTTCTACTTTCAAGTGCTTTCAACATTATTCTACCATTTTTTAGTTACCAATACTCAAGTTTTTTGTACCTAATTCAGTTTATAAAGGATTTTGTAAGAACCTCCACCATTTTTTAAATATTTTACATGCATTCTAAATTATTATGCATGCATTATTCTACAGCAGTGTGAAGAATCATTCCGTAGTTGACGTAAAAAACAAATACAGTGATATAAGACAAATTATTAATATTGAAAACAAAGGAGAATACGCAACGGTATGACATACCGCATGTCAGAGTCTATGTCCTGAAACATCCACGTCAGTAGTTCATTAAGGCCGCTATTATATTAGGCAACTGGTGACGCCACCAAGTTGCTCCACCAGTGACTCATGACGTCACGGGGCATTTAAGTAAATGAGACCTATTAATTAGACTACGACAACTGGTTGCGCCACCAGAAATTGTTGTCGATCTGGTGGCCGAACCAGTCCACCAGCCGGGTAACCGGGTCTGGTGGCACCACCAAGCCGGGGCATTATGTTATATGGACCCTATTAGACTGAGCAACTGGTGTCGGCCACCACTAGTTCATTTGTATTGTAATCGAGTGCTTCGTATTTCTTTTCTATTAACTTCTATATTTTCTATTAACAAGCGTATATTTTTCTAAAACCTTTTTTGTTGATTTATAAATATGCTATATTAAAAAGTTCTTATCGCAGATTTAAACGTTAATTGTTTATTCATTGTTTAAACAATAAAAGCTCTTTTTATATTTTAGAAATATCGGTGATATCATCACTTTACCTTGATCAAAAATGTTTCTATTTTGTTTTTGATTATGCTGAATCCGAATGTGACGTTAATTGGAAAATTAAAAAAAAAATTGAGCTTTTATATATAGGTACAGTATGTCTGCGTAACTTGGAACAATATGGGAAACTTTTTTCTTATCAATTTTACGAAAAAAAAAATTTTTTTATAAAATGCTCTGCATAGTCTATGTTATACGAGGTATGTTAAAAAAATTGTATGTAAAGTACCTTTAGATTTCACAACATCGAAAATTGTTATTATGAAAAGTTGTTAAGAATTAAAAAAACTATGTTTTGGGACGCATTAATTTTATTACATCATTCTAATTGAAAAAAAATGCAATTTTTTTTAAATTACGGATACGCAACATCATTTTATTACAAATATCTATAAGTATTTTATTGTTAATTTTACGAAAAAAGTTATTTTTTACAAAAAGCTTTATATGGTCTAAATTCTAAGATGCAATCATAATATATAAACTTTTATTAATTCTATACGAGGTATGTTAAAAATATGAATTTCGTCAAAGAGTAAAGTATCTTTACAGTTCACAATATTTCAATTAGAAGAATGTAATTGCATATTCAAACTTAGCTTTTAATTCCGAGCAACTTTTTATAAAACATTTTTCGATATTGTTTAATATAAGGATACTTTACTCTTGAGCGAAATTCATCTTTTTTGACATAAGTCGTATAAAATTCACAAAATTTGAATCTGATGGTTGCATCTTATATTTTATACTATTAATAGCATTTTATGAAGAATAACTTTTTTTCGTAAACTTGATAACAAACAAGTTTCCAATTGCATTTGATTATTTTTCCAATTCCAATTCATTTTATTATTTTTGCTGGTGGCTATTCTCGGCCACCAGTTGCCCGTGCTCACAATTTGGTGGGCCCACTAGTTGCGCCACTAGTTGCGCCACCAGTTACCTAGACACCTAAGGAGTCAACTGACAACTAGAAAGAAATTTAAACCATCTCTTCGAATCTGCGAATCTTCCCCTTTGTCCCCGCTGCCTTCTCAGCGGCTAAGCTACTGGCTACTAGGACAGAGCGCATCAGTTCCTCATGGGCTAGTGGGTATTGACACTAGACACTAGTTACTTAAAACAAGTTTAAATATTATGCAGTTAGTGCCGAAACAATTCGAAAGGATCTCCCCGTTGAACAATACTGTACGATATTATTATTATCTTGGAATGTTCTCCGAACATGAAGTTTACCTCACATCTATATCTTTATTCTACATCCTTACATCGGGATGTATCTAAAATGTTTATACCCGTATGCACGCCAATGGTGAGTATAAAATTCTTAATTGTATGTCAAAAAAATGCGCAATAACTACCTCTTAAAACCTACCAAATTTCATTTGCATATCTCAACTGGTTTTAGAGCAATAAATAAATCGTCGGTTTGTAAGAAAACATTCAATATCCCGTATCTCGGAAACGAAGCATTTGTGGACATATGTTTATAAAGCAAACGGTCATTATTTTTTCATGCAGAATTATCCCTTAAAGTTTGTCGCACTTATTTAGAAACACCCTGTATTGATGAATAACATGGCTAGTTGTTAAAGTACCTAACTTTTTTATTATCACGCATAAGCGAATGAATCAAAAAGTAAAATGTTAAGAAAGCCTAAGGCTATAGTTGAGTTTTAATTACAATATTTTATATACGCTAGAATATTCCACAGGGTGTTCCAAACTTTGAGAAAAAAACACACTATCATTGTTACACCCGGTGCCCGGTATACAATGGCACTTACCTGTGTAGCAATAATATTATTACAGCGATATTCTTGAATAATAAAGCTATAATATGCTAGAAAAATCACTCAAATCGGACAACAGGTTTAGGAAATACGAGACATAAAAAATGTCCCATTTTTAAGGTGGTGCGTTAATTTTGATTCTTAGTGTATTTACATGTAAATGTAGCAAATATTTTGGCTGTCTCAATCAAAGCAGTATTTAATTATGTTATTAATTTTACAAAAACCAAAAAATATACCTATACTCTAGGCTAATTAGCAAAATTCATGGAAAAGTTATTTACCAGCAATTTTATTGCTGGAATCGAATTATAAGATCCTATATATTAATAGTATAGGTATGCAAAGTCCGCGGATAGTGTGCTACTTTTTTTATAAACTAAATGGCGCCGACAAATCGTATTTTTTTCAATTATTGCTCTATAACTCGAAAGATTTTAACATTACAACAAAAACACCCAAATAAAAATTCACCGCAATTATGTTCTGCATAGAGATATGTTTTTCTTGATTTGCTCCGACGAAAATTTTCCTCTGAAAATGCGGGTTTTCCCAACAAAAACTCTAATTTTCAAATAAAGTTTTAGGTAAGTAATTATTAATCAATAATTAAATAACTTAGTGACATCAAAGCTTTCATGGTATAGATTGTAATTCCAGAAGCCGGTGAAAATTAAACGAATATTTTAGCAACAATTCAATTGTTAATTAACAATTTACGATCGCAATAATAGCCAAAATAATCATGATACATTGATCAAACGTATAAAGATTATAAGGATGAGATGCTTATTTAATATTTTTTCGACAAAATATAAATTTTTCGTTTTTTTGCATAATTATTAAATTTTGACAAAAAATAGTTATAATACGCTGGTCTAATTAGTAAAGTACCTACAAAAAAAGGTTATTTGCCAGCAATTTCATTGCTGGAATCGAATACTATGATCCTATATATTAATAATATAGGTATGCAAAGTCCGCAGATAGTGTGCTACTTTTTTTATTAACAAAATGGCTCCCCCAAATCGTGATTTTTTCAATTATTGGTCTATAACTCCGAAGATTTTAACTTTACACCAAAAACACTCAAATAAAAATTCACCCCAATTTAATTCTACATATAGGCATGTTTTTCATGATTTGCTCCGACGAAAATGTTCCTCGGAAAATGTGGGTTTTCCCAATAAAATCTCGAATTTTCAAATAAATTTTTTGGGCGACTAATTATTTATGAATAATTAAACAACTTGGTAAAATAAAAGCTTTCTTGGTATAGATTATAACTGCAGAAGCCGGTGAAAATTAAACAAATATTTCAGCAACAATTCAGTTGTTAATTAACAATTTACAGTCGCAATAGAAACCAAAATAATCATGAGACATTGATCAAACTTAGAAAGATTATAAAGATGTGATGCCTATTTAATATTTAGTCGACAAAATATAAATTTTTAATTTTTTTCCATAATCTTTAAATGTTTAAAAAAATAGTTATAAACAAATTAACATTTCTCAGAAATTGTTTATTATATTCTAATTTTAAAAAATACTTAAAATGCGTATTTCAAAGGTCTTGAAAATGAATGCTTTAAAAAATTTTTCCAACCATTTGCAAAAAAGTTATGAAACAGCAAAGTAAATATACGATTGCTCCGTTGTTTATAATATGTTTTAATAGTTTCAAAGCTTAAAAGTGAGTCTGTGGTACAATCTAATTACTCACAAACAATATCAAATATTAGTTCAATGGTTCTATTTTAATCAAAGATTAAAAATACTTTTTTTTGTAATTTTTAGCGCGAAAGTAGGCTTGATACAGAGCCGGAGATGTTCACTCGAAGCGACTGACAAGCTTTAAACTCGCGCGAGTTGTGAATGTGGACGGGTATAATACATAATACATAGCTACGGTACTGTATTAGTCTACTTTCGTGCGTGTAAATTACAAAAAAATATATTTATAATCTTTAATTAAAATATAACCATTAAACTAATAATCGGTATTTTTTGTAAGTAATTAGCTTGTACTTTAAACTCACTTTTACGCTTTGAAAGAATTAAAAAAAATTATAAACAACGCAGTAATCGTATGTTTACTTTGCTGTTTCATAACTTTTTTGCAAATGGTTGTAAAAAAGTTTTAAAAAATTCATTTTCATGATATTTGAAATACACATTTTAACTATTTTTTAAAATTAGAATATAATAAAAACTTTCTGATAAAGCTTTCTGTTAATTTGTTTATAACTATTTTTCTGATAACTTTCTGTTAATTTGATAAAATTTAATAAAATAAAAAATTTATATTTTGTCAACAAAATGTTAAATAGGCATCTCATCTTTATAAGATTTCAAAGTTTGATCAGTGTATCATAATTATTTTGGTTATTATTGCGACCGTAAATTATTAATTAACAATTGAATTGTTGCTAAAATATTCGTTCAATTTTCACCAGCTTCTGGAACTATAATCCAAACCAAGAAGGCTTTTAAGTCACCATTTTTCACTACAAACACACGATTTTCGGGCGCGTTTTGTTTATAAGAAAAGTAGCACACTATCTGCGGACTTTGCATACCTATATTATTAATATATAGGATCATAAGATTCGATTCCAGCAATAAAATTGCTGGTAAATAACTTTTCCCAAAAAATGGCCTATTCTCCGATAATCAGCCCAGACTACTAGCTATTTACCTCAATAATGAGATAATAAATCTCAAACACGCACGCGCGCACACACACCACATGTATACACATTATTAGTTTACAGAATCGATAAACAACATAAAATAATTAATTCTATAATTTATAATCTTTCTACGACCCATTTCTCGTTTTTTCACTTTATCCGATTTCCTCGCCGAATTCCCTACGGTATATCGTAATCCCAATATCGAATTTTGAGGCAGGACCCAACTCAGTTGGGACCTATTATGAGGATCGTTTTGAACATGCACTGATTTCTTTAAATCGATAGGTATATATCTCAAAAAGAATCCAGTTTCGGATAATTGCAAATATATGCAGTTTCTGGGAAAGCCGCATTTTTAGGGTATTTTGTATTTTACACGTAGGTATTTGGAGGTACATACAACTACGAGATATACCACAGATATAAACATATATTTGGTGGTAAAGACGTAGTATCTCTTATAATGATAGGAAAACTAAGATGGGTAGGATATTTAGCAAGATCACAGCAGAACAACCCTCCTAGCAGTGGCGGATCCAGAAATTTTGTTTGGGGGGGGGGTCATGGGTCTTGAGGGTGATTTAATTACCTATCTCTGATGCAAGGTGACTTAGTCTTATCAACCTTAGGATATACGTGGGTTTACAATTATGGGGGGGTCATGACCCCCATGACAGCCCCCCTGGATCCGCCAGTGCCTCCTAGAAGAATCCTTTTGAGGATGGGAGAAAATAGGCACAGCAAACTGGCAACGGTTGGCAATGGATAGGACTGACTGGCGCAATAAACTTGGGAAGGTCGAGGCTCTTTCATAGGGCTGTAGCACCATTGATGATGATGATATTTGCCTGGATTGTCTTATTCCGAGTGAGAGCTTTTGTTTTTAAATTTCTCACTGTCTATGTGTTGTCTTTAGTTGCTTTTGTTGTCTTTAGTCAGCGTAGTAAGTGTCATATTCTGTCTTCTGTAAGGAGAAATGCAAAACAGCTATGCAACGATTTAAGTACCTCTGTCTGGGAACACGGGATTAATATTATTACAGTCCATCATATTGAGTGAAACGACATCATATCAGTATTGTCTTGTTCAGGCTTGATTCAGTTTTGTTCTTATAGTTGCGACTAATGAATTGTAATCTGTACTTATGCCATAGCTTGATAATATGAATATCAGTTTTTCTGTCAAAACAGATTTAACTGATATTATTACATACACTCACCGGCACAAAATTCCACCACCCAAAATTTTAGATTAAATTTGACAATCCATAACTTTATTATTTGTACTCTGATTTTCAAGATTCTTGCATCAGTTTGTAGGTAAAGTCGATTCGCTTTTCTGAGACACAACTGTCTAGTGGCGTTAGTAATTTCTTTTTTGGGAAGTTCAGTTGCTAGCCGTGACTGGAAATTACTACACAACCGATCATACTTGCTCTTAGCCAATATTATTAATAGTAAACAGACATAAATAAGATAAATCTTTTTAAGATTTATGTTTACTCCCATTGGAGTACGAAGGGAACCATTCTCGTTGGAACTTTACCGCGCTGAGCAGATGGGACGTGAATTATAAATTGTAAAATTCCCTCATCTTCCTTATAGTCCGTTCTTTAACGGTAAAATATTGCCAAACCTCTAAATTTTAAAGAACCGCTTGGATTGACATGATATTTGGCATACACATATCTAACAAGTCAAAGAAAAAAAGTGATATTGTGCCGATATGTGCTTTTGCCCCGGGGGTGCTTTTCACCCCCTCTTGGGGGTGGAAAAGTATTCGTCCAAAGTAAGTCCGGAAATTCATAAACTGACTAATTTTAAGTAACTTTTGTTCTATAGAGTTTTTTCACTAAGTCAATACTTTTCGAGTTATTTGCCAGTGAATATGTTCATTTTTTCAACAAAATAACCACACTTTTAGACGGTTTTTTGCAAATAACTCAAATAGTACGTATTTTGTCGAAAAAATATTTGTAGCAAAAATATAGCCAGTAAAAAATTTAAAAAAATGGTGTATATATCACGTTTCTGTACCTAGTAGAAGCAGAGTTATAGCTAATTAAAAATAGGTTCATATTCGTCAAATTCCAAATGGAATACTTTAACGTGAAATAACCAAAAATGAAGCACATTTCGGGGAAAACTCATGACAACTTATTTAAAGTGTTTAAAAAAAGCTTTATTTTTGTTTTATAAAAAAAATTTCTAGCATCAAAAGTAAACAAGTTACGCTCAAAATAAAGTTAGTCCTTTTTTTTTGTTAAAAAATCGGGAAAGTCACCCCCTAATTAGTATCTCAAATGAACTTAATCGTTACGACTTCACAAGTTTCTTGACCCGTGTATGTATTGTTTATATGATCTGTAAGTTTCATCGGTTCAAAGTCCTTATTTTTGAAAGGGCTGTAGTTAAAAGGGGTTGAACGAGTCACTCATCACGAATGTATGCAAATTTAGAAACACCAAATCTCAATCAATTTTTGTCTAACACAAAAACAAAAAATACATGATATTCAGAAAAGCAATGCTGACTTTTTTGTTTTTCGAGATTTTTGGTATCTCTAACAATTTTTAAGTTATTTTGAAAAAAAGCCTATTTTTCAAAATTAAAATTTTTAAAAATTTTACTTTAAAACCAAATTTTTTCCAAAATAAGCACTTTGAATCGATGAAACTTACAGATCATATAAACACAACATAAGTAAAATAATTTGTGGAGCGGTAACGATTAATTTCATTTAAGTTGCTAATTAGGGGGTGGTCTTTCCGATTTTTTTTGCCAAAACAAAAGCCACCAACTTTATTTTGAGCGTAACTTGCTTAAATTTAATGCTAGAAACTTTATAAAAACAGAAATAAAGATTTTTTTAAACACTTTAAAAAAGTTATAATGGGTTTTTCCCAAAAAGTGCTTAATTTTTTGGATATTTTACTTCGAAGTATTCTATTTGAAATTTGGTGAATATGAATCTATTTTTCATTGGCTATAACTCTTTTACGAGGTCCAGAGACTTAACGCGTACACCATTTTTTTACTTTTTTACAGGCTATATTTTTGCTAAGAACGTTTTTTTTTGACAAAATACTTACTTTTTGAGTTATTTGCGAAAAACCGTCTAAAAATGTAGTTATTTTGTTGAAAAATGAACATATTCACTCGCAAATAACTCGAAAAGTGTTGACTTGGCGAAAAAGCTCTATAGAACAACAGTTACTTAAAATTAGTCAGTTTATCCATTTCCGGACTTATTTTAGACTTATATTTTTTCACCCCCAAGAGGGTGAATGCCAGTTTAGAATGCATATTTTTGAAAAAAGAGATAAATTAAAAAAAATCATAATTTTTAAAATTATTGTAATTTTCATATTCTTTTGATAATAACTCCAAAAATACTCAATATACTGTTAAGATATGTAAAATTTGAATTAATATGGTTTCGATCTTAATATTTTAGAAAAGTTAAAACATATAATAAAAATATACCAAAATTCATTTCGAAGAAATGAAAGTCAATTATCTTTGGATGGCCGTAGGTAAACAAAATTTAAATAGGGATTAAGTATTTTCTTTGTACAGTTAGTATGATAAGGAAGTGGTTATGTGTTTGGACAATGAGACCGGGTTAGGGAACAATTGTATTTAGAAATTTAAATGAATGTAATCTCCTTAAAAACCGATTGGCATGTAATTAGTTTTAGGAAATTTAGAATGGTAGGAAAAGTTGGTTTTGAATCTGACATTGACAATTTGGAATTTAATTCTTGGGAATCGTTGTCAGTGGACTTTCATAATTTTTTACATAATTTAATTTTACGGTAGAATAAATTTTTCAACGTTACTGTTTAGTGCTGGCCTTTAAACGAATGGGATTCTAGATGATAGTTGTTAAATGATCGTCAAGTCGAATAGTGGTGATCTCTGAGAGTCTCCTGAAGTAGTAAGGCAGATAAATGAATAGCTGTGAGTTTGTTGAAATAAGTGTCCTGACGGAGGCTCATCACGTAAAGCATTGTAAGTTATATTGTTCTACTTATATTCCAAGAGTCACCGTTGCATGCCGGAACGAGAAATAGATTCAGTTTATTGAGAGGAGAAAAGGCTAGCATTGTTTTTTGAAAGATACGTGCATCTGAAGGGGGTCATTGATGACAATAGGCTTGCAATAGTTTGTTGCGAGATTGCTGACTACATAGGGGGCTGCTAAGAGTAAATTGTAGGCGACCAGAGACAAGAATTTGGACAACTCATCATCCGAGAGACAGTTTTATTTTTTTTTGTAGAATTATTCATAACGCAAATTTCAATAAGTACTTTAGATAGTGGTAGGAGTATTTCAATAATCAGAATAGGAGATATTATTTTTAGAGGATATTTTGAGGGTGAATTTATTTCAATAGATGTTTTTGTACCATATATGTGTTTTATTCCGTTAGTCTTTGACCTTATTTATCATATGTAAAGCAAAGGAGATATTGAAGCACGAGAATATAAAACCCTGAGATTAGAGCATTAAATAGTGTGATTAAATCATAAGTGCATCATTAAAATTAAATTTAATTAATTAATTAATTATCTAATCAATTGCTTTGAGCACACCGATCTTTGAATATCACATTAACTGGAGCCCAGAACGTGGTGGCTTAAAAAATATCGCAGCTTTGCATTTGATGGTAGGGAAAGAGATAAGGAATAACTACAGGTGATCCAGAGATAATTTGACAATTTTTCCAGGTGTAAAAATATTTTTGATTTATGGATTGATCGTAGGTAGTTGATATTTACTGCTATTGAATTATTTAATATTTTACCAATCGTACATTTGATATTTATTTTGAAATTTACTGATTGCATATTTGATATTTGTGGCGAAAATTTATTAAATTTGGGGAGAAATATTTGTCGTGTTCTGCAACTTATAGAGTGTTGTAAAATTTCACATTTTGGAGGGGACAAAGAAAACAGTAACAAAAAGAAACAACATGTCGACCACAAGGAGGCAAAGCAAAATGCAAGAAAGCAGAGAGAATAACAGAGAAGAGGAAAAAATTGTTGAAGAAGGATTGGGTAATGAAGGAGATACAACGATTATGGAGAGAAAAGAACAGGAATTAACAGGAATAGAGAAACTATTGCAACTGATGCAACTCCAATCACAACAAATGGATAGAAATCAACAGGAAACAAAAAGGACAATGCAAGAAAATCAACAGGAATCAAAACGAGCCATGGAAGAAACACAACAAAAAATAGAGAAAAATCAACAGGAAGCAAAACGAGCCATGGAAATAACACAACAAAAAATGGAAGAAACACAAAGAGAAATATCACAGAGAATAGAACAGAAATTGGAAGAGAATGATGGCAAATTGGAAAAGCGTTTGGAAAAATATGAAAATGAAGTGAAAGCCTGTTTAGAAAAAGTTAAAGAAGAAATAAAGGATGAGGACAGAGAAGAAATGGCAATAATGGACGAGAATCCAGAATTTTATGAAGAAATATTATGGACAGTGAATACATGCGAACAAAATGAGGATGAAAGAAAATTAAAATGTGGAGAAAACATGGAAAAGGAAGTAGAGAAGATTCTAGAAAATTATGGAGATTTGATTAATGAAGAAAGCCGAGTGGCTAAAAATTATGAACATTCTTTTAAAGTTAAAAACTTAGAAAATTTTAAATCCAAGACATATCCAATCCCGTATAAATACAGGCAAAGCGTAGGATAGGAAATTGAAAAAATGATCGAAGACAAGGTGATAGAAAGATGTGACTCTCCATATATCAACCCGATAGTATGCGTTAAAAAATCGAGTGGTGATTTGCGATTATGTTTAGATGCAAGAAACATTAATTCACACACAATCGCGCAATACGAAGCGCCTTTGAACATCGAAGCCATATTTGGACGAATCACAGGGTCACACATTTTTTCCAAAATCGATTTGAAACATAGTTTTTGGTTAATACCTTTGGCAGAGAAATGTCGAAATTATACCGCTTTTTCGATCGACGGAGTGGTATACCGATTTAGGGTGGTACCATTTGGCCTACAGAGTGCATGCGCTGCTTTGGTTCGCGCATTGAACACAATCTTAAATAGGCATGGAGAATTTGTTGTACATTACATAGATGATTTATTAATTTTCTCACCAGATATAACAAGCCATCTACGACATATTCACACTGTGCTAGAAGAACTGGATCAAGCGGGATTGAAATTAAATATTAAAAAGTGTCAGTTTTTCCAAAAGGAAATACTGTATTTAGGATTCAAATTAGACACAAAAGGGATTAGTCTTGCAGAAGATAGAATCGAAATTATAAATAACTACGCTAGGCCAACCAATTTAAAAACATTGCGGGGATTTTTGGGAATGGTAAACTATTTCAAAAAACTAATACCAGACATCAGCACAAAAGAAATACCGTTGATAGCATTACTTAAGAAAAATGTTAGGTGGAAATGGGGAACGGAACAAGAAATGGCTTTCAAAAATTTAAAAGGAGCTTTCTCCACAGCTGTAAGAGTACACCACCCAAGATATGATCAACCTTTCATTCTCCGGACCGATGCTTCCATAACAAAATTCGCAGGGGTGTTATCACAGATCCAAGACGATGTAGAGGTGCCAATCTGTTTTGTCTCCCGTGTAACCAAAACATATGAGAGAAAGTAAAAAGCAAAGGGTCGAACAAGAGGATAACTTATATTTTAAGAGGGTCGATGGTAGAGAACTATATGTAATCAAGGAACAGATGGCAAAAGAAGTTTTAGCAAAATTACATTGTGACAACGGACACATTGGAAGCAGGAAGGTGTGGCTTATGTTCAGGGAGAACTACATTTGTCGAAAGGACTATACAATAGCCAAAGAGATGACTCGAAATTGCGAGACATGCCAAAAGTGTAAAAGTAAGAATTTCAAAAACGAAAACATCACAAAAAACGTCATAGCTCGGAAGAAACTGGATATTGTCGCCATTGATATGTTGAGCGATTTAATAACAACAACACAGAGGAATAAACACATATTAGTTATGGTGGATGTTTTTTTCAAAGTATTTAAAACTGTACCCATGTAGAACCACGAAAGGAGCTGAAATACTTCGGAAGATAGACGATTTTATCGAAACAGTGGGAAGACCAGACAATATTTTGTTGGACAATGCAACATACTTTAGGAACGACCGTTTTAAAGGGGAATTAAGAGAGAGAGGCATAAATACAAAATTTGTAAGCATCCGACATCCACAGAGCAACCCATCAGAGCGTTTTATACAAGAAGTCACAAAATTTCTAAGAATTGCTGCGGAAGAACATCATCGACATTGGGACAGAAAAGTGTTTGAAATAGAGACGTATTTGAACTGTGCACCAAATACGGTTACCAAGGAGACGCCTTTATATGTAATGAAAGGAACAATGCCTACGAGACCGTGGGAAGACACCGCCCCCAGACAATACGAAGAAGTGATCGAGGTGGTTCAACGAAGATTGAGACGAAGTGGAGAGAAATATCTCCAAAGGCAAGAGAGGACCCGAAGAAGAAGGCCGGTTACATTCCAGAAAGGGGATAAAGTTTTAGTGAGGGCACTAAGGGTGTCCAATTTACAAAATGGTATTTGTGCTAAATTGATGCCGGTATTTGAAGGTCCATATAGGGTCAATACGGAAAATGGGGTAAATAGTTATGAATTAGCGCATATAGAGACAGGGAAGATACGGGGTATTTTTAACATTCACGACATTTATAAGTATCATGAGTAGAGTTTGGTAACATAATGGAATAATTTGATCCTAAAAAAAACTTGTGTCATTTAAATAAATAACAGAGTTTTTCGGCAAATCAAATGGCGGGGAGTTGTTAAGATATGTAAAATTTGAATTAATATGGTTTCGATCTTAATATTTTAGAAAAGTTAAAACATATAATAAAAATATACCAAAATTCATTTCGAAGAAATGAAAGTCAATTATCTTTGGATGGCCGTAGGTAAACAAAATTTAAATAGGGATTAAGTATTTTCTTTGTACAGTTAGTATGATAAGGAAGTGGTTATGTGTTTGGACAATGAGACCGGGTTAGGGAACAATTGTATTTAGAAATTTAAATGAATGTAATCTCCTTAAAAACCGATTGGCATGTAATTAGTTTTAGGAAATTTAGAATGGTAGGAAAAGTTGGTTTTGAATCTGACATTGACAATTTGGAATTTAATTCTTGGGAATCGTTGTCAGTGGACTTTCATAATTTTTTACATAATTTAATTTTACGGTAGAATAAATTTTTCAACGTTACTGTTTAGTGCTGGCCTTTAAACGAATGGGATTCTAGATGATAGTTGTTAAATGATCGTCAAGTCGAATAGTGGTGATCTCTGAGAGTCTCCTGAAGTAGTAAGGCAGATAAATGAATAGCTGTGAGTTTGTTGAAATAAGTGTCCTGACGGAGGCTCATCACGTAAAGCATTGTAAGTTATATTGTTCTACTTATATTCCAAGAGTCACCGTTGCATGCCGGAACGAGAAATAGATTCAGTTTATTGAGAGGAGAAAAGGCTAGCATTGTTTTTTGAAAGATACGTGCATCTGAAGGGGGTCATTGATGACAATAGGCTTGCAATAGTTTGTTGCGAGATTGCTGACTACATAGGGGGCTGCTAAGAGTAAATTGTAGGCGACCAGAGACAAGAATTTGGACAACTCATCATCCGAGAGACAGTTTTATTTTTTTTTGTAGAATTATTCATAACGCAAATTTCAATAAGTACTTTAGATAGTGGTAGGAGTATTTCAATAATCAGAATAGGAGATATTATTTTTAGAGGATATTTTGAGGGTGAATTTATTTCAATAGATGTTTTTGTACCATATATGTGTTTTATTCCGTTAGTCTTTGACCTTATTTATCATATGTAAAGCAAAGGAGATATTGAAGCACGAGAATATAAAACCCTGAGATTAGAGCATTAAATAGTGTGATTAAATCATAAGTGCATCATTAAAATTAAATTTAATTAATTAATTAATTATCTAATCAATTGCTTTGAGCACACCGATCTTTGAATATCACATTAATACGTAAAAAATGATATATACCCAAATTTTAGTTTTTTCTGGGTCAAATATTTTACCTGTTTTACTATTTCCATAGGGTAAAAAATAACCGAGATAGAAACGTTTAAATCTTAAATTTTGCTGTGAAAACCATGCAACCGGGGCCATTTAACCTTTTATTTAAAAAAAATGAGGGGTCTAAAAGATTAAATTCAACGTGGTTAAATAGCCCTTGGAATTAACTTTCAAACGGTTTTTAGATAAACCTGATATCTTAAAAAATGATGGAGTTATTAAAAAAAACAATAACATTTTTTAGAAACATTTTTAAAAAATAAATTTTGAAAAAATTTTGGTGCATAAATTTTAATTCTGTCAACATGTTCGGGGACTTGTTTGATAGATATTTTTAAGTACTTTGACAAATGTTAAATAAGTTTACGTTATAAAATGCATCATTTTCCCGTTATTTCAGCTTGAATAGTTAGATGTTTTTACTCGCCGAAAAAAATATATATTTCAATTACCTATAACTCACTTTTAGTTAACATTAAAAGGTTTTTGTAGTAAAGGGTTTATTAAGTTTTTTATTAGATTCAATTTTGGTAATAATAACTTTGTTGTAAAAACTTATAGTTTTTGAGTTATTGATGAGAAATCGGTTAAAAACATGCATTTTTCTCAAGAAAAATTAAAATCTTTAATCTTCAATAACTCAAAGTTTTGATTTATTTTTATAACTGTATATAACAAATTTTTCTTAGAATTTGTCCCTCTATCGAATTATGGGGTTATTTTCAATAAAATAATTTTTACCCCCGAGAAGGGGTGGCATCCACCCCCAGGGTAAAAGCGCAAGTTAGCACCATGTCACCTTTGTTCCTTGAGATATCCTCTAACCAGTCACCAATTTTTATGCAAATCTATGGAGGTTCAACGAAATCGGAGGTAATAGCTCATATCCACCTTCAGTGACTGCACTATACGCCAATCAATAATTATTATTTATTTACACCATTATAAGGTATTGATAACAAATGATAATTGATAACAAATACACTCCCACTATTTCTAATAATTCTTTTTTTAATGAAAGATTAAGTTGATTTGAGCAGGTAATAGTGTGAAGTAGGAATTTTTGTGTTGTATGTTTCCTATTCCGAATGTGTCAAAGTGAATCTCGGCAGAACGAATTCAGTATACATGTATTGATGTCGTTCGTTATTATTCCGGTAACAAAAATTTTTTGCTTAGATGGCATTATACGGGTGTGAATGGAAGCATTGTTTAACCAAGTTACTTATGTTTTGTGTTCATTATTACTATTTTCGTGACCTATATACAAAATCTCCAGTTTCATTATTTATTGATTAGTATATTTGGTGATAGCCAAGAGATCCTTGTTTTAGGTTTTTTGTTAGCTTCCTCAAGGAATGGAATCCAAATTAGGATTGAGAAAGCTAATTGATTGAGATTGAGAAACTAATGTTGCAAAAATTCGGACGCAAAGCGCCACAAGACCACAGCATTAAGCGGTTTACTTTCATGGACTCCTGAGGCTTGTATAGAAAATCAGGTATAGAACTTGGGCCGTTGAAGATCACACGGGAATCTTGGCAACAAATAGAAGATGTAACAGATATGTGGATATTATACTGCCATAATCTATATAAAGTCTACTAACACAAGGAACTTGTCCATTAAAACTAAGATGAAATAGAAGAAGAACTTGATATACTCGAAAGCTAAGTAAGATAGGCACTTAATAAACTTAAACTCAACATGGCACCAAGTACAGTTAGGGAGCGTTCAAGTATTCCGTAACGCGATTTAAAAAAAATTTTGACCCCCTCCTCCCCCTACGTAACGCACTCTATAACTATTGCGTAACGCAATTTTTGAAGATTTTTGAAAAATCTTCAAAAATCGCGTTACGTATAACTTTTTCCTAGGTTTGACAAACTGTAACAGCAATCCACAGAAAAAAAACGCAATAAACTTTCCACTGCAATCAAACATGACATTCCAGATAATGGAGAAGTAGACTGGTTACAGTCTACAATTACGACAATACACAAAAGATGCAGCTTTCAAAATTCGATAATTACAGAACCATTTCCATTATTAATGAGAGACTGAACAAAAAAAAAATACAAAATCATACAAAAATACTTAAAGATAAATGTACACAAAGAACACCTTTTGTTTTCACCCAATTTTGAAAAAATGTGAAAACTTTGAATTATCCACGTCCGTCTGTCCCTCTGTCTGTCTGTCCTACCGCGAATATAACTCATCCGTCCTTATACCAGCTAGAATGACAAATAAGGTGTCAAATGAAAGCTTATAATCCAGGGATGGTACTAAAGGTGAGAAATTTTACTTAAACTGTCTGTCCGTCGGTCTCTCCGACCACGAATATTACTCCTCCGTCTTTATACTAGGTAAAATGACAAATGAGCTGTCAAATGAAAGTTTATAATCCAATGATGGAACTAAAGGTGAGAAATTTGATCTAGACTGTCGGTCTGTCTGTCCGACCGCGAATATAACTCCTACGTCATTGTACCAGGTAGAATGACAAATAGATGTCAAATGAAAGCTTATAATACAAGGATAGTAATAAAGATAACACATTTTAACTAGGCTGTCTGACCGTCGGTCTGTCTGACCGCGAATATAACTCCTCCGTCCTTATACCAGGTAGAATGACAAATGAGGTGTCAAATGAAAGCTTATAATCCAAGGATGGTACTAAACGGAGAAATTTGACCTAGGCTGTCTGTCCGTCTGTCCGTCCGACCGCGAATATAAGCCCTCCTTCACTATACCAGGTAGAGTGACAAATCAGGCGTCGAATGAAATCCAAGGATGGGACTAAAGGTGAAAAATTTGACCTAAGACTTCCGGTTTTAGAAATACGACTAGAAGTACTGTTTTAAAGTCACCGGAATAGTACAACTGATATATTATTCGACGCGTCTTCGCAAGACGAGAACAAATATATACTTCGGATTTCATGACTGTCTGTCCGTCTGTCTGTCCGTCCGCGAATACAACTCTTCCGTTATTAATACAGATAGAATGACAAAAATGAGGTGTCGAATGAAAGCTTAAACCCATGGATGGTATTAAAGATGAGAAATTTGACATCGGACTTCCGGTTTTAGAGTTGCAACCGTAAGTACTATTTTAAAGTCACCGAAATAGTATAAGCGATATATCATTCCATGTGCCTTAGCAAGATGAGAACAAATGTAAAATTTTGGTTTTTATACCATTTCCGGTTAAAAAGTTCTAACCAGAAGTGCAGAAATATTACATTTAACACAGTTTGAATCTTTAGTTTCGGTTTTGAAGTCATTTTTGTTTAAACAATGATTACCCAAAGTTTGGTAAAAATGACTCAAAATTAGTAAAATCGTTTATCAATCGGCGCAAAGTTACACGAAGCATTCAAATATCGACTTCCAGTTCTACTTTCGATTACTTTGGGTGAAAACCTAGGACTTACGAAGTCCAATTACTTGTTAAATATTAGAAAAATGATCGAAAAGTCAAGGAAATTGACAACGTCAAATCATGGCATAACTTTTGGCTGATAATAAAAGAAGTATCCCTAGCGCAACAGTCTTATAACTGATCAATACAAGCACATCACTGAATCAGTAAAAGCACTTGACACACTTTCAAAAGAATTCCTTCCAGAACAAGACTTCAGGCAAGGATGTATACTGCCTCCACAACTATTTATCTAATATATATCTACCGAGAACATGTTAAAGGAGAGCAGAGAGAGCAAGCACACTAAGGACGAGATAAGATAAGGGCATCTTAATCAATGGCCGAAAAATGAACAATTTTTAGCAAAATTTAATTGATCTCATATGTCTGGTTGAAAATGGAAGTCAAATATTTGGTCCACTAAACATATCGAAGACAAAAATTATGATAGCGAAGAAGCAACATAATACTCAGCCACACATAATCAGGATTGACCGGTTTGATGTTGTAAATCCCTACTTGTATCTGGGATCATCATCATCCGGGAATCAGCAATTTTTAATTATTTCCTCTCATATTACATAAAGTAATTACAGAAGGATAGCTAAGCCCTATGGCTTATAATCCTATAACGTTGAATTTGTCTCTGAAAGGAACCTAAAAATTAGATATTCAATAAAAAATTTTAATTTTAAAATAAACCTATTCAGTTTAAAAAAACTATTTTTTCGAAAATCATTCTTTTTTTGTCTGTTGTTTTATCGTGGTGATGCAGATTAATGGATGTTTTAGTTATAGTAATCTATTACTATTGTATTTTGGTCTACTATGTTTCAAAAACAAATACATACCAATATATCTTCGACTGTCGCAAAAATCGTATAGCTCTTTATGTATCAGATGTTTTATCTGTTGCTTGTTTGTGTTGTAACACGAGACATCTGTCACTTATTGTCTTCCGCAGTGGTTGCTAGTAGCACATCGAAAGTAGGGCAATAAATAATGCACTGTATACAACCGACGACGCAGCTGGTCGTAAGCGCCAGATGCACTTTTGATTGCTTCCTAAACTGAGTTCCATTCCTCAATTCAATCAGCGCTAATGCGTCTACGTCAGACAACGAGGGACATTTTGCTTAACAGTCAGGTGTAAAATTTGATCACGATTTAATATGCGCCCAAAAACAATGCCATTAATCTTATCGAGATGACATGGATTATCACAGCGGGGTTAGAAACCTCTATGGATTTCATGCATGGTCTCTATAATTAGCAGAAACTTGATAAATCTATTTTTAACTTAGCAGGGCAATATATTACGACTTTCAGTTTTTATTAACGTTGATATACAGGGTTCTTATAAAAAATAAAGGAAATTATTTTTCTGGATTTATATTGTTATATTTCTATTTGATATGAAAATTAAATTTTGATAATTATAAACAGAATTCAATTTAATATAAAATATTTTCAATTTTCTCAACCACGGGCATATAAATTTAGAACAACCTGTATACAACAAATTGTTATATTTAATTTTAAGAAGTGATTAAACGAAACTCGGGACAATGCGCTTAGAACAAACAAAGTGAATGGCGCGTACCATTATCGTTGTTCGCGGAAGGTTCGATCATTAGCCTATGCTAAATAAAACTCAAGTGAAATCGATAATAGGTCATTATCGTTGTTCGCGGAAGGTTCGATCATTAGCTTATGCTAAATAAGACTCAGTTGAATTAGATAATAGATCATTAAATTTTGTAATTAGTAGAAAGTAATTTTAGAATGGGAATTAACTATTTTTCTTTTGAAATCCATTAAGCATATTTAGAAAGATTAAAAATTGGTTTTGAGGAATACTGCGAATGAGAGTTGGTGGTGGAAGTTTGATTTGTGAATCTGGAAGGGATATTTAGAAAGTAGGGGAATGAATGGCAAATAGAGATCAGAATGTTTTGAGCTGTCGAGAAGTGAAGTCCAGTAGTAGACGGTAGTGTACGGAGAGTGAGAAAGCCGGTGTAGTTCCGTGAGTGTGGAGTATCTATCGTGGAACGAGAGGTAGGCCAGGTTGAGAGTAAAAGAACCTCCTTGAGCCAAGAGTTCCCGGTAGCTGATTGCAGTTTCGAAAAAGGTAGAACACAGCATCACGACAGAAGCAGGAAACGAGAGCTATACGAGCTAGTTTCAGAGGAGAACATTACTGGAAGCCAGGACGAGGTTTTGATTGCAGCCAAGGATAGCAGGAAACGGGTTTTGTGTGAAGACATTCTCAGTTCACCAGAAAAAGGTCAGTCTCATTTGTTTGGACATGAATGTATGGGTTTTTCGTATTAAATACCACATTTAAAATTGAAGAAACATAATCAATAATATCAGAAAAGCTTCATCAAACTTAAATAGAATTGTTGCTAATAAATCATAATAGTTCAATGTTAATAAAAACTTTCAATTGGAAACCAAAAGGAAATAAGATCCCCATGTGTAAATGTTATGTTTAAGAATAATAAGATATAGCAAATATTAAGCAGTGATTGCCATTTAAATAAAATAAACAATATTTTGATTACAATTGTAACCCATATGTGTTATTATTTTACTCTTTTCTTTCCTATCCCGATTAGGAACCATTGAGAAATACTTAGAAGCCACGTAAGTAAGTAATTAATTTTATAAAAAGCCCTGAGATTGAAAACATATTGATATGTGATCTGGTAAATTAATTAGATTATTATTAATGCATTGATTAAATTAAATGACATATAAAAATATTATCTCATATCAATAATCAAGATCACATCAATATTTAAAAAGCTCGCCGTGCGTGGCGCGCTTTAAAGTGCGCCACACACGGCGAGCTAAGCTTAAACTCTAAACTCTGAACAGTTTTTTATTTTGCGTTTAATTTTTGCTGAACAAATTTAAAAAATAAAGGGAGGCCTAGCTTACAAATTGTAGATTATATGTGAGATTTTATGGATTATTTTGCCTCTCTACACCTTGAATTAAATGCTACCATTTCATAATACATTAGAAATCCCACATAAAACACATATTTTTAAAGCCCGTTTTAAACATAACTTAATTCCTGCTAGCTTTATTCCTGCTTTTGTTTCAAACAGTAAATATAGTGGACATTTTAGGAACAATACATACCAATTTTAGCTAGAAGTGCCGTTGCGTTGTTAAAATTGCCTTTTCTCTCTTGTATTTACGGTTTAGTGGACGTACAATCAGTATTATCCCTTTTCGCTGACTAGACACCAAATAAATAACCGGCAGCAATTCTATTGTCTTGTCTAAAGTAAGTCATTGTAAATTAAAAGCTGATATTATCGGGTACAATAGAAACTCTTTAAAGTGTATTTATGCCAATGTTGATTGGAAAATTAGTGAAACTAGAGTTTCTACATGAAAAAAACTAAATTAAGAAATGAGTTAAATCACATTTGGGAAATACGAGGGCAGGTCAATAAGTCTTCATCCACTTCGTTCTTCATCGTGCACATTGGTTCGGCCATTTTTGAATTTAATGCACCATTGACGCACTCCACCTTCAGTGATCATTTTGTTCCCATAAACAGCATAAGTTTTAATTGGTTTGTTGTTTTTATCCAACATGAACCCTATTATCGCACCTCACAACTGGCGGGGTTTTCGATCGCGGCACACATTTCAAACAGCTGTTGTAAAATAGCGAGAAAAGACAGTCACTTCGCACTATTGGACAGTAGTGATGTTGAAAAAGTAACTATTCGTTACAAAGTACTCGTTACTTACGAATACCGAAAGTAACGATTACTATACAGAGAGGCAAATCGTTACTTTGATTACTCTGATTACTTCGTTACTTCGTACCAATCGTATCGGAGATAGTAACGACTATTGTATCTACTTTGATTACTTTGATTACTCTGATCACTTCGTTACTTCATACCAATCGTATTAGAGCGAGTAACGACTATTGTATCTACTTTGATTACTCTGATTACTTCGTTACTTTGTACCAATCGTATCAGAGCGAGTAACGAGTATTATATCTACTTTGGTTACTTTGATTACTCTGATTACTTTGTACCAGTCGTAACAGAGCGAGTAACGACTATTGTATCTACTTTGATTACTCTGATTACTTCGTACTTCGTGAAGGTCGTTATTATATCGGAATACCTATACAAAATACCTACCTACTGAGAAATACGATTCTCGATATGATTACCGTTACTCAAATACAAAAGTAATAATAGTAATCAAAGTAACGAATACTGCAAATGATTACTGTATACAAAATACCTACCTACTGAGAAATACGATTCTCGATATGATTACCGCTACTCAAATACAAAAGTAACAAAAGTAATCATAGTAATCAAAGTAACGAATACTGTAAATGATTACTTTATACAAAAGTAACGAATTGTAACGAATACTCGAAAGTAACTATAATCAACATCACTACTGGACAGCTACTGGACGGAGGAACGCCACGATGCTAAGATGGCCACGCTTGCCCCACCCCTAGCGGCTACAGATCAAAACGTAACGAAATTTCAGGATAGCCCTCGTACTTTATAACTGTTGGTATCGCATCTTATTATCTTGTTTTTGTAAGAACACTTTTAGTGTAGCTCCTTAACTAAAGGCTGTGTTTAGAAAAATAAATACATACGAGTACTGTCTCAGTTTATGCTAAATGGTAAGTTAAAGAATATCAAACATTTTCCTTTATTATCACTTGATGGGTCCAATCAACATCTTGTATATAAGGTATTCTTTTCGTCTTTCAATTTAATAGCCCCTCGACGACACTAAATTAACTCATTTTCAAATGTACGTGACAGTAAGAAATTGTGACAAGGAGAAGTGAAATTTTAGCCTTTGTTAGCTTGTTGGGCAGAGCCGAATAAATTTGATTCAGGTTTTGAATACTCGCTGTGATGACGGTGCTGTCAAAGCTACAATGAACTTTATTTTTGTTCATTTTTTTTATTTATGTTACAAAGAAAGGCTCTGTTGTTTGTTGAATGATTACGTTTCATAATCATCTAATCTAATGAATCTTTAATAAATTACGGCATGCCTTAAAATGTCAAAATAATTAAAGGTTTCTGTCACAAAATATAAAGATTTTAAGTTTAAATTGTATTATTATTCACTATACGCTGGCTTTATTTCAGCAGGGCTTATTTGAAGATCTTGCTTCTACATAGTTTTAAAATTTGTCCTACAGAAACAATTAAAATAGTTATTTAAAATTGTTTACTATTATACAGGGTGTTTCACTGGGAAACGGAAATACTTAATTGGTGAATAGGGTTCACTGAGCTGATTCTAGATATACCTCATTTTATTGGCTTTAACGTTTTTTATATCCGAGTTACAGGGTGTGTTATCGGTTTTGCCCATTTCTTTCTGGATCCATAACTTTAGAATTACCTTGTACATTTTTTTGATTCTTGGTACACATAATATGTGTCATTTAAAACCCAAACGACCCAACTACTAATCACAAGAAAAATCCAGGACCGGATTAACAAGAAATATAAGGTCATTGTGACCTTGAAACAACAACCTGTATATCGAAATTTTCAAAATCCGTTTTCATATTTGAAAAGACCACAAAAAACTTAGTTTAATGTTTCGTTTTAATATTTTGCTCAGACAATAATTCGATGATTTCAATTTTGAAATTATGTCGAATTAAGAATTCTGAGAACAAAATTATTGCCATTAAAATGTCGGCACAAAAAATTGAAGCGTGTTCTTTTCAAATGTGCAAACGGATTTTGAAAATTTTAATACATACAGTTGAACCCAGGGTTCTTTACCCGTGCGTCATCATTTAAAGCATACGAAATAAGTCGGAAATTTACTAAACGCAACAGCAAGTGACAGTAAGTAGCTACTGCTCCGATCACGGGTTAAAATTTGACGTTATCAAAAAATAAAATGTCAAAGTAAGTTTTGCTTTAAAATTTTGGTGCAGAATTACAGCTACATTTGAAGTAGCTTAATAAATTATTTTCATGTCATTGATTAAGAAATAAATAAACAATTTATAAAAAAATTGAATAACATATTTTCTGTTTGTTATTTTCTTCACTTTGGCGGAACATTAAACACAAGCATTCCTTAACTGTGTCAATGAGGTTAGCTTTGTACGTTGTCAAAATTTATCGTAAAATAACATAAACTTACCATAAAATTTCAAACTCCAATATAAAATTGTGAAAACAACTATTTGTATACTATAAAAAACTTCAAAATGCAAAAAAATAACAGCAAAAAATTCAATAAACTGACAGCCACAAAAAAAAACAAACCAAAACGTCAGAAATTGTACTTAAAATGTGAAAACATCCCCAATCGTCTTTTTTGTTCATAAATTTTATTCATTAATTGACACAAAAAAAAAAGAATGTACCTACGTAATTTATTTATTTCAAAATATCTTCTACTGCTGTTAGAAAACAGAAATAAAAGTTTATTGCACAAATAAAACATTGCTTTTTTGCTTAAATTCATGTTCAAACTGCCAAGAGGCAGATGGGTGGCAGCTTGAACATTGAATTTAAGTGAAAAGTAATGTTTATTTGTTCCATAAACATTTATTTCTGTTTTCTGACAGCAGTGGAATGTATTTTGAATTAAATAAATTACATACATTCTTCTTTTTTTTTTTTTTTTTTTTTTTTTTCCTTATTGGCTTTGGATTACTTGATCCATTCAGCCACGATAGATAATAAATTACTGTTTGCTACAATATTCCAAATATAATACATTGCATTACATAATACATTAAGTACATGTGCGCTCATATAATACTTATGCACGCACATACATACATACATATGTAGAAGTGGAAACATTTAATTGACCAGTAGGTATACTCCTCATTCATGGCCCTAACCAACCTAAATTAATTTACAAATAAATAAATCGACAAAAAAAAAACTACATGCTAATACTAAATACTAATACTAAATGCTAATAAATATATGTTTTTTTACACAGCGATAAGGCTTCAACCCGGATCAACTCCGCGGAGGTTTACACCCTCTTTGTGTTTTTAATTTTTTTTTCTTTTTTATTTTTTTATAATTTATTATACTTTTTTTTTATTTATTTATTTATTTATTTTTTTTAATAAGATTTAATTTTTTTTTATACATTTTTTTTGTATACATATTTTTTTTTATATTGAAAAAATTAAAAAAAAAAATATGTATACAAAAAAATATGTATACAAAAAAAATGTATAAAAAAAATTAAATCTTATTAAAAAAAAATTTTTTTATTGTGTTATTTTAATTTCATTCTTCTTTTTATAACATAACATTCTTCTTATTGTGTTAATTTAATTAAAAATTTTTTTTGGACACCCTGTATAAATAAGCATCTTAATATTTATATTACTAATAGAGAATTAAATAACCTTTTAAATGAGCTGGCACACGACCCCTATTCTCATTTAAAAAATAGTCGATTACGTCATCACGCCCAGATGGATGACGCACTAGTATGATATATATGTCAAAAAATCATAATTTAAAAATCAAATAACTTTTGTATTTTATATTTTTTTCTAATTCTGTAAATAAAGCAGTTTACAGGGGGGTCAAAATATAGTGTATGACCCTGTAAATGTACCGGGTGTCCCAATAAGAATGGCTCTCGGGCATATCTCAGGAACCGTTTATAGTACAGCTTTGAGAAAAAAATATTTATAACCAAAGCTGCATCGGGAAAAGCCTCGAAATTATTTTCATAATTGTAGGTCCACCACTAGAGGGCGCAATTGAATATCAAAAATTGGAAAATCAAAATTTTACAAAATTTACCTAATGAAAGGGCACTGAAAATCCAAGCATCGTATTCTTCATAAAATTCTGCGCATATTTGATTTCACAAGTTTAAGTCTACCTTTGCAAATAAGAGCTGGAGGTGAGTGGGAACCTTCTTATGAAAAAATGGCTGTAAGTCCGGTTCCGCTAAATCGAATTTTGCATACTTGGTCTTGTTTAAAACAGCTCTTTTTCGCCAATGTAAGTGTCTTATTTTCGAAATAGCCTAATGAGTAATATGCAAGCTAGGAGGCGTTATTTAATTATTTTCAGAAATCTAGTTTTCTTTGAAAAATATTAAATACAAGTATGCATTTTTAATCCTATATTACAAAATTAGACCAAATTCTTTTTTCTATCTCGAGATATCTTAAGAAATGTGTAAATATTAAACATAACTGTTACTGTCACCGGTAAACGAGGTTAAGGAAAAGTAGTGTGTTATGGAAAAAACAAATAAACATTTTCCAGATGTAAACGTATATAATTAATTAAAACAACAAGACAAAGACACTATTTAATATAACAAAGAAATAAAAGCAACTACTTACTTAGTCTTAGTGACTGCCTAAATGTTCAAATTGTTGCCCAACATTTTGGATGCAAGCATTTACTCTTTCAAGAGTAGATTGAATAGCAACATATTTAACTGTTTTAGACTTTTATTTGTGGGGACGGATTAAAGACCTTTGTTTTTGGCGCTAGGCCCAAGGTCCGTAAAGTTGGCTTGTCCACTTTTATATAACAATAAAATTTTCATGCCATAATTTAGTGCTCATTTAGTGCTAATTTTGTACCGCAGTCCCGAATTTTGTGCTCTTTATTTATTCAAAAAACAGGTGGACAAGCCAGCTTAACGTTAAGCTGGCTTGTCCACTCTTAGTACACAATGAAAAAATAAAATTATTCAGATTCTAAATAGGCTATAATTTAGTGCTCATTTAGTGCTAATTTTGTACCATAAACATTATAATGAAATATTTGTTTAAACAATTTGTTATAAACAAAATTTTAAAAAATTAAAAAATAGAAAAAAATTTTATGCTAGAATTTAGTGCTCATTTAGTGCTAACAAAATATCCATATCCTGAATTTTGTGCTCTTTATTTATTTAAAAAAGCAGGTGGACAAGCCAGCTTAACGTTAAGCTGGCTTGTCCACTCTTAGTACACAATGAAAAAATAAAATTATTCAGATTCTAAATAGGCTATAATTTAGTGCTCATTTAGTGCTAATTTTGTACCATAAACATTATAATAAAATATTTGTTTAAACAAAACTTTTAAAAATTAAAACATCGAAAATTTTTTATGCAATAATTTAGTGCTCATTTGGTGCTAATTTTGTACCATAAAGATTATTATAAAACACTAAAATTTTAAACAGTAATAAAAAAGAAAATTTATAGTGATCCAATTTAGCGCAAATTGTGTGCAAATAACTAAATAAGACATCGTGAGATCAAATTTGGTGCTCTTTATTAATGTAGAAAAGAATAACAGTCTAAATATAAAGGCATGGTGATACAGTTTTAATTGATTTTATTTATACGTTTTTTCAACTTTAATGTATATTAGAAATTCTATGTTGACTTTTTTGTCCACATCTTTGGTTAGAGTTCTTTGTGTTCCTGCATTGAGATCATTAAACTCGGTCCACAGATTATTTCTGCGACAGATTGTTGTGTAGTGTCCCATGGACAGTTTTCCTAATCCATTAGTCGACGTAAGGTCATTGTTAATGTAACGGATTACTCCTACCAGTAAATAATAATCAGAGGTCCCAAGTACATCGGGAAATTTTATCGGGATGTTATCCAGATGAGTTAATGTCCTGATGTCCGTTAATTGAATTAAGATAATTGGACCTGTAAAGAAATTATTTTAAGTATATGGATTTTCTTTAATTTATGTGTACACGTGAAAAATAAAATACTTTTGTTGATTTTAATCATTTAAAACGTACCACTTGAATCATATTGCACTTCTGATTGTCCTAAGCATCCTCTTCTGCTACAATCTCTGTCAGCTGTTAATGCTTCTTGCATTTCCACTTCGCTTAAAGCTTCCTTAAAGAGTAAGTTATCCAAAAAATAATAATTCGTTTCTCGGGTTCTTTGAGGGCAACCATTATTACAGTTTATGACTATTCCGTTAATTGGTAATTTTTCAATTAATTTTAACATCATGTCAAAAGACATCATATAGCAAATTATTAAAAAAGAATTTATTTTACTATTTTCAAATTTTTAAAAATTTTATTTATAACAAATTGTTTAAACAAATATGTTATTTTAATGTGTATAACTATCTGAGCACTAAATTATAGCCTACTTAGAATCTGAATAATTTTATGTTTTCATTGTTTATACTAAGAGTAGACAAGCCAGATTAACGTTAAGCTAGTTTGTCCACCTGATTTTTTAAATAAATAAAGAGCACAAAATTCGGGATATGGATATTTTGTTAGCACCAAATGAGCACTAAATTCCTGCATAACAAAATTTTCGATATTTTAATTTTTAAGAGTGGACAAGTCAGCTTAACGTTAAGCTAGCTTGTCCACCTGATTTTTTAAATAAATAAAGAGCACAAAATTCAGGATATGGATATTCTGTTAGCACTAAATGAGCACTAAATTATGGTATACAAAAATTTTCGATTTTTTAATTCTTAAAAGTTTTGTTTATAACAAATTTTTTAACAAATATTTTATTATAATGTTTATGGTACAAAATTAGCACTAAATGAGCACTAAATTATAGCCTATTTAGAATCTGAATAATTTTATTTTTTCATTCTGTACTAAGAGTGGACAAGCCATCTGAACGTACTTGCCCACCTGATTTTTTAAATAAATAAAGAGCACAAAATTCAGGATATGGATATTTTGTTAGCACTAAATGAGCACTAAATTCTAGCATAAAAAAATTTTCGATTTTTTAATTTTTTAAAATTTTGTTTATAACAAATTGTTTAAACAAATATTTCATTATAATGTTTATGGTACAAAATTAGCACTAAATGAGCACTAAATTACAGCCTATTTAGAATCTGAATAATTTTATTTTTTCATTGTGTACTAAGAGTGGACAAGCCAGCTTAACGTTAAGCTGGCTTGTCCACCTGCTTTTTTAAATAAATAAAGAGCACAAAATTCAGGATATGGATATTTTGTTAGCACTAAATGAGCACTAAATTCTAGCATACAAATTTTTTCGATTTTTTAATTTTTTTAAATTTTGTTTATAACAAATTGTTTAAACAAATATTTCATTATAATGTTTAGGGTACAAAATTAGCACTAAATGAGCACTAAATTATAGCCTATTTAGAATCTGAATAATTTTATTTTTTCATTGTGTACTAAGAGTGGACAAGCCAGCTTAACGTTAAGCTGGCTTGTCCACCTGCTTTTTTAAATAAATAAAGAGCACAAAATTCGGGACGGCGGTACAAAATTAGCACTAAATGAGCACTAAATTATGGCATGAAAATTTGATTGTTATATAAAAGTGGACAAGCCAACTTTACGGACCTCTAGGCCCACTACTCGATAAAACATTATGTAAAATCTAGAGAATACGAAACCCATTCAAAGCATTCCGAAAGCTGTTCAATCTTTTCTTGAAAAAGTAAATGCTTACATCGAAAATGATGAGCAACAATTTGAACATTTAGGTCGTCGCTAAGTAAGTATTTGCTTTTATTTCTTTGTTATTTTATAGTGTTGTTTGTCTTAGATATTATTGTTTTAATTAATTATATACGTTTACATCTGGAAAATGTTTCTTTGTTTTTTCCATAGCACACTACTTTTCCTTAACTTCGTTTACCGGTGACATTAACAGTTGTTTAAAATTTACACGTTTCTTAAGATATCTCGAGATAGAAAAAAGGTATCGACATGCGGTTTTTGGTATTATGTTGCTAATTTGGTCTAATTTTGTAATACAGGATTAAAAATGCATAGTTGTATTTAATATTCTCCAAAGAAAACTAGATTTCCGAAAATAATTAAATTACGCCTACTAGCTGGCATATTACTTATTAGGCTATTTCGAAAATAAGACTACTGCATTGATAAAAAATAGCTGTTTTCAACAAGACCAAGTATGCAAAATTCGATTTAGCAGACCGGACTTACAGCCATTTTTTCATAAGAAGGTTCCCACTCACCCCCACCTCTTATTTCAAAAGGTAGACTTAAACTTGTGAAATCAAATTATGCGCAGAATTTCATGAAGAATACGATGATTGGATTTCTAGTGCCCTTTCATTAGGTAAATTTTGTAAAATTTTGTTTTTTTAATTTTTGAAATTCAATTACGCCCTCTAGCGGTGTCAAAGCAGTGGCCAGTCAAACACCTACCTAGGTCTGGATCCCGCGTACCAAAAAAAGTTTATTAATAGCAAGCTGAAAATTTGTTAATGGCTTAACGGTGTCTAGTCAGACAAACTTTGATGTACGAGAACGAGAACACTGGAACAGGGGAGGTTTTAATTGTGGAACAGGTTACAGGTTTCGAACGTCATACTACGAAAACGTCCCGTGTTATCCCTTTCATTAAACTCTCATGCAAAAATCAGACTGCTACCAACATAATTCCTGTTATTTGACATGTTCTTACTTTGACTTATTAACATGCCAACATATTTGTTCATGCCAACGTAAAACTTATTAACATGGCAACGTAAAACTAATATTTTTCGAGTTATTCGCGGTTGAAAGTATCAGTTTTTCGACGAAAAAATCGACTGTTTTAGAGGGTTTTTTAAGAATAGCTTGAAAAATATGCATTTAATCACTATACCTGTAGATATCAAAACTGTATCTTTTAGAAACACAAAGTTTATAATTTTTTTACGACCAATATAAACCGAGATACGGCATGTTGAAAGTTAGCTTTTTCGTCAAATGCATAATTTGAAATATTCAAAGCCAAATAACGGGAAAACTTTGCATTTTTTGAGAAAATATTACACAATATTTTTTAAGTACACAGTTAGACCTTAAAAAAAAATAAATAAAAAGTTTCTATTAGCATAAAAATTGAGTGACTGATTAAAATAAGGTTGTTACCTCCTTTTTCCTATGAAAAAATTTCCTAAGAAGTTTGATGTATAATGCTTAATTTTAGAAAAATTGGAGTTTAAAGATATATTGATTTTTTGCAATTTCGTATTTTTCACCTTCTTTTTTAAAATATCCTCGAAAAAAATGTTGTAATCCTAAATTGTAGCTTTTTTAATAACTAAAATTTCTCTGTGCATAGATTTTCTTTACAGTGATTATTTAGCGAGGTATAGCTGTTTAAAACTTCTATTTACGAGCAAACACCCCCTTATTCGAGCCCTCTAAACTTACCCCACTTAAAAACTAAGGGATCTTACGGAATTTAATTTACACAGGCTTATAGCTCTTCTAAAAACCCTACAAAGTCATTTGTGAAAAAACTTTTTATCACCAAAAATGAAGGAGCTATGTTTATAGAATGTTTTTTTTTTCGAAAAATTCGAATAGCCCGCTTGGGAGTGTTTAGTTAAACAATGGTAATAGAGCATTTTCAATGTACATATATGTATAATACCACAGAACCTAACATCGACCTCGATGAAGATGACTAAAAAACTATTTGTATTTGTAAATTCGTATTTTTGTATAAATAGATGTTTTTGTACGTAATTCTACTTTTTTTCTGTATAGATCTATTAAATTACTTATAAAAATTGCAATGTTATTAAGGGTGGTCTTTAAGGGTTGAAATATTATATTATATCCTAAAGCATAAAACAATTATTATTTAACATATTAAAGTTTACAATGTTTTTATATAATTTTTGATAATAGGGGATATTTTACAGCTCTAAAAATAATCAACGCCCTTGAGCATGATATACAATATGAAGTACAGTAACACCAAATTTTTATGCAAAGCGATGCAAGCCGAAATCATTCTATTAGGACAAATAATTTTTTTATACATAGCTCTGACAAGGGTGGTTTTAAAGTTTTAAGGGTTGAAATATTATGATTTAGTTAATCCCAAACGCTTCTATCGGTGCTTCGACGATAAAATGTCGAAATATACTAACCTAGAATTACAATTGTAATTTTACCCCTTGACATTGTAAAAGTAGGCAACTATTCTTCCACGAATACATAATTTTCTGAGTTTTAGGTATATTAATCACGATAGAGAAAATTCGACAAACTATGATGTACTGAAAGAAGGGTTTGGGATCAGTGGCGTAACTAGTCTGACCTGCGCCCCAATGCAAGTATTCCTCGTGCGCCCCTATTCCCAGACTTATTCTCCCCCCTCCCCCGCCAACCTCCAACGAAACTAACAAACGACATTTCTCCGTACTTCCACGGGATACTATTTCACTACACACGACATTGTACAAGCCATATCTAATCAGCAAAGTCAGGCAAATATGCAGGCTTACTTACTTTCCGTGTCCGGAACACCAACAACTTTAAATTCGGTATTTCCAATGGTTGGCCACACAGATGGCCCTGTCATTTGCTATAAAAAAGTCTTCTTCTGTGCAGGTCTCTCTCATCTCTGTGCATGATAGTAGATGCCGGCTGGTCTGAACCGCGCCACAGTCGCAGGTATCGTCCTCCTGGTATCCCCATATTTTCAGGTTACTAGCACAACGTGAAACGCCGGTTCTTAGTCTGTTTAGCGCTTTCCAAGTCGGATACGGTAAATTGTGTCCAGCAACCATTTCCTCTGAGGAAGGAAAATGTGTCGAGATAGCTGACGCTTGATCTTTTCAGGAACCTTTTCCGAGATCATAGTCTGCTTGGCTGAGTTTGGTGGTCATATAAGGGGTGTCTTCGGTCCGTCTTCTGCTTTTTTCGTTCTACCTCTGACATGACCTTCCTCCTGATAGGTGTTGGAGCAATCCCAGCTATGGGGTATATCTCTTCGATAGGTGTCGGTTTCAGGCAACCCGCTATTATACGAACCGTATCATTTAGAGCCACGTCGACGTTCTTTGGGTGAGCAGAGTTTGCCCATACTGGTGCTCCAAACTCCACGGCCGAAAAACATAATGCTAAGGCAGAAGTGCGGAGAGTGTGTGGTTGTGCTCCCCATTTTGTATTAGTTAGCTTGCGGATAATATTATTTTTGGCACTTACTTTCTTCTTGACATCTTGACAGTCGTATCGGTAAGACAAAATTCTATCCAGACGGACGCCAAGGTATTTTGGCGTTTCGCTGTGTTCCAGCATCTGACCACGCCATTCCACCTCCAGCGGCCTTCGGGCATGCTTGTTTCTAAGGTGGAAAGCACATACCTGGGTTTCTGTGGGATTGGATTTCAGATGGTTTTTATCGTAGTATAGAGCTAAGTCTCCCAGGGGATCTGTCAGTTTCACTTCGACTTCATTGAAAGTTCTTCCCTGAGCTGCCACAGCTGTATCATCAACGTAACTAAATGGCCTTGTTTGTTGGTGTATGGGTTGGTCGTTGGTATATGTTGTATAGAATCGGCGCGAGGACACTTCCCTGTGGTAGCCCGTTTTTTGGACCCTCCACCGACTGTTCTTGGACTGGAGCATTACGTAGAAGCGTCTATTCTGGAGGAGACATTTCACTAACCTTGTTAGTCGGAAATCCTTTGTAGTTTCGTAGAGTTTTGCGAGTAGCCGTTGATGGTTAACTGTGTCATAGGCGGCAGTTAGGTGTATGAACGCTACTCCTGTTATTTCTTTCCATTCAAAACCATCTTCAATATGTTGGGTGAGATTAATAATTTGATGCAGCAGCACTTTCCGGGTCTGAATCCTGCTTGTTCTGGAATAATTTTAGTCTCCACATATTCAGCGATCCGGTTCAGTATCATTCTTTCAAATGCTTTGTAAAGGTGACACAAAAGAGAGACAGGTCTAAAATTCTTTGTATCCGCTGGTATACCGCAGAATATACAGAATCGGACTGGCTTCTTCTTAAGCTTCTTTCATTTGGAATATTCCAGTTGCGGTATTTTATTCATTCCAAGAAACATGCGCAATTCGTTTTGAAAATCTATTATACATATATGCACCGTATTTTTAAAAATACCACTATATGCAAAATTCAAAATCAGAGAAAGATTATTCAAACAAATATAACAGTAATTTTAAAGTTAATTATTAAAAAACATTATTATTAAAAAAATTAATTGAAAGTAAAATTAAGAGGCTATCCTAGTGTAAAACTACGAAATTCACATACTTTTTGTTAATTTCTAAAATAAAAAGAACTGTACTAATTGTTTTGAAAATTTTTATTAGAATTTATTATAAAAAGAAGTACATGTAAAATAATTTTCATAAGAAAATTTCTAAAATTAAACGAATTATGCGCCATCTACTTGCACCGTGAAAATAAAAACATAGCTCCACTGCTGCAGTAATTGGGACTAATAGAGACCCTGAAACATGCAATTTCAAAGTTATTATTGAAATATAAGATATTTTCTATACCACCAACTAGGGGTATTTGTGGCCAGCCACAGTTTCTCGTCTGTGATGCAACGTCCACGCCACATAAAAACCCACGGTCAATCATCGGAAACTATTTTTGTGGATCCACAGAGTGCCCGGCCACAGTCGCCCGTCTGTTATTGCGCTAACGGAATAAAATACCACGAATATTTTTTTACATTTTGTTTTTTCGGGAAGCTACAGGGAGTTTTGCTTCAACATATTTTTTTGCTAAAATATTTCTAGAATATCAGTTTTTTACGCCCCCCTAAGGCCTGCGCCCCAATGCACCGCATTGGTTGCATTGGCGTTAGTTACGCCACTGTTTGGGATGGACTGTATTATATCCTGAAGCATAAAACACTTATTTAACTAATAAAAACCAAATGTTGACCATATTAAACTTTAAAATATTATTTTATAATTTTTTACAATTAGGGGTAGTTTTCACCCTTAAAAAACCAAAAGTGCACAGCGGCTCAATATCGAAAATGAACTAGAGGGGGAAATAAGCCTAATCCCAAATTTTTGTACAGATCGATGTTCGACGAAAAATTTGCAAGGTTTTGCAATTTTTCCAGCTTCATTTTCTGACGCTATCCCCTTATATCCAATGTTCCCATACATCAAAGTTTGTTTGACTAGACACCGTTAAGCTATTAACAAATTTTCAGCTTACTAGTAATTAACTTTTTTTTTGTACGCGGGATCCAGTTTTTTGTCTGAATAAAAAATTTTCGTTGTAAACAAAATGTTTTTTAGACATCTAAACGTGTGTAAAATAGAGTTATGTAAAACATGTGGTACAAAGGCATGTGAACGTGGCTTTAAGCAGCATATTTTCGTGGCGTGTTTGACTAAACTTTTGGACAGCTTCGATATTAAAGCACCCTAATATGTCTGTGTAGATTTTGGCGTTCGATCCGACCATCACTTGTGACATCGTTGCCGTATCCTCTATTTTTTCATATTATCACGTTACAATTTTTGTGATATTATACACGAGCGTGACACCCTCAAAAAAGCGCTTAGTTTTCGAGATACTGACCACAGAGGGATGAATGGCTAATTTTATTCATACTTTATATTTTCGAGGGTGCTGAAAACGAAAATGACGTTTATTTGAATTTTATGTGGGGGAACATTGTCAAAATCGCAATTTTAACCTAAAAATAAAAAAAAAGAAATCACGTTTTTTGCGTTTACCTCGCTACAACTCTGTTCCATTTTAATATTCTTTTCTGAAATTTTTACACTATATAGCTGTAACATTTCTAAAGACAAAGGTATCTGCCTCAAGTTTTTATTCTCATCATAATAAAGGTTATGAATTTTTCAAAGAAAAAGGTGCGGATTTGTGCATTGCAAAGTTTAATCGCAAAAGTTGTGTGACGAAGTTTAAAATTTAGCTTCTCAATCACGTTTATTTTAAAGTAAAGAGTACAAAGAAGTTTTCTGGTAAGTTTTAGATCAAAATGTTTTATAGAAAAAAAATAGTGCAACTTTTAATGTCAACATTAGAAATCCCCAATATAACGCTTATTTTTTGAGGGACAGACAATGTAGGTCTAATTTCTCACATTCAGTACTATCCTTGGATTATAAGCTTTCATTTGACACCTCATTTGTCATTTTACCTAGTATAATGACGGAGAAGTAAACGTTATTATTCTATTATTCTTGTAGGTACATTTAACATTGATTGAAATTATAGTATTTTTACTACAAAAACGTTATTACGTAGGTCAAAATTTTTGACGTAAGAGAACTGTCAAAACATTAGAATGTGACTTTTCATTATTGCCGTGTTTATAATAAACATAACAATAATGAAAAGTCACATTCTAATGTTTTGACAGTTCTCTTACGTCAAAAATTTTGACCTACGTAATAACGTTTTTGTAGTAAAAATACTATATGAAAGAAATATATAGAAAACAGCATGGCAACACTGTGACCCACAAACATAAAAATTCAGTCACATTCAGCTGTGCGTTACATAGGGTGTTTTAATATCCAAGATGTCCAAACTTTTCGTCACTTAACACCATGTTATAACATATAGCTACAATTAACTTTGTTTACGAATTTTATTTTAGTTTAACAGTGTTAATAGGTAAACAAAAATATTTTATGACCTTTATAAACTCATCCATCAATAGTGCTCATTTACATGTATTTCCATTTTTATTGAGGAAGACAGCGCCGTTGAAATAAAAGAGGTTTATCTGTCGTAAAACCACATGAGAAAACGAGATTTCTTAGTTAAGAAGCCGTAATATTATCTTCATTACATGTATTTAGAAATCTGTAACATGCTTAGATACAATTTAGTGTCAATAAGAAACTGCTTGAAATGTTTTATACGGAAACGATAAACTCTTGAGTAAAAATATTTAATTTGATGTTACTATTTACTATGATGTAACAAGATGATAGATACTATGATTCTTCAATGAAATCACGTTTCTTTCTTAAAGTGCCCCTAGCCGTTCGTGACGTTGTTGGACCATCAAGGACCAAGCTTTACTGCGCTACGGAATAGCTCGGTTGATGTTGATCCAAATCACTTGCGCAGGTTTGCAAGCTAGCAAAACATGTTTAGAAGCTGTAAATTATTTTTTATGTAAAAAATCCCAAACATTTAAATATGACGCAATAAGAAGCCTTAGATCCGACAATCCAAAACTTATGTCATTGGAACCAAAATTCTGGCGATAACCTAAATCCGTGTCTTCTAAAATTTGTACAACAGACGAACGATAAATGAAGCAGATTAAAAGCCTAAAGACTCAACCAAAATGAAAGACATTCTTCATGTCATGTCATTAGTTATGTCATATTGTCTTTAATTTTCTCGTAGTTTTACTCCTATTTTGAGTACAAGCAATCAAAATTCGATTGAATTTTACCTAGATAAATTGACGGCTTAAGGAATGCAATCTTAGATTCCCCTAGTCTGCTTCATTTATCGTTCGTTTGCCTTGCAAATTTTAAAAGGGACATATTTGGGTTGTCGCCAGAATTTTGGTTTCAACAATAGAAGTTTTAGATTTTCGGATCTAAGACTGCACCTACATTGGATCCGTATTTCTCCCGATCCGACGCCGGCCGACGTCGGATTGAAAACAAACTCATGGTATTAATGCGTAGTGCCTATACTGGAGTGGGAAGCCCGATCCTATAGTGCAATGATAGTACATCGGATCGGATCGGGATAAATACGGTTCCGGTATAGATGCACCCTAAGACCTCGTATTATGTTTAGATGTCGCTATAGCGTTTACCAGCAAATTATTTCGTATAATTTTGCTTAGTAAGACAGTTGGTTTTTGTTTTAATTCAGAGCAGACCAAAGGCCTTTCTGAAGATCGCAATAGGCCGAAACGTATGAAATATTAACTGTATTTCTGTTTATTAAAACATGTTGCTTATCAACATCAACAGAAATCACATGAGTCAGGAACCACGTCAGATTCTTTTTTCACTGACTAATAGCGTTCTAAAAATTTTTATGTTCTGTTCTTATTTTGATCTACAGAGCGCTCTGCTTGTACTTTTGTCAACATAACCTGCTATGGCTGCTGTTCAGTGTTCATCCATGATATGAGGCTTTGACAATGTTTTTTACTTTGTGTGTGTTTTTTTCTCCTAGAAGCTATCTAGTCATACAGGGCAAAGTATTTGGCACGAGAGGACCGGGACGCCGTCGTATCTCGTGGTTGAAAAACCTCCGACAATGGTTTGGGATAACCTCTGCGGAGCTGTTTCGCAGAGCAGTCAACAAAACAATGATAGCCTTGATGATCGCCAACATCCGGACCGGATAAGGCACTGAAGAAGAAGAAGAAGAAGCCATCTGCTATGAACCGGCCGTACTGCAGCCAATAGGCTAATTGAGCATCTTCCATTCGTTTATGATCTTCTTCTTCTACGGCACTACAGCCCAAATTGAGCCTTGGCCTCCTTTATTTTTTGCCTCCACCCTTGCTTTTCTGTGGCTGCTCTTCTCCATACACGGACTCCTAAAAGGGCTTGTGCGTCGCTGTTTACTGTGTCTTCCCAGCGCTTTCTTGGCTTTCCAACCGGTCTCTTTCCCTGCATTCTAGCATTCAGGGCTCTTTTTGGTAGCCTATTCTCTCCCATTCTTATCAGATGTCCGGCCAATTGCAATCTTTGTATTCTAATGAAGTCTGACAGGGGTGCTTCCTTATAAAGCTGATAAAGTTCGTTGTTGTATCGACTTCTGAAGATACCGTTTTCCCTCACAGGTCCTAGTATTCTCCTCAGTACTTTCCTTTCGAATGTGTCGAGTTTGTTTTTGGATGTTTCTTTCAGGACCCAGGCTTCACTGTCATAGCATGTTATTGGTCGAATTAAAGTTTTATAGATTCTCATCTTTGTATTTCGGTGGACACTTTTAGACCGAAATATATGGGAGAGGGCAAAATAAGCTCTGTTTGCCTGCATTATTCTCTTTCGTATTTCTCCATCTTCTGATCCTTCGGCATATATTTCTACTCCCAGGTATGTAAACTTTCCAACCGTTTCAATGTCATCTTCATGTATAATGTTTTGTGGGACTATATTTCTTCTCGTCTGAGTCATTATTTTTGTTTTTTCTGTGTTAATTTCTAGACCCTAGCATTTTTGTTTGTGTTTTTAACTGTGCGTATGTTTCCTGTGCTCTTGTTGATGTTCTACTCATAATTCGTTTAATTCGTTTATGATACTAATTCTAGAATTCGGGAACAATGTACTAGCTTATACAGTTTACAGATCTAGTGGATGGATACTATATATATTTGGAGTGATTTCATTGTCTTCAAAAAGTGTTGCAATCCAATGCCTCGTAGTTATGCAAGATATGGTTGACTTTTCAGATTCTACAGAGTCTGCAGCTCAATTCTCAATGAAACAGTTCCATTGTATGCAGGGTATAAAGGTATGGAGGTGTCCTTTAACTGGCGCACGTTCAGCAAGGAACCCTGTATGACTGGCTGATTCCTGCTTGTTTCTGGCAGTACTTCAGCCCTATTACTACTTGACCGTCCCATATACATCTTACCATGTGTTTGACTGAGTATATTTTTCCCATGTGGGTTGTGTACGCTTAGGGTCCAGGCTTTTTTTCAGATGCGGATGATACTTTTGGCACTCCTACTGCCGGCTTTGAACACTGCAAGGTTATGATTATGCAAGTTTATGTTGTTTACATGTTTACTGTAGCGAGCAAAAGGTTGTAATAACTTTTGGTTACTTTTGGTCGGACATATTTTTCCAGTGGGCTATACCAAGTTAGTTTTCTCATTTTTTTCTCGTTACCCACAATTTCTTTATCACCTGGTACTCATAACAAAGTTATTTTAATGAGTTTCTCCGGAACTTAAATATACCTCCGGAATTAGAAAACAGAAAAATGCTCACGTACTTAAAACCGCAGATGGAAAAATTTGTGATCACGAACAACAGTGCAAAGAATGGGAGAGACACATCAGTGACCTTTTTGACGATGCTTCTCGAGAAAATGCTCCAAATACTACCTGTGACAACCAATTAGACAGAGGTCCCAGTATACTGAAGTCAGAAGTCATAAAAGCAATACAACAAGCCAAAAACAATAAAGCACCTGGACCAGATCAAATCCCTGTTGAGCTACTTAAACTTTTGGATGAGTAAAACATTACCTACTTGACTACTTTCTTTAACAAAATTTACAACGAAGAAAAAATACCAGATGATTGGTTGGAGTCACTGTTTATAACATTGCCAAAGAAAAGCAGGCCCACCAAATGCAGCGATTTTAGACTAATCAGTTTGATGAGTCACACACTTAAGATATTTTTACGTATTATACAAAACCGAGTATTCCTTCTGTGCGAAACTAGAATGGGTAATAAGCAATTTGGATTTAGAAATGGTCTAGGAACTAGAGAAGCACTATTTTGTATGCGCGTTCTATTACAAAAAAGTTGTGAATTCCGAAAGAACGTTTATGTTTGTTTCATCGACTTCGAGAAGGCATTCGACCGAGTACAACATGATACACTTTTCGATTGCCTGCAGGCAGCAGGACTTGACCACTACGATATAAGACTGCTGAAATACTTATATTACAATCAAGTAGCCTCTATCCAAATTGGAGACAGTCGTACTGAAAAACTGCCGATAAAACGTGGAGTACGACAAGGTTGTGTTTTATCACCCACCCTTTTTAATCTGTACTCTGAAGAAATCTTTAGGGAGGCTTTGGATGACAGACAAGAGGGAGTAAGGCTAGGCGGAGAAGTAATCGACAATATTAGATACGCTGACGATACAGCCATTCTTGCTGAAAATTTACAAGATCTTCAGACACTACTAAATCTAGTCAGTGAAGCAAGCTATCGGAGAGGCCTTAAAATCAACATTTCAAAAACAAAGTGGATGGCAGTTGGAAAGATTAATATAGATCAAGGTCAGCTTTCTCTTGATGGAGAGGAGTTAGAACGGGTAAATCATTTCAAGTACCTTGGCAGCTGGTTAAATGTAAATTGTGACTCTGATGAAGAGATAATAACTAGGATCGAAATATCACGGAAGGCTTTTATGACCTGGAAACCAGTTTTATGTAATAGAAACCTGTCGATGAATATTCGAAAGAAGGTGCTGAAATGTTTGTGTGGCCTATCCTATTGTATGGTTGTGAGACATGGACGTTAAAAACCACAATGCTAAACAAAATAGAAGCATTCGAATTGTGGTGCTATCGACGAATCCTAAAGATATCGTGGGTTTCGCACAATTCCAATGAAGATGTTCTTCAAATGATGAATTCGGAACGTCTGCCCATAAGCATCATAAAGAGGAGAAAAACAGAATACTTCGGCCATATAATTAGAGGACCTAAATACCATCTGTTTCGCCTTATAATAGAAGGAAAAGTGGAGGGAAAGAGATGGATTGGTCGAAAGAAACTTTCATGGCTGCGTAATATTAGACAATGGTGTGGCTGCACAGTAGAAGAATTATTTCGCGCAGCAGCCGATAGAGAGAGATTTCAGCAAATTGTAAACATGATGACGACCAACGTCTGAATACAGACACGGCACCTAAAGAAGAACTCATAACAAAGTTATTTTAATGAGTTTCTCACTGATTAATCCAGTTCATTGTCTGACGTTATTGAGCCAAGACATCTTTCTTCCTCCTATACAATATCTGTATACCTATCTATACATAAATCAATATAACACTCACGCTATATTTAATATTTGTATAATCGTACATCTGTGACGCATAGATATAACAACAGCGCAAGTTAATATAAACAGAAAAGTATGGAACATAATTCATTGTACAAAAGGGTCTCAGCTTAAAATATTTAAATAACCCAAATCATGAAGGATGAAAAACGGTTGAAGATAATTTATTAACCCAAGCCGTCCTAACGTCTAAAACGTTAAATAAACCAAAATCTAGAGGGTGTAAAAACGTGTTGAGAATCATTTATTAACAAGCGCCTTCCAAACATTCAATAAGTTATACAAAAAGGAAAAGTAAAAATATACAATATCTTTCTGTTTCTACATACTTATTTGAATTTAATATTAGTGCAGTCACTGAAGGTTTCCGATTTCGTTAAACCTTCATCGTTTTTGATGACAATTGGTGAGTAGTTAGAAGATACCTCAAGAAAGAAAGAGACATGCTGCCAACTTGCGCTTTTACCTTAGGGGTGGATGCCACACCTTCTTAGGGTGAAAATTATTTTAATAAAAATACCCAACAAATCAATAGAGTGAGAAATTCTAAGTAAAATTTGTTATATAAATATATTCAAATATATCGGTACGCACCGGAGGGACCGCAGACGTTCGGAAACAATTAGCGTCTCTTTGCAAAGACAATGACGTCGACTTTGCAAAGTAACAAGACACTTACTCAACACACACACTACACATTACTCCCCTGACTTAGTGATAAGTTATACAATTACGTGGCTAAAGGTTCTAGTTCTAAACCAAAGCCAAAGTCAGAGAAAAAAAAATATTCAAATATGGTTCATTCCACGAATATACGACTGTTTTGGATTATCGCGACAACCAATATTTTAGTGTACAACATAAGAAGTACGACAGTAAATGACTCTAATAATTATTCCAATAAACAACAATGTAATTTGCAATTTACTTTCGTTCTTCATATTTTGCACAATAAAATATTCGTTGTCGAGATAATCCAACACAGACCTAGTATGTTCGTGGAATAGGGTATAAATCATGATGAAAATAAGAGAACCCTTTCGAATTTTTTAGGAAAAAATGAAAAATAAAACATACAAATTAAAATTGATCCCTACAAGACTTTCTTTATTTTAGCATAAGTAATGACCTCAAAAATGTTGACCGGTGTAAAATGCATAATTTTGAAATAAATATGATTTAAAAAAATCGGAATTTTTAAAATTTTCGTATATTTCATTTTCTTTGGATAATAACTTTAAAAATACTCTATATACGTAAAAAATGATATAGAATCAAATTTTACTTTTTTCTTTAAATTTAACTGCGAGAACCATATAACAGGGGCACTTTAACAATCTTAAAAAATAAGGGATTTAAACGTACCTTTCAACTATCGTACCTATCATAAAAATTAACGGAGTTATTTAAGTAAAGAATTTATTCGATTTTTTATTATCTTCACTTTGGTAACTTATTTGAAGAAATTTATAGTCTTGAGTATTTATGAAAAACGGTTTAAAACATGCATTTTTTTCACGAAAAATTAAAATCTTTGATCTTTAACAACTCAAAATGTATTGATTTATTTTAATTAGCTACTTAACAAATTTTACTTGGCAATAGTCCATCTATCGATTTAGGAGGTTATTTTTGATAAAATATTTTTCACTCCCGAGGAGGGGTGGCATCCAGGAATGGCCAGGAATAGCACCAACAGAAAAAAAGCTCATTATGGCGCCCCCTAAACAACGGCTCCCGCCTGCAGTGCATCCCTTGCAGGCTTGTTATCGCCGGCCCTGGCCTGGTGGCATCCAGGCGGAAGCGCAAGCTTGCACCATGTCACTTTTATTCCTTGAGGTATCCTCTAAGGCTAAGGACTCACCAATTTTCATGAAAATCGACGGAGGTTCAACGAAATCGGAGGTAATAGCTCATATCCACCTTCAGTGACTGCACTATATTATTTCCTTATTTTCTTACTAAAGCCAAAAAAAGTTTTCAGCTACAGCAAGGGTAGGCACACATTTTAAATATCACTTTAAAGACGTTCAAGAATATTAAATATCAATTTTACTTTACATCCAATAAAAAAATGTAAATGAGAGTCTTTTGTCCTCAAACTTTGACGAAATGGATGAATTTTCAAAGATATTGCAGAGTTAAAAATACTCTTATTATGCTATGTTGAAAATGAAAATTTTCTATTACCAAAACACTGATATAATAAAGAATTCTAATTTAATTTGTATTCCGAAAGAGAAACATAAGTCACTACGGAATAATTTTACAGTAGAAAAGAATCAGGATATTTATTTTGAAAAGTTTCGTATTTAAAATATTGTGTGATGTTGAGCATTCTAAAGTAGGCCTTGTAGAAAAACTGAAGCAAATGACGATGGACTACCCCGGCTAATTGAAATAATATTCGAAAATAATATTTCAACCAACCAAGACAGTCATCGTTCACCCTCTTAGGTTAGCTCAGTCTCTCAAGGTGTGTGTTCGTCTTGTCCTAATCTTAATATGAACTATGAAAATTCAGAATGAAAGCAGACAAAACAATATTTAACTAATCATGTTTATTGTTCAATAAAGATATAGACCAGGGTAATAAGACAAAAATATACCTTGTTCGTGACATTTCATCAGCCAAGGTACTAAAGCGTTTTTTCGACAAGTAATACCTCTAGGAACAAATTGTAACTATTTCCTGCGTAGGATCTGGCGGCCATTTTTATTTATAAACAATTAACTGTCAAAAAATGGCATTTTTCCCTTTTTTTTCAAATCAATGGAAGACAGTGAAACTTATGATTTTTTTAGTACAAATATCTTTGAGACTATGGAAAAAGCTTTAAAATGACATATTACAAAGTTTTATATACTCATTTATTGTTGATATAATTGCGAACAAAAGCCGGAATTGCAAAAAAAAATATTTTCGCAATATCTATTGTAAAAATTAGAGTACAGCTTTGAAATTTTTGTCAAATGAGTGTTCTTTGGTGCTTAATATGTGATAAAAATTTCAAAGCGATTCATTTAATTGTTTAAATTTTATTCAAATTGTTTATCCCAGAGAGCATTTTTTTTGCAATAACATAAGTCAGAAAAAAATGACGTTAGAACCATTCCACAGGTGTCAAATGAAAGAGCATGAGCTATATTTTCAACTTGGTTTAAAAAAGCGAATAAAAAATGCATTTATTAGTAATAAATAATTATGTAAAAGTATCGTAAATCTCTCCTTTATAAACTTTTTGAATAACTTTTTCCAAAAAAATTAACTTTTTTACCTTGTTTTAAGTGCACAACTACCAAGTAATGTTATTTATATCATAATTGATAAATAATTGTAATAAATATATATAATTTCTTATATAACAAAATAAAAAGTTTATAAGGAAAGATTTACGATACTTTTGCATATTTATTTATTACTAATAAATGCATTTTTTATTCACTTTTTTTAAACCAAGTTGAAAATATAGCTCATGCTCTTTCATTTGGCACCTGTGGAATGGTTCTAACGTCATTTTTTTCTGACTTATGTTATTGCAAAAAAATGCTCTCTGTGATAAACAATTTAAATAAAATTTAAACAACTGAATGAATCGCTTTGAAATTTTTATCACATATTAAGCACCAAAGAGCCCTTATATGACAAAAATTTAAAAGCTGTACACTAATTTTTACAATAGATATTGCGAAATTAATTTTTTTTGCAATTCCGACCTTTTTTCGCAATTATATTAACAATAAATGAGTATATCAAACTTTGTAATACGTCATTTGAAAGCTTTTTCCATAATCTAAAAGATATTTGTACTAAAAGAACCATAAGTTTCACTGTTTTCCATTGATTTGAAAAAAAGGGAAAAATGCAATTTTTTGACACTTAATTGTTTATAAATAAAAATGGCCGCCAGATCCTACACAGGAAATAGTTACAATTTGCTCTTATAGGTATTACCTGTCGAAAAAACGCTTCAGTACCCTGGCTGCTCGAGTGTCATGGAGAAAACCTTATTACCCTGGACTAATATAATAAAAATGTGACTTATTAAATGCATTAACTAGACAAGGCGAAAACGGCGGGTTCGTTAGAAAAAATATTCCCATGAGATTTTTTTGCATAATCATATTCGTGAGACATCCCAGAATAAGGTTCAAGAAGTCGCCCACGTGAAAAGTGGTCCATTTTTTTTTAACAATTTTTTTTTAATCAAATTGCAAAAATCGATATGTTTGGCCCGTACAAATTTTTATTAGGTTTTTTGGACCATTCTGGACAAAAAAGATCTGTAATTTTTCTCTAAAGTTGATCGTTTTCGAGTTACAAACAATTTAAAATTGAAAAAAACGAAAAATGGCGATTTTCAAGGCTTAATAAATTGGTTAAAAGTTTATTATTATTAAAGTCAGAAAGTGACTAAATCAAAGTTTAAAGCCCCCCTACAAGATCCTGAAGAAATTTTTGTGATAATTTTATTACTAAGCTGTTATTTTTAAGTAATAATAATGAGCGCCAGCACGTATTAGGCGGCCGTCTATGGTGAGTGCGAGAGAGATGCCATTCCGGCAGTCCAATGGGACATCTTACTCGCACTCACATTTACAGCCGCGTCAATACGCTCTTACGGCTTATTGTTAATAATTAAAAATAACAGCTTAGTAATAAATTAATGACACAAATTTCTTCAGGATCATGTAGGAGGGGCTTTAAACTTTGATTTAGTCACTTTCTGACTTTCATAATAATAATTTTTAACCTAGTTGTTAAGTCTTAAAAATTGCCATTTTTTACGTTTTTCAAATTTTAAATTGCTTTTAACTCGAAAACCATCAACTTTAGAGAAAAATTACAAAAGACCTTTTTTGTCCAGAATAGTCTAAAAAACCTAAAACAATATGATATTAAATATAAAAAAAAAATGTCCAGACCAAAAACAATAATTTTTGCAATTTGATTAAAAAAAATTGTTAAAAAAAATTTGGACCACTTTTCTTGTGGGCGACTTCTTGAACCTTATTCTGGGGTGTATTACAAATGTGATTATGCAAAAAATCTCATGGGAATATTTTTTCCAACGAACCCGCCCTTTTCGCCTTGTCTAAACAAACACTCAAATTCTTGTCAAAAACTAACAATTCTCAGATTATACTTATGGATGGCTTGTGGTATCTGGTTCGATGGTAACTTCTTGATGTCGAATGGTACAGCTGGTGTCTTTTCAATCTGGGCTAGATGGTCGGCCTCAGGTCACTGTAGTTCTAGTTGATTGGTTGGTTGCTGTTGATTGTTGGATGCATCCTGTTCTTATTTGCCTGGAAGTAGCATCACCGGTGATGTATGAGGCTGGAGGCTCCCAAAGGGAGAAAGGCTGATTTTTTTCCAAAAACTAGAATACAAAACGTGTATAAGTTTTGACATCAAGAAGAAAGGTATTACTTGTCAAATATAGGAAAGAGTTTAATGCCCGATTTCACCAACGATACCTAAACAGTTGCCTTATTAATATTAAGTAATTCTTATCGATAGGAACTTCCTAAGTCAATACTTAAGAACAATAGCGTTTCATAACTAAAAGAACTGCTTATCTAGGAAATTCTTTCCTAGGTATTAATTCGGGTACGTTTGAACTATTTTTGATAAATAAAAAGAAGAATAAGATGACATTACCTTACTTTTTCGATTATTTGTCAATATTGTTTGTTTGCCAAGTTGGTTTCAGTTTTGTACTGTATAGTAGTTTTATTTAGTATGTAGTTAGTTATTTGTGAATTAGGTTTGTTAAGTTTTGTATGTTATTTGTATATTGTACAGTGAAATTGAGGAAAAGAAAAGAGTTGTAAATTTCACACTGTCGAAAAATTAAAGTTAGTTGAATTGTCATTAATGAAATAATTTTAAAATAAATATGTTGAAAATTGCTTCTTTTATTTTTAAATTTTAATGACACACTTTTTGTGATATCAGGAATGGGTTTTTAAAACACAACACTAGTTTGTTAGGTAGTAGGTAGACTACGTAATTGTGTCAATAGACCTGTAAAAAACTCCCAATGGATTTTCTATATTTTCCAACACATATTATATTAATAATATAAAAGAAAATACAAAATTACAACTAATATACCTAATATTACAGAATAACAGAAAAATTAAGGTAAGAAGCAAATTATTGACAAACGTCACAAGTACATTAGTCAAAATTGTAAAAATATAACTTGACTGTCAACGATAAGTAATACCTAAAGTTTAAGGAGATCGAAAACCGTATCCTACCGTAAGGTAATACTTAAGCGGTTTAGGCAATTCTTATCGTATGGTGAAATCCGTTTGAGACTTAGGAAATACCTAAACCCACTTAGGTAATTCTTAAATATTTAGGTTGATGAAATCGGGCATGAGAATCTCATGCCCGATTTCACCAACGATACCTAAATATTTAAGAAATACCTAAGTGGGTTTAGGTACTTCCTAACTCTAAAACGGATTTCACCATACGATAAGAATTGCCTAAACCGCTTAAGCATTACCTTAGGGTAGGATACGTTTTTCGATCTCCCTAAACTTTAGGTATTACTTATCGTTGACAGTCAGGTTATTTTTTTACAATTTTGACTAATGTACTTGTGACGTTTGTCAATAATTTGCTTTTTACCTTAATTTTTCTGTTATTCTGTAATATTAGGTATATTAGTTGTAATTGTGTATTTTCTTTTATATTAATAATATATTATGTGTTGGAAAATATAGAAAATCATATATAGAAGAAAAAAGTTTTTTACAAGTCTATTGACAAAATTATGTAGTCTACCTACTACCTAACAAACTAGTGTTGTGTTTCAAAAACACGTTCATGATATCACTAAAAGTGTGGAATTAAAAATTAATAATAAAAGAAGCAATGTTCAACATATTATTTATTTTAAAATGATTTCATTAATGACAATTCAACTAACTTTAATTTTTCGTCATACCTATGTGAAATTTACAACTCTTTTCTTTTCCTCCATTTCCCTGTACAAATAACATACAAAACTTAACAAGCTTAATTCACAAATAACTAACTACTAAATAAAATAACTAAACAGTACAAAACTGAATAAAACCAACTTGGCAAACAAACAATAATGACAAGACAAATAATCCAAAAAGTAATGTAATGTCAAAGTCTACACCGGGATAATAGAAAGGAAGCTCAGGAAAGAACTGGAAGGAAAACTAGAAGAAGAACAAGCGGCTTTTAGGAAGGAAAGAGGAACAACAGATAATATATACATACTGAGAAATATAATTGAAAGGAAAAACGAAATAGGAGAAGACTTATATGTTACGTTTATAGATATTAAAGCTGCTTTTGATTCTATAAATAGAGAAGTAATATGGTCAGTAATGGAAGATCTGCAAATCCCGCAAAAGATAGTAAGCGTGGTAAAAAGTACGTATAGAAACGTACTTGCTAAAGTACAAATAAATGGAAACAGATCGCCAATAATAAACCTAAGGAGAGGAATAAAACAAGGGGACAGTCTCAGCCCAGTTTTGTTTATATTAGTAATGGATAGAGTAATGAAGAGCGCTAAAAGAAGGTCAAGGCAATTACAGTCAATAATAGGGTACAGGAATTTAGTACCAGTGAGAATGGAGGGATTACTATATGCAGATGACAGTAATAATAGCAGACAATAAAGAGAAAATGCAAAAATTAATCAATATATGGGTGGAGGAAATAGAAAATTTGAAAATGGAGGTAAATGTAAAGAAAACGAAGACCATGATAGTAACCCAAAAGAAAAGGGAAGAAATAAACCAAACGATATTTAGGTGCAAAAACGAAATAATAGAAACAGTCTCGACGTTTGAATACCTTGGAGTAATAATATCCGAGGATGGAAAGATAGATCAAGAAATCTCATACAGAGCGAAAAAAGCAAATAAGATCTACTATGCACTAAATAAAACAATATTTGGAAAGGAAGAAATAGATAAAGAAACAAAACTGAAGGTATACAACGCAATCTCTGTGCCAACTTTAATGTATGCAAGTGAGACATGGGTAAACAATGCAAAAATAGACAGTACAATAAACGCAGCGGAGATGAAGCAGCTAAGAAAAATAGCAGGAAAAACGAAATTGGACAGAATAAGAAATGAAGATATTAGACAAAGACTGAAACAGGAATCGATAATAACCAAGATACAAAAAAGAAAATTAAAATGGTATGGACACATTAACAGAATGGACCAGGGAAGACTACCAAAGCAGGTGATGGAATCGAAAAGATATGGTAAAAGAAGGAAAGGGAGGCCAAGGAAGAGATGGATCGATCAGATTATAGAAATTGGACAGGAAAAAGGAAAAACACATCAACAAATGAAAGAGTTAGCAAAGGACCGCAAGAAATGGAAGAGATGGATAGAAGATGAATAAAACCTCCGACGCCCCTGAGGGGCATAAGGAGTTTCGAGAAAGAAGAAGAAGAATATGATAATATTCTTACCCTAAGAGACGATTTGATGAGATAAATAGCTGGTACCAGCCTGTAGTTGGCTTTTATAGCGAAATTAATTTTCCACCACCATTTTGAGAATTGTCATGACAGCGTGAAGTATGGGGAGCTGGACAAGCATGTTCCGTATTAAAATATATATCTAGAGAGTAAGAATATATGAAGTACGTTCCGTATGATGCTTTATATTATGTTAGATGAGTTACCTATTTTTTAGTTACCTATAGAATGGGCGCCAAACAGGTTTTTAACGGAAAAACAACTTAAAACGAATACAGAAGATAATTTTTAATGAAATATTAAAGAAAATAAAGTAAAATAATTATCTAAAAATAAAATAGCAAAGATATGACGTTTGTAACGTTATAAAACAAAGATGCTGATAGGAAATAGTTGGGGGCTTAATGTGTAATAATCCAACAAAACTCTAACTAACTATGGGAGCCGATTTTTTGGCTTCATCTAGCTCAGTCACTCAGGTGTAAGTTCGTCTTATCTTAGTTGAAACAGTGAGCAATGAGTCTTGGAAGGGACAAATAAAATATAAAATCAACTAATCATTTGTTTAGCATTTATCAATAAAATGAAATTAAATTTTAATGTACAAGCAAATCTTGCCTATCTTCACTGTAAAAAATGATACTTATGGCACTTGGATTGCTTGCTTGACGTGGAGGACGTAGTTGGCTCTAGATAATGTAGATATATCTTAGGTGTTTGTCATGTAAATCTCTGCAAGTAGCCGTTGTGCTCTTGAAGGAAGTCCCTCCCGGAAGGTGAAACAAATATTAATAAAAAAAAGGCCAAAGATACTAGAAAGATAAACTCTGTATTAAGGCATCAGGCATTTAAAAAGATTCCCTTGCCACTTCCCATGTTTTCGAAGATTACAATTTCAAGAAAATATTTAAAAAATAACGAATAGGCAAGGATCAGTTAAATATAATAATTATTAAGAGAATTAGTTAAATTAGCAAAAGATGTTGGAACATGGAAATGTAACATAGAAAAGATTGGAACATAAGAGAGGAAGAGGAAGGCCTCAGATGAGATGGAGCGACGACCTCAAAAAGCATGCCAGATCCAGATGGATGACCACCACAGCGCTGGATAGAAACCAGTGGAAAAGAGAAGGGATATGTCCAAAGATGGATAGATTAAGGCTCGGAGATAGATAGAAAGAAGATAGCAAAATATTTTACACGCATATACCTTAATAGTCCAGGAACCGAAGCTTTTCACCTCGCAATTTTTGCAAATTGGATCGATTTACTTGAAAATTTGAGAATAAGTAGTGGATAGTCCAAGGATCAAAATCTATATGATGCCGAAAGGCGCTTTTACCATGGAGGTGGTTGCCACCCCATCTCGGGGGTGGAAATTTTTTATTATATTTTGACTGCAAAAAGTTGATAAAAACATTCATTCTAAGCAAATAGTTTTTTTGATAAAATTAATAGTTTTCGATTTATTCACTATCGAAAATGTTAGTTATATGTATATCGAAAAAATCAATGTTTTTCGATATACTGATTCACGATTCACTCAATTTTTGCTGTAGAAATAAATTTTTTCAAACCAAGTTCTTGGGAATTAAATAACCTCCAATGTCATATTTAAACATTTTTTCATATCTCTGATGCTAATCATTCTATTCTGAAGAAAATGTCATTTTTACCAAACTACAAAAATTCGTTATTCGCTGTTAACTACAGTTTTTTTTTAACTAATCATTCTAAACAAGTCAAACTTCTAGAATCTATTAATAATACATAAATAAAGAAGAATGAATAAGGCCAATGACCAAAAACACCACTAACTTATATTATTATGCCTCCAATTAAATTTCTCCTTATTTTTTCAAAAAAATATATTAATTTTTTAACCGTAACTTTTTTATTTTTTATCTTAGAAAGTTTGGTAAAACAGAATTTTGAAGGTTTCTACAAGATCTAGAAGCCCATTAATATTAAATCTTTTTAAAATCCTCAGTCGCAAAAAGAGGTGACTTTGAAAGGGTTGGTAAAGGTGGTTTTTGCATGTTATTACAAGTTTTAATTCTCAATAGCTTACTCAATTTTTGCCGTAGAAATAAATTTGCGAACCAGTTTCTTGGGAATTAAATAAGCTACAATTTCATATTTAAACATTTTTTCGTATCTCTGATGCTAATCCTGCTATTCTGAAGAAAAGTCCATTATTTCCAAACTACAAAAATTCGTTATTCGCTTTTAACTTCATTTTTTTTTTAAATAATCATTCTAAACCGATAAAACTTCTAGAACTATTAAAAATACATAAATAAAGAAGACCAAATATGGTTAATAACTAATTTTAAATAGGGTGGTGATTAGGGGGTTGCTTCCGATCACTTTTCTGCTGAAAAAAATAGGGATTGACATTCTTTTCATTATAAGTCACTTAATTTTTGAGCTAGAGACTTTTCTTTTATTTCTGGAGATAGATATTTTTAAGTACTTTAAAGTAGTTCGAACCAGTTATCCTCGAAAAATGCATAGTTTTCCCGGCTTTTGACTTTGAAACTATAATATATAGCATTTGTTGAAGAAGAGCTAACATATAATAAAGTATAGCTCGATTACTATTGGACTTAAAAGGAAACAAAAATAACGATTTTGCTGATTTTTTCAAAAGGTACATTTTTATTAAGTAAAGTTGTTTTGATAAAACGAAAACTTTTGGAGGTATTGCAGAAAATTTATTAAAAACATTGATTTTCTTTATATAAAACTATCATTTTCGATAGCGAATAAATCGAAAACTATAAATTTTATCAGAAAAATGTATAGAACGTTTTTTGCTTAGAATGAATGTTTTTACCAACTTTTTGGTAAATAATATAATAAAAAATATAATAAAAAATTTCCACCCCCGATATGGAATGGCAACCACCCCCATGGTAAAAGCGCCTTTAGGCATCATATAGATTTTGATCCTTGGATTATCCACTGTTTATTCTCAAATTTTCAAGCAAATCGATCCATTCTGTAAAAATTGCGAGGATTTGTCCTATTTTAAGCTTCATTCTTGGACTATAAGTTTGAAAATTAAACATTTTTTTGGGAACTGAGGTTATGTATAAAAACAAATAAAGGAAATTTTCAAAAAGACACTGGATATTGTTTAATTATTAAATATAAAGAAATCGACTTACTCAATTGAGATTTAAACAGAATAAATGACTGTTGCAGGCAAACGTCGTCTTAAAGAGATAAAAGATGTAGAAAAAATACATTGCCACTTCCATTTTAAAATTAAAGCTGACATGAGAGAAGGGAAGTCAAGAGATGCCCTGACAAATATTTTTGTTACTTGGAGTGTGGCATAGAACCATAAAAATTGTATATGCATAAATATGATCGAATTAGCTATTGCGTTTCAATACGGGTAAAAGGGTAGGGTATAAGATAATTGAAAAAATCAAACAGGATATTTAGTTGATAAATGAATTTAATCGCCAACTGTTTTTAAACGAAAAACAGTAAAACAAAACGGAAAGTTAAGAAATTAATTAAATCAATGGAAATTAGAATAAAATAATTATTTAAATATAAATATTTAAACAAATTTGTGACGTTTATCTCGTTAGAAAATCGTGCTATACCAAAATGAAACTAGAATATCGCAATATACTCACCAAACTTGATCGACATACTCAATAGAGCGCCGTCAAACTAATAGTGTAAAGTTATGCTCACTACGGAGAGCAATGGATTGTATCCTCGCTCCGACCCTTGCTCCCTGATATTTATATTCGTTATAATCGTGAATTCTCGCATTTAAAATAATGTATTTATTTTACACAGCGATCCATATAGTCCTGTCGCCAGGGGGGGTACAACGGCCTCGTTAATTCAGATGGACTTACCCAAGTTTTTTTTATGTATTTTGACCCGTAGAAAACGAATTTTTTGGGTAACAGTTGATCCGGATGTCGATAAGATTGTTATAGACCAAGAACTTGAGGAATCAAATAACAGCGATTTTTGGCAAAACAAAACAATATTTTGTATTTTTTGGGTCATTTTAAGCAAAAAATATTTCTACAAGTTTTTTAGTAGGATGCAGAGTTTTCGAGATAAACGCGGTTGAACTTTCAAAAAATCGAAAAACTGCAATTTTTAAACCCGAATAACTTTTGATTAAAAAATAAAATAGCAATTCTGCTAAGCGCCTTTGAAAGTTCAAGTCAAATTATGTCGGTTTTGATTATTTGCATTGCTAAAAATTTATTGTGTTATTGTTAAACAAAGCTACAAACAACTAGTGCGTGAGTGATGTTTCTATGATTTCTCATTTAAAATCGAACGAGTAGGTAGAATAGGTACTAGTGCAATCAAGACTATTTCTACGTTACATGCGTTAAAACGCATGTAAAAGCACGGGAAACCCTACGTGTTTATAGCTTTGTTAAACAATAAAAAAATAAATTTTTACCAATGCAAATAATCAAAACCGATATAATTTGACTTAAACTTTCAAATGCGGTAAGCAGACTTGCTATTTTATTTTTTAATCAAAAGTTATTCGGGTTCAAAAATTGCAGTTTTTCGATTTTTTTAAAGTTCAACCGCGTTTATCTCGAAAACTGTGCATCCTACGAAAAAACTTGTAGAAATATTTTTTACTTAAAATGGCCCAAAAAATACAAAATATTGTTTTGTTTTGCCAAAAATCGCTGTTATTTGATTCCTCAAGTTCTTGGTCTATAACAATCTTATCGACATCCGGATCAACTGTTACCCAAAAAATTCGTGTTCTACGGGTCAAAATACATAAAAAAACCTTGAGTAAGTCCATCTGAATTAACGAGGCCGTTGTACCCCCCCTGGCGACAGGACTAATAATATAGTTTCGATCGCTATGTAAAATAAATACATTATTTTAAATGCGAGAATTCACGAATATAAATACCAGGGAGCAAGGGTCGGAGCGAGGATACAATCCATTGCTCTCCGTAGTGAGCAAACCCTAAGAAATAGTCCAGAAAGCCACTGCGCATCCGCTAGGAAAAATATTCTAATTCGGATTTTTTGCACAATCTTACTCAAAAAGGACTCCTTTTAACAAATTTGCATGTTGCCAGGACCAAAAGGTGGCCAAAAATTTTTTAAACGTTTTTTTTTTGTTTTTTTTCTAAAATTATTTTTTTTGCATCGAAAAAAGTTTTTTTAGGTTTTTTGAATCATTCCAAACAGAAAAGGTCTTTAATGACTTTTCTCTAAAAATGATAGTTTTTGACATATAAGCGATTAAAAATTGAAAAATTGCGAAATCGGCCATTTTTAACCTTCAAAAACTATGTGAAAAACTGAAAATTTTAATGTTGCCAAGGTAGGTAGATATTCTTTAAACATCGATTGATGAAATCCCGAAGAGTTTTTTGCAATACAATATTCAAAACTCCTTTGTTTTTTAATTGCTAATCAAGTGTGCGCGACACTATTTTCCACCGACAGTATGGTGCAAATGAAAGGAATAAATTCGTTATTTCGTAAACCGGCGACTTTTAAGAAAATTCCCGAAACAGGTCGATTTTTATTTTTAAGTTATGATATTGTGGCATATATGGTATACTAGTGACGTCATCCTTCTGGGTGTGATGACGTAATCGATGATTTTTTAAATGAGAATACAGTAATGTAAACATTTACATAATTATTTATACAGGGTGTCCTTCTGCTTCTTTTTTTGTCAAATAATTTAATTTAATAAAATTTTTTTGGACACCCTGTATAAATAGTTATGTAAATGTGTATATTACTGAATAGAGAATTGAAGAACCTTTCAAATGAGCTAGCACACGACCCCTATTCTCGTTTAAAAAAATCATCGATTTCGTCATCACGTCCAGATGGATGACGTCACTAGTATACCATATATGCCACAATATCATAACTTAAAAATAAAAATCGACCTGTTTCGGGATTTTTCCTTTAAGTTGCCGGTTTACGAAATAACGAATTTATTCCTTTCATTTGCACCATACTGTCGGTGGAAAATAGTGTCGCGCACGCTTGATTAGCAATTAAAAAACAAAGGAGTTTTGAATATTGTATTGCAAAAAACCCTTCGGGATTTCATCAATCGATGTTTAAAGAATTTTTGCCTACCTTGGCAACATTCAAATTTTCAGTTTTTCTAATAGTTTTTGTGGGTTAAAAATGGCCGATTTCGCAATTTTTCAATTTTTAATCGCTTATATGTCAAAAACTATCATTTTTAGAGAAAAGTCACTAAAGACCTTTTCTGTTTGGAATGATCCAAAAAACCTAAAAAAACTTTTTTCCATGCAAAAAAAATAATTTTAGGAAAAAAACAAAAAAAAAACGTTTAAAAAATTTTTGACCACCTTTTGGTCCTGGCAACATGCAAATTTGTTAAAAGGAGTCCTTTTTGAGTAAGATTGTGCAAAAAATCCGAATTAGAATATTTTTCCTAGCGGATGCGCAGTAGCTTTCGGGACTAAAACTAATGGTACAAACTTCAACTAGCAATATATTGTTAAACCAAATGTGTTTGCAATTCAACCCCAATATCTCTTCACCAAAGACGAAACTTATGGCAGTATCCCGTGCGGCCGAAAATAGATCAATAGTGGAAGGAATTCGACACAAGTTATGAATGTGATTACAATATACACAATAAAATATATAAATTTCAAGAAAGAGAAACATAACAAGAAAAGATACATAAATTCAATTTTATGCAACTATGGCCGTATCTTTACTCATGGACGCTGGTCAATGCTGGATAAACGATAAAAAACACTAGAACACAAAACGGACACCAGAGATGAGATTTTTAAGAATAGTTGAGAAAATGGTAGAAGCAAATACAAATCCAAAATGTAAAGGTACGTATCTATACGTTGGTGCTCCGTGCTCCGTGTAGCAGCTCCACATAGTGGATACGTTGGTGCTCGCCACTCGCCCTCTTTGATTCAACCAGTTTGCAAGGTACGTATCCATACGTGGGTGTTCCGAGCTCGGTGTAGCAGCTTAAGGGTTGTATGTATTTGTTAATGCTATATTATATAAAATTACGGTAGATAATTTTGTCTAAAAAAATAAAAGAAATGTCAGGGGGCAACCTCCCTTATAACTTATAGGTATGAAAAATAGATTACAACCTATTCTCAGTCCTACAGGATATACGTGTAGAATTTCATAAAACTCGGTCAAGCCGTTTCGGAGGAGTATGATAACTAACACTGTTAGAGGAGAATTTGATATTTATAGTAGCTGTGAATTAAATAAAATAAAAAAGTGCCTAACTTTGACCGAAATTAACCTAGGCGAATTTTTTTTCAAAAATTGTAAAAATACGAGCTTTTCAAATCCCAACGTAGATGTAGTCTACAGTTAATATTAACAAATTTATTCAAATTATTTATAAGCCAAAAATGACTCTACTTTAGTAAAATGTTTTCGGAATAGAATTTTTTATTGATTTTTTTAAATACGTTGAAAATATAAGTATTCTTCTCTCATGTGGTTTCCACAGAATTGCTGTATCATTATTTTCTGAGCAATAACATTGCAAAAAAAGCTCTGTGGGATAAACAAATTATATAAAATTTAAACTAATAATTGACGAATCGTCTTGAAATTTTTTGTGTATTATATTATGTACTGTTTGACTGTACTTTTCATTTCTCTGGACTACAGGGACTTCGTACAGAGTAACGTGACGTTAAATTTTTACGCGGTTTCAAAACCTTTTTATATTGAGCATGGTTAGATCGAGACGTAGGCGAGAGAGAGAGGAAGAAGTGTAGAAAAATAAAAATAAAAGGAACTCAATGTAACGTAAGATCGCGTGACCACACACTTACTTGAGTAGTAAATGCAGATCCATGCGTGTTTCTTATAAAAATTAAAACAAAATACAATGAAATAATATGAAATAAGATAAAATGAAAAAAGGTTTAAAAAGGTAATAAAGTTAATGTGGAATGAATGAAACGTCAAACAATAATTATAAAATGTTATTTTTATTACAATCAATTGACGCTTAATATTATTTATAAATTTTTAAATTTGTTCCTATGCTAAATAATCCAGAAAGCCACTGTGCATTCGCTAGAAAAAATATTCTGATTCGGATTATTTGCACAATTTTACTCAAAAAAGACCCCTTTTAACGAATTTACATGTTGCCAGGTCCAAAAGTGGGTCAAAACGTTTTTAAACTTTTTTTTTTGTTTTTTTCGTAAAATAATTTTTTTTGCATCGCACCAAGTTTTTCTAGGTGTTTTGGATCATTCCAAACAGAAAAGGTTTTTTCGAAATTTTTCGAAATCGGCCATTTTTAACCCTCAAAAACTATGTTTTTAGACTATGTTTAAAGACTGAAAATTTAGATGTTGCTAAGGTAGGTAGATATTCTTTAAAAATCGATTGATGAAATCCCGAAGATTTTTTTGCAATACAATATTGAAAAGCTCTTTGTTTTTTAATTGATAATCTAGCGGCCGCTACACTATTTTCAACCGTTGCATGTATACAAAATTGTATGTAATATGCGTAAATATATGTGCGGAAAAATATTCTGATTCAATTTTTTTTTCACCGTCTTGCTTGAAAGTTCTCCTTTTAACAAATTTGCATGTTGCTAGGATCAAAAAGCAGTCAAAAATTTGTTGAAACGTTTTTCTTTTGGTTTTTCCTAAAACTAATTTTTTCGAATCGGACAAATTTTTTTTAGGTTTTTCGGATTATACCGTTTTCGAGATATAAGCGATTGAAAATTTAATTACTAAATATACAAATATAATATTATATAAAATTACTAATTCATCGTTAAAAAAAATACCCAATATAATTGACGTACACAATCTTTCCGAACACTGCTTCGGCTTTATTATAAAGTCTAAGTGTATGGAAAATAGAGGCAACTCCCGGAAACTCAGCTTATCGCTGAATATAAAGACAAATTAAGTTATACCCCCAGGAATACACCTCACTGGAATATCAAAGGAAACTCTACAATACATGAGATTAAAATTGCATGCTTTTAAAAAGCTTCAAACGGATACGGGAGATGTTAGGGGAAGAAAGTAAAGAATCCTAATGTTATTGTCGGGGAGTCGACGAACAATAGCTATTTGTATAACAAGGGAGGAAAGTGTAACTTTTCCTCCCGAGAATGAAGTTTACTGCCCGACGCGTAGCGGAGGGCAGTAATCATTCAAGGGAGGAAAAGGCACTTTACTCCCATGTTATACATATGGTTTTTCCACCTTCCTCAAATAACAAGTCATTTTGTCATTTTTTCTTAATTTATTTATGTAACTAACCAACAAAATTTATTAGAACTAAAACAACAAGTAGGTACAATATAACTGTCAGCTGTCAAATATAAGTCAAATTATGAATGTAAACATTGTTAAATCAAAATAACAATTTACTGTTTTTTACCATTCTGCAAAATACAGGATGTTTTGTAAATAAACGTTAAAATGTATAGATACTTCGTAATGTAAAATAGATATTATACAGGGCGTCAATAAGTTATATTTCATGAATGAAATATTATGACGTCACTTTTACTTTTCCTCCCTAGGGAGGAAAAATATTTTCCTCCCTAGGGAGGAAAAGTACAACTTTGCTCCCTACAATCAGGTCCGGAAAAGTATACTTTCGGTAGAGGTAGGTGGAAAAATCTTTTTTACATGTTGTTCACCGAGATGGAAACCGGGAACGTGGCTGAAATCCAGATATTTTGGTAAAATAATGTTGTTATATTTCATAATAAAAGCTCATCCCTGTTATTAGTTTTTAGGGGAGTCAATATAGAACGAAAACTTGCATTGTTTCGGAAAAATTCACACAAGCTTATATTTTTCTAAAACCTTTTTTGTTAGTTTATAGTTTATATGTTAAAGTAAAAAGTTCTACTCGCAGATTTGGCAGCTAATTGTTTATTAATTGTTTAAACAATAACAATTGTTAATACAATCACTGAAATATCAAAGGAACCTACATGAGATTAAAATTGCATGTTTTTAAAAAGCTTCAAACGGATACGGGATTAGGGGAAGAAAGTTAAGAATCCTAATGTTATTGTCGGGGACATGACGAACAATAGCTATTTGTATAACAAGGGAGGAAAGTGCTACTTTTTCTCCCGAGAATGAAGTTTACTGCCCGACGCGTAGCGGAGGGCAGTAATCGTTCAAGGGAGGAAAAGGCACTTTACTCCCATGTTATACATATGGTTTTTCCACCTTCCTCAAATTAATAACAAGTCATTTTTCATTTTTACCTAATTTATTTATGTAACTAACCAACAAAATTTATTAAAACTAAAACTAACAAGTAGGTATAATATATCTGTCAACTGTCAAATATAAGTCAAATTATTAATGTAAACATTGTTAAATCAAAATAACAATTTACTGTTTTTTACCATTCTGCAAAATACAGGGTGTTTTATAAATAAACGTTAAAATGTATATAGACCGGGCAGTATCGTCGCCCCCGCTAGCGCAATTATTCCGATTCGATTTTTTTGCACAAACTTACTCAAAAAAACGTCCTTTTATCATATTTACAGGGTGCCGGGCGGTGCCGTGGTCGAAAAATTTTTTAAACAATTTTTTTTAAACAAATTCACAAAAATAATTTTTTTTATTTCCAACAATTTTTTTTTAGATAATTTGGAACATTCTAAGCAAAAAATGTCTCCTGTCATTTTTCTCTAAAATTGACTGTGTCGAGTTATACGCGATTAAAATTTTGAAAAATGCGAAAATGGCCATTTTCAAGGCTTCATAACTCGATTAAAAATGATTTTTATGAAATTCAAAAAGCAACAATATCAAGATTAAAATACCTTCTTCAACGTCCTGAAGAGATTTTTGTCACTATTTTATTACAAAGCTGTTATTTTTAGTTATTAACAATTAGCGGTATAGTCCAACTGTATCGTCGCCCCCGTTAGCGGAACTATTTCGATTCGATTTTTTTGCACAAACTTACTCAAAAAGAGGTCTTTATAACATATCCACAGGGTGCCGTGGTCGAAAAATGTTATAAACAATTTTTTTTAAACAAATTCACAAAAATAATTTTTTCATTTCCGACAATTTTTTTTTAGATAATTTGGGTCATTGTGAGTAAAAAAGGTCTCTGGTCATTTTTCTCTAAACTTGACTGTTGTCGAGTTATACGCGATTAAAAATTTGAAAAATGCGAAAACTGCCATTTTCAAGGCTTCATAACTCGATTAAAAGTTATTATTATGAAATTCAAAAAGTGACAAAATCAAGATTCAAATATCTTCTTCAACGTCTTGAAGAGATTTTTGGCATTATTTTATTACAAAGCTGTTACTTTTAGTTATTAACAATTAGCGCTATAGTGCAACTGTATCGTCACCCCCGTTAGCGGAACTATTTCGATTAGATTTTTTTTGCACAAACTTACTCAAAAAGAGGTCCTTATAACATATCCACAGGGTGCCGGCCGGTGCCGTGTGGACCACACGGTCCACATTTTCAAATTTCCTAAACCATTTTTCGACCACCGGCCAGCACTCTGTGGATATGTTATAAGGACCTATTTTTGAGTAAGTTTGTGCAAGAAAATCTAATCGAAATAGTTCCGCCTACGGGGGCGACGATACAGTTGGACTATACCGCTAATTGTTAATAACTAAAAATAACAGCTTTGTAATAAAATAATGACAAAAATCTCTTCAGGACGCTGAAGAAGGTATTTCAATCTTGATTTTGTCACTTTTTGAATTTCATAATAACCATTTTTAATCGAGTTATGAAGCCTTGAAATGGCCATTTTCGCATTTTTCAAATTTTTAATCGCATATAACTCGACAACAATCAATTTTAGAGAAAAATTACAAGAGACCTTTTTTGCTCGGAATGACCCAAGTTATCTAAAAAAAAATTGTTAGAAATGAAAAAATTATTTTTGTGAATTTGTTTAAAAAAAATTGTTTAAAAAATTTTTCGACCACGGCACCCTGTGGATATGTTATGAGGACCCCTTTTTGAGTAAGTTTGTGCAAAAAAATCTGATCGAAATTGTTCCGCTAACGGGGGCGACGATACAGTTAGACTACAGCGCTAATTGTTAATAACTAAAAGTAACAGCTTTGTAATAAAATAATGCCAAAAATCTCTTCAAGACGTTGAAGAAGGTATTTGAATCTTGATTTTGTCAATTTTGAATTTCATAATAATCATTTTTGATCAAGTTATGAAGCCTTGAAAATGGCCATTTTCTCATTTTTCAAATTTTTAATCGCGTATAACTCGACAACAGTCAATTTTAGAGAAAAATGACAAGAGACCTTTTTTGCTCAGTATGACCCAAATTATCTAAAAAAAATTTTTGGAAATAAAAAAAATTATTTTTGTGAATTTGTTTAAAAAAATTAATTAAAAAATTTTTTGACCACGGCACGGCCCGGCACCCTGTGGATATGTTATAAGGACCTCTTTTGAGTAAGTTTGTGCAAAAAAATCGAATCGGAATAATTGTTCTAGCGGGGGCGACGATACTGGCCGGTCTAATAGATACTTACGTAATAGAAAATAGCTATTGTACAGGGCGTCGATAAGTTATATTTCATGAATGAAATACCATGACGCCACTTTTACTTTTCCTCCCTAGGGAGGAAAAGTACAACTTTGCTTCCTACAATCAGGTCCGGAAAAGTCTACTTTCGGTAGAGGTAGGTGGAAAAATCTTTTTTGCATGTTGTTCACCGATATGGAAACCGGGAACGTGTCTGAAACCCAGATATTTTGGTAAATAATATTGTTATATTTCATAACAAAAATCCCATTGATTAGTTTTAGGGATTTAGTTTTTATGTCAAGAAAACTCTCTGAAAATTTCATGTCGATCGACGCAAAATAACCTTCGACTCGCTTTGCAGCGGCTTCGCGTCAACGCGCATGGACGTAGTGATAAACGTTCAACAGCTGTTCCCCTTCTCTTTTGTAGATTATTCCGCGATTCAAAAAAATATTCCGGTGTGCATCACTTTAGAATCATTGATACTATGTAAGTATTGAATATAAAAGTTGTCTGCAATGGGATTAAAATTGCATTCTTTTAAAAAGCTTTAAACGGATACGGGAGATGTTAGGGGAAGAAAGTAAAGAATCCTAATGTTATTGTCGGGGAGTTGACGAACAAAATCTTTTTTGCATGTTGAAAGGACGAGATGGAAAGCGGGAACGTGGCTAAAATCCAAATATTTTGGTAAAATAATATTGTTATATTTCATAATAGAAGCTCATCCCAATTATTAGTTTTAGGGATCCAGGCTTTTGGGAATTTATCTACCAAATTATAACTTTTATTAAATAAATATTTCTAATTATTTTCCTAACTAACCGGAGATGTCATATCCAGTACTGGCTGTCCTGTATTGTTTTTTAAAATTTATATTTTCTGTTCTGTTCTACTTATAAAAAAATTGTCTAATTTCTAAATCTTCGTTGAAGATATAAAAAAAGTTGATTGTTAGCAAGCTGAAAATTTGTTAATAGCTTAACGGTGTCTAGTCGGACAAACTTTGATGTACGGGAACACTGGAACAGGGGAAGTTTTAATTGTGAAACGGTTTAAAAATTTGGAACGTCAGATTACGAAAACTCCCCATGTATTTTGTCGGACAGAACTTCCAATTGATTTGTTACCGTTTCATTAAACTCTCATGCAAAAATCAGACTGCTTTTTATCACCAATATAATTCCTGTCATTTGACATGTTCTTCGTGTTGAATTCATTAAAATGCCCAGTTGGTGATAAACACCGGTCTGATTTTTGCATGAGTGTTTAATGAAATGGTAACAAATCAGTTGGAAATTCTGTCCGACAAATTACATGGAACATTTTCGTAGTCTGGCTTTCCAAATTTTTAACCTGTTCCACAATTAAAACTTCTCCTGTTCCAGTGTTCCCATACATCAAAGTTTGTCCGACTAGACACTGTTAAGCTATTAACAAATTTTCAGCTTGCTATTAATCAACTTTTTTTTGGTACGCGGGATTCAGGTCTATTACTTTTTGGTAAAGCCGGGAACTACTATTTAGTCTATAAAATTATTTTTGGTTATAAAGGGTCAGTCAGAACAACAATGAACCAAAGTTGTGTTTGGAACACGCCGTGTATATTAAATCATTTTTGAGGTCATAATATGACCGGGTAATATGACCCGTATGCACGCCAATGGTAAATATAAAATTCTTAATTGTATGTCAAAAAATGCGCAATAACTACCTCTTAAAACCTACCAAATTTCATTTGCATATCTCATTCGGTTTTAGAGCAATAAATAAATCGTCAGTTTGTAAGAAAAAATTCAACATCCCGTATCTCGGAAACGAAGCATTTGCGGGCATATGTTTATAAGGCAAATGGTCATTATTTTTTGTGCAGAATTACCCCTTAAAGTTTGTCGCACTTATTTAGCAACACCCTGTATTGATGAAGAACATGGCTAGTTGTACCTAACTATTTTATTATCCAACATAAGCTAATGAATCAAAAAGCATAATATTAAGAAAGCATAAGGCTACAGTTGAGTTTTAATTTCAATATTTTATATACGCCAGAATATTCCACAGGGTGACCAAACTTTGAGGACAAAACACACTATCATTTTTACACCCGGTATACAATGACACATATCTGTTTAGAAACAATATTATTACATCGATATTCTTGAAGAATAAAGCTATAACATATTAAAAAAATCACTAAAATCGGACAACAGGTTTAGAAAATACAAGACATCAAAAATGTCCCATTTTAAGGTGGTGCGTTAATTTTGGTGCTTAGTGTATATTAACATTTTTATGCCTGAACTGAACATTAAATAAGTCGGTTACTAATCAAGGAGCGTGGGATACAAATCAAAAGGTTTCAAAATATTTAAAGACAAAGTACTTTTCTTTACCTAAACATTTACCTACCTGTATACCTACCTTGTACCCAAAAATTCTTGTAGTCTACTAGAAAATGGGTTTTATAATGCCAGTTTTATTCTAAGCACAAGTAGAGAGACATATAGCAATAGGTTCGATTTATTATCATGACTAATGCACACCCTTGAGAGTGTATAATAATATTATGTCTATACCAACCTTAGTAAAAAGTATGTAAATTATTGTTAGAACATGCAATTAGTTCAAGAAAGTCTTATACCTTGAAGGTCGATCTAGCTATAACGTTATTTGCACCCACATTTTTTCATTTGTTAGTCATAGTGTATGTACATTATTTATGGCTGATTGAAACGTCGAGTATTGCAAGTGATGTAAAGTTCTAATGCTAATTCCATTCGAGAGAAGAAAAAAAAAAGAAAAGTGTTTGTATTATTTAGTTATTCTGTGGTATTATGTTAAACTTATATAAATTATCAATAGTAATACCACTAGTGATTCAATTTTCGCGATAAGTCTGTCGATTTACTTCTAAACGAAACTGAGTTGCTTGAAAACACCACGAGTCCGTAGGACGAGTGGTGTTTTCTTTAAGCAACTCATTTGAGTTTAGAAATAAAAGACAGACTTATAAGATAAATTAAATCACGAGTGGTATTTTATTAGACTATTTCACGAACAAAGTGATAGATCAAAAATTCAGTAGAATGAGAGGAAGGAATTTAATAATAATACATTTGATCTAGGTAACCCAAATCTACCCATTTTTTGAATAATTCACAATTAGTCATAATCATGAAATATTTATTATAACTATAAATAATTTGTTATAATTATTTTTTACCTATAACAATAAATAATTTGTACACGAAAAAAAATACATTATTCTCGACTATAATTATTATAAACGGTGCAATTGTAAAAATTTTGAATAGTATGACCGTTATTAGGTGGATACAATGTATTGTTAGTTTTATACGGTATATTTTCTTCAACGTTTTGGTTTATAACTTCGTTTGAAGTACCACCGAAACGACTCATTTTGACGTATACAGTTACAATAATTTTTTTGGCAAACGTCAAACTTTGCTTTGCGATCGGTATCCATGGTTACGTCGTTGAAAACACGAAGCTGATAGACCAATCAGAATTGAAAGACAGTTGGTGTTTTTGCGATAACACAAGCTGTCTTTGGTTTGTGATTGGTCAAATTATGTGAAAATTTTAAGATGAGTGAAATAGTCTTGACTTAGTCTTGACTATTTCACTCATCTTAAAATTTTCACATTGTGGTGTCCACATCTAAGAATATTAAACAATTTAGACGGCATGAAAACCTTTATTCATTATACTAAATGAACATATGCTAATATCTGAATTACATATTGTAGGTTATCTGTGAAGTTGGTCATAGATAGATTTGTAGAGGTGGGAAGTAACATAACTGTTACAGGTAGCATACATTACATCCCTCCACACCAAGATCCGAATATAAAAACCACATTGTCATAGTCTTAATTATAAATCTAAACGATCAGGCGGTCTGATGGTTCTTCTCAATCTTTCCTTAATATTAGGTGACCGCAACCCAACGGTTGATTGTGATGCACTGTCTTTAATTGACGAAGGAACCGCACTGATATCTTCACTCGAAAATTCGGTTTCAACACTACCGGACACTCCTTGGGTCTCACTGGTATTTTTTAAGGTTACCAAAGCTTCAGTTTCACTTAAAGGTAATGGCGAACTTACAGAAGTACTTGGAACTGAACTTAGTGGATCACACGTATCTCTATCCTTGTCATTAGAAATTTTAGATATTTCTTCATCGTAAAAATGACCACATTTAACAATTTGGTCCAAATGTCTTTTCCATTCAAGACTTGGATTATCTAAAGGCTGACATAGAAATGTTTGATGTCCTAATTTTCTAACTATTTTACTCTTTGCCCATTTAGGCTTTTGTGCATTTACCCTGTAATCCCTAACATAAACATCTTCTCCTTCTATAAATTCTACCACCCTATTACCTTTATGGTATTTTATCTGTTGTTCTCTAGCTCTCAATGTCTTATCGTTAAATGTCAAAAAGTCAAATCTGGTTTTAATTTTACGCCCAAACATGAGATAGGCAGGAGTTTGAAATGTCACTGAATGAGGGGTAGTTCTGTAAGAAAATGAATATTTTGAAATCAACTCAGATATACTCTTGCTCTGGGAGCCTGTTAACATTTTGTTTATTGCATATTTTAGGGTTTTAACTGAGTTTTCGGCCGCTCCGTTTGTCGCTGGATGATAAGGAGCTGAAGTTTTATGAATAATGCCATTATTTTTACAAAATCGCTGAAACTCCTCTGAATTAAACTGTGGACCATTATCTGAAATAATTTGATTTGGCAACCCAAATCGGGCAAAACAGTCTCGAAGTTTACCGATGGTATGTTCTGAGTCAGTCTTTGACATCTCATATACCTCGGGCCACTTCGAGTGTGCATCTGTAATAACAAGATAATTCTTCCCATGATACGGTCCTAAAAAATCAATGTGAATTCTATCAAACACATGAGCTCCTTCTTGGAACTTAATTAAAGGTGCCTTCCGTGGAGTTGTAGTATTCTTTAAACATGCTTCACAAGATTTTACAAACAATTCAATATCTCCATCTAAGCCAGGCCACCAAAAATATTGCCTTGCTACTGTCTTCATTCGAACTATTCCGCTATGAGTACTATGCAATTCCTGTAAGATTTGTTTATGAAACTTGGAAGGTACCACTACCCTATACCCCCACATAATTAAATTATTATCAATGGTAAGCTCATTAGCCCTGTTAGCATATGCTTTCAATTCATCTGGAACTGTTTTTGGCCAGCCATCTCTTACATACTTAAAAACTTTGCTCAAACAGATGTCTGACCGTATTCCTTTAATTATTTCTACAGCGGTAACTGGTAATTTATCCTCTACCAGAAAATTAAAATAATCAAACTCAACATCACTTTGTACCTCCTTAGGTATGGAAAGAGGCAAGCGTGAAAGTCCATCAGCTGTTTTATTCTCTACTCCCTTAATATGTTTAAAGGTGTAATGAAATCCACTTAAAAATAGTGCCCACCTCTGCAGTCTCCCTGCTGCCATTTGCGGAATGCCCTTTGTCTCTCCGAATATGGCCATCAGTGGTTTGTGATCAGAACATAAAAAGAAATGCTTCCCTAATAAATATTGATAAAATTTTTGTACACCCCAATATATTGCCAAAGCCTCTTGGTGTATAACGGAATACTTAGCTTCATGTTTGCTTAACACTCTTGAAGCAAAACTGATTGGCTTCTCTGACCCATCTGGATACACATGCATTAAAACAGCACCTAAGCCCACGCTGGAAGCATCACAAACCAATTTTAAGTCCATCTGTGGATCATAGTGTGCAAGGCCCGCACCTGAAGAAATTTCCCTCTTTGCCTTTAAAAATGCATTCTCACACTCTGAAGTCCACTTAAAACGTTCATCTCTTCTTAATAACCTATACAATGGCTCCAGTACTGTTGATAAGTTGGCCACAAAACGACCATAATAATTGATCATCCCGACATATGCCCTAACTTCAGAGATATTTTGGGGTCTGGGGCACTCAATAATGGCTTTAATTTTTCCTGGATCTTTATGTAACCCTTCCTTATCAATAATATGCCCTAGATACCTTATTTCAGGCCGGAAAAACATGCACTTATCTAAATTTAATTTAAAGCCTGCCTTCTGAAGTCTATTAAAGACATTTTCCAAATTTTTTAGATGCTCCTCTCTATTAGGACCTGTTACCACAATATCATCTAAGAAATTAATAACATTTGGAATACCTAACAAAACTTTTTCTACAATTTTTTGAAAAATGCTACAGGCCGGTCTTGTACCATATGGTAGCCTGTTTACCTGATAAATACCTCTGTGTGTGCTCCAACTTAAAAGTTTTTTTGTCTCCTCCGTTAGCTCCAATTGGTTGTAAGCATTTTTGAAATCAAGTTTTGTAAAAAGGTGCCCACCCTGGAGGGCTGCAAATAACTCCTCCACTCTTGGCAATGGATGCTTGACATCAATTAGAAATTTATTTACGGTTATTTTGTAGTCAGCACATACACGTATTTTGCCTGTCTCCTTGACAATGGGAACCAGTGGGGTGCCCCATTCAGCATTTTCAATCAAGGTAATGACACCCTTACTTTCAAGTTCATCTAATTCTGCATTAACATCCCTTTTAAAAGCAAAAGGTAATGGCCTTGGTTTGCAAAATATAGGTTTTGCATTTGGTTCCATTTTTAAGTCAACTTTTTCAAACCTATAATGCCCTAATTCATTACTAAAGAGAGAACTATATTTTTTTACTATCCTGGCTATCTCTGCATCCTGATCTATTTTATTTATATTAATGTTAGGAACTCCCGGTAATTTAATCTCGAAATTAAATGCCTTCATTAAATCTCTACCAATTAAGGCTGTTGTTCCATTTTTTATTATAATTAACCTACAGTTATCTACCCTAACATTATTATATTGAATAGTTACGAAAATCTCACCTAAAGGTGTAATAATACTTCCATCAAATGATCTGAGTCTAACTTTAGTTGGAAGTAATGCACTGGTTTTGAAATATCTGATATAAATATTTTCAGGAAGGACAGAGATACCTGCGCCTGAATCCAGTTCCATTAAAATAGTACAATCATTATTTACCTAATTGGCTTGTGTGGTTTTATAAAACCATTATTAACATTATCAAAAGAGGTATGGTACATGTTTACAAAATCAAAATCTTGTACATTTTCTGAATCAGAATTTTCACTCTCTACAGGTTCTACATAATGAGTACTTTTTCCTTTGTTTTTATTACACATTTTAGCCAGATGGCCAACCTTCCGACAGATCTTACAACTATATTTTCGGTACTTACAATTTCTAAAGTCATGTTTTATTCCTCCACACGCATTACACTTTGACTCTCCATACAAACCTCCTGAACCTCCTTCTCGTGCTTCTCTATTTCTGCCTTGGTTAACACTGGTGCTTGATATCTTATTTACTGGAACTGAAGTGTTGGCTTCTACTGCTGCAGCTTCTTTTCTCAACGCCAACTCATATAGATGTTCTAAGGTTGTTTTATGATCCTCCTCACATAAGCGATCCAGGACTGGTCCCTTTCTCACACCACAAACGAATTTGTCTTTTAAAACATTGTTTAATGTAGCCCCAAACTTGCAATCTATTGCTTTATTTTTAATTCTTACGTAAAAGTCTGCCACGGACTCCTTTTCAGCTTGTCTCAAAGAATAAAATTCTATTCGTTCCTTAAAAACAGAAACTTTTTTAGTGAATTGCTTTTGTAGAAGGAAGGATAGTTCATCGAAAGTATTATTCTTAGGTAAAACTGGGTCACACAATCCTTTTAATATTTCATAGGCCTTATCACCAATTATTGTCAATAATACTGGAACCATTCTATCATTCTCTACATAATTTGCAATAAAATATTGCTCTAACCTCTCCTGGTATATATTCCAATCAGTACCTATCCGGTACTCTTGTAAGCTGCCTATTGCGCCCCTTGAACACTCACTTGAGTTGAAGGAAATACTGCACCTTCCATTTTGCACCTTGCAAATACTAAATAAAACGTTTATTCAAGCGCCTTGCTTGTAAAATTGTCTACTGCTTATTTATCCTCGTCGCCATATTATGTGGTGTCCACATCTAAGAATATTAAACAATTTAGACGGCATGAAAACCTTTATTCATTATACTAAATGAACATATGCTAATATCTGAATTACATATTGTAGGTTATCTGTGAAGTTGGTCATAGATAGATTTGTAGAGGTGGGAAGTAACATAACTGTTACAGGTAGCATACATTACACACATAATCTGACCAATCACAAACCAAAGACAGCTTGTGTTATCGCGAAAACACCAACTGTCTTTCAATTCTGATTGGTCTATCAGCTTCGTGTTTTCAACGACGTAACCATGGATACCGATCGCAAAGCAAAGTTTGACGTTTGCCAAAAAAATTATTGTAGCTGTATACGTCAAAATGAGTCGTTTCGGTGGTACTTCAAACGAAGTTATAAACCAAAACATTGAAGAAAATATACCGAGTAACACAAGAAAATCTAAATCTTATATATGGAGACAATTTATGATGTTCTGTGTGGATCGCAACTACAAATTAGATGCAGAAAATAACAACGAAAGACTAGCATTCATTCTAAAAGACTGGGCCTTCAACATGCGAAAAATTGATGGTAGTAATAAATATTTCATGATTATGACTAATTGTGAATTATTCAAAAAATGGGTAGATTTGAGTTACCTAGATCAAATGTATTATTATTAAATTCCTTCCTCTCATTTTACTGAATTTTTAAACTATCACTTTGTTCGTGAAATAGTCTAATAAAATACCACTCGTGATTTAATTTATCTTATAAGTCTCTCTTTTATTTCTAAACTCAACTGAGTTGCTTAAAGAAAACACCACTCGTCCTACGGACTCGTGGTGTTTTCAAGCAACTCAGTTTCGTTTAGAAGTAAATCGACAGACTTATCGCGAAAATTGAATCACTAGTGGTATTACTATTGATTATTTCATTCATAGGGATTCTGACCAATAGAAACCTACAAGAATAAAAATTACAGTGATTATTTCATTCATAAGAGATTTTGACCAATAGAAATCTAGATAAATAAAAATTATAGCGATGGTTTTTGATAATATCCCGTCGTCAAGCATTACGTCAGATTGCCTTCGTTACTACGCAAAAATGAATATTCAGTGACATTAATGACAATTAATGTTTTATAACTTGTCACAGAGAACACCAAGAAACAGGTTTAGCAAATATTCAGGTGAAGATATCAATAAAATATTAGTTATAATGATTTAAAAATACAGTTTTATTCATGAAATAATCTCAGCGAATTACACTCGATCTCTAAAATTATTATCGACTTGTTGCTCTCGTGACACCTCGACACAATTTGACTCCCCCTCGGGTCGTGAAAACTGTCAAAGTGTCACTCCGGAAACAAATCCATAATTTCAGAGCTCTCGTGCAATTACTACTGATTATTTCATTCATAGGAGATTCTGATCTCCAATGGAAAGCTACAGAAATAAAAATTGAAGTGATTATTTTTTAATGATTTTAACTTCCAATCGTATAGTAAGATATTTGATCACTTGTTTAATTCTGTCCAATCAGATTAAAATTATACTGAGAATTATCTACTGTAGAAAATTCCCGATAGAATTTTTTTGTTTACCAATTTCCTAGTTTTGACAACTGTCACATTTAAGAAAATATCCATAATACATATACGTATTAAAAAATAATCTTACGAATATCACACGACAGTAAGAATAAATAAGAAAATAATGCTTCATTTTTACTCAAATTTGTTGTCATTGGGCAATAGCCACTCGAGCCCTGCGGGCTCTCGTGTCTATTGCCAGACAACAAATTTTCGAAAAACGGTCGCATTATTTTCAATTTATTCTCACTCTCTTGTGATATTATACCCGCATAATTTTTGATAATATCCCGTCGTCAAGTATAATACGTCAGATGCCCTTCGTTGCTACGAAAAATACATTCAGTGACATTAACGACAATTGCTGTTTTAAAAGTTATAAAAGTGATGACTTTCAACCGTAAAATATTTATAACAACTGTGTGTTTAACTGTAGTAATTTGTACTTACATAAATAAATTCAATAAAATTTTGGTTTTGAACAGTTTTATTCATGAAATAATCGCAGCAAATTGCACTCGATCTCTAAAATTATTATCGAATTGTTTCCCTCGTGCCACTTTGACATAATTTCACTCCCCTTTGGGTCGTGAAATTAAAACTGTCAAAGTGTCACTCGGGAAAAATTCGATAATTTTAGAGCTCTTGTGCAATTACTACTGATAATTTTTGATAATTCCCCGTCGTCAAGTATTTTACGTCAGATGTCCTTCGTTGCTACGCAAAAATACATTCAGTGACATTAATGACAATTAATGTTTCACAACTTGTCACAGAGAACAACAAGTAACAGGTTTAGCAAATATTCAGGAAGAGATATCAATAAAATATTAGTTAAAATGATTTAAAAAGACAGTTTTATTTATGAAATAATCTCAGCAAATTGCACTCGATCTCTAAAATTATTATCGAATTGTTTCCCTCGTGCCACTTTGACATAATTTCACTCCCCTTTGGGTCGTGAAATTAAAACTGTCAAAGTGTCACTCGGGAAAAATTCGATAATTTTAGAGCTCTTGCGCAATTACTACTGATAATTTTTGATAATTCCCCGTCGTCAAGTATTTTACGTCAGATGTCCTTCGTTGCTACGCAAACATACATTTAGTGACATTAATAACAATTAATGTTTTACAACTTGTCACAGAGAACAACAATAAACAGGTTTAGCAAATATTCAGGCAAAGATATCAATAAAATATTAGTTAAAATGATTTAAAAAGACAGTTTTATTCATGAAATAATCTTACCGAATTATTCTCGAGCTGGAATTATCGATTTGTGTTGCCCTCGTGACACTTTGACATAATTTCACTTCCCTTCGGGTCGTGAAATTAAAACTTTTAAAGTGTCACTAATCGATAATTTTAGAGCTCTCGTGTAATTACTACTAGCTTTTTATAAAAATAGGTATTTAAGCACTTGCGCTTCAATACACGAGATAGAAAATACTTGATATACTGACTATCTCTGAAAACAACTTAATAAATCCATGACGTTACTGAGTATTGACTACTCAAGAGTAAGTAAATGTTGAATAAATAATCTAACGTCAAAATTAGATAAATACAGAGTAATAGATGAACCTGAATTCAGTAAATCATTCAGTACAAACCCATCAATTATTATTGAAAAAGCAATAATATATATAGAACTTAGAGACATTTACCCTTTAACTAAAAACTAAAAAATAAATGGAGAATAACAATTTTGGAATTCAAACTGTACAACCAGCATCCATACTATAATAATTATAGTAGATATTATACTATCATAATTCCACTTCTTTTTACTGTCATGTCTAGGGATGGCAAAACAAATAATACATCGATATATCATATCATATGACATATCGAATAAAGATATCGATATACGATATATATCGGAAAAAATATGTCGATATAATATACAATATATCGATATAATCTTGTGTAGGGATGGCAACGATGTATCGATATAATAAATATATCGATGCATTTTAAAATTTTATCGATATTTTTATATCTATATTCGACTCTCGATATATCGAAACATATATCGATATTTTAGATTCAATGTATCGCCCAAACAGGATTAATATACCATATTGGCACGATATAAAATTATAATAAAACCGTTGATTGGTAAATAGCTAAACAGTATACCCCTATATTTATCAATCAACGATGAAACCTTAAAATAAAAATTATATCTACATTTTTGAAATGCCATTTATAGGTAAAATACCCTAAAATGGTTTACAACATTTTAGGTAGTGCAATAAAATCTTTTTAAAATGTAGTACAAAAGCTGTCTCAACCACGTAGTACGCTTCATTCTTCTTGAATTCTTCACCATTATGTGGACCATATTACCATAATATAGAACAATTTGGTGTTGGAGGATAACTTTCACTTTAGATATCTGTGTTATGCCATCTTTTGGATCAATAAATTGCATCATACTTCGTGTGACCAACTAGCCCGAAAAATCCGGGACATGGCCCGAATTACGAAGTCGTGTCCTGGCGTCCCGGACAAGGCTTCCGGGCCATCCGAATTTTCAACGTTTTGGTAAAATTCTGTTTTGAAATTTTGAATACATTATTTTTCTAAGAATTCACATCAAATTGAATTGGTTGGACGAAAAGAAGTCGACAATTTCTAGAGTATAATGCTAATACCACATTCAAAACGCATTGCATTTTATATCGTGGTACTATAGTTCTACGAAAACTCAAACTCTGGACTTTTTCCCGTTTCTGTATTTTAATTATTGTCTTCTGAAAAGATTCAAAAACATGAATATCAAATAATGATAATTATATTTTTATATTAACCTAAGGTTCTATTTACATGGAAATCCAACTTCAGTTGATTTTCTAATTTGTCCTTTTTGTGAACAATTTCCATGTTCGAGTCGAAACGTCAAAAATTAACAAAATAGTTATTAAGGTACCAAGGGTATTATAAGGATAATAACGCTTGAGGTCAATGGTGTATAATAGACCGAGGGCATTCGGCCCGAGGTATATACGTTGACCGAAAGCGTTATTATTATAATACCCGTGGTGCCTTCAACGTTTAATGTCCGACTAAATTATTCTTTATATGCAAAAAATTTGAATGAATTTTGAATTAATTAGTTTTCAAATAAGTACATTTACCAGAAATAGTCATAACTTAATTGTTGTAACCATAGTTTTACTTAGTTTATTTGTCAACTTGACAGTATTTAACTCGTTATTTAAATTTAATAGGCCCTAGGGCGTTATTTTTCAATAACACGCCCTTGGGCGTTACATCGTACTTAATAGACTTCGAAATATTGTCATTATTTGTCAAATAATAGACCAGTCGGACAGTAATCATTACAATTCATCCTGTTAAAAATTTTGTTGTTTAAAAATAATAATTATAAAAATGTTAAATAAATCAATAAAATGATAATAATATCAATAAGTACTATACTTATGTAAAACAAATGGCCCGATTTTCAATGAAAAGTCCCGGATTTTAGGTATTTTTGTCAGCATTGTCGCGAATTCGACTGAAACTGAATTGAAGTTGGTCACTCATACTAAATATGATCTCCATAAATATATATTTAAAAAAATATTTGTCCTTGTAGATCTTGAATTTTTTTGGCTATCAGTATATGTATGTAGTTCTGAATCTTCCTTTTACGTTGTCATTTATTATACTATTCAATTTCTCCTTATGTATTAATAATTTTAATTAACTCTGATAAATATTTAATTATACTCCAAATTTTAACTATCAACTGGTAAAAACGAGCATAAACAACTAAACAATTTCTGATACTTCAAACATAAATACTCAACAGTAATGTACGGAAAAAACATTTTTCCGATAAACTTTCCCGTGTTTAAATTTCAAGATGCGAATATCCCCTCAGGCCACAAAGCTTTGCCTCTCAAATGTTTAAACCCTCCCTAACGGGAAGTAATTACGTTTTCCCTGGGGAGTATTTTCAATAAACTTTTACCTCTGTAACTCAAAGTTTGGCCAGCTCTGCCGTCGAAATGATCGATATATTGATTGGATCCTCTTTGAGTCTATATAAAGTTTAGAATTGTTTCTGATGACTGTTGGTTGACGACAATATTTTAGTCAACCGCAAGTTTTAATTGAGTTCAAACATTTCAATAAGATCAGCTGTCCTGTTTGTTTAATTGCTTAGTCTCTACATTTAACTTTCCGTTGCGTGTCTCAGTAATTTAGGGTTTAGTTGAAAAATAAATCATATTTGTATTATCTAATTTATTAACTAGCAATATAATCTACAATGAATAACCAATTGGACCCTTAACATGACATAAAATGCCGTAGCGACCAAGGGCCTGTCCATTAATCATGTGATGTTTTTTGGCATTTTTTGACCCCTCCTCCCCCTTGGTGATACATGGTGACGTTTAAGATTACCCCTCCCCTATATCACGTGTATTTTTTAAAATACAACGGTTGCAGTTTGTTTTTGACTGGCATAAAAATAATGAAAGAAATTCGAAAAACTTCTTTGTACTAAGACATGAACATTATTTAATATACAGCATCCTCCGACCATGGATTAGGAAGACTTTCTTTAACACCAATAACTCGAGAAGCATCTTGCAAGTCAGTTGTTGGCACAGTGCTTTGTTGAAGATCGTAGATAGATCAATAGATGAAGATAGCGCATTTGAATAAATAAAATTACATATCACTACACCCCCCTTTTGATATTTGGTGATTTTTATGGTCTCTTCCCTGGAGGAACTTTCTAGCCTCACGTGATTAATGGACAGTCCCCAAGCAAGAGCAGCTTTAGTAAACTTAAACCCCTACTATCTAACCGCAGTCTTTCTTTTAATCTCCACTGGAGGATGGTTAGATGCTACTTGTGGTCCATATTGTTATAGAGACATGGACGTAGAAACTATCCTGATTAGTAAGTTGCAGACTTTGCAAGCTTTCGAAATGTGAACTATGCGAAGAATGTTCCGCATACCATGGACGGAAAGGGTGAGAAACAAGGTCTGAAGACCTTAAGGAAACATGTCTTAAGAAGGACAAATACTGAAAGATACTTACTAAACTTGACGAAGGTATGAAAAATTGAATTCCTGGGCCATATCTTAAGAAGGACAAGATATGCAATCACTTAACTAATTATTCAAGGAAAGATTGAGGGCAAGAGCGGAGTAGGTCGCAAACAAATATCGTGTCTATGGAATACAAAGAATTGGTCAGGCATAAATAACACTTTCTTCTTCATTTAAAGAAGAAGAAAGTTAGCATGGGCAGCATTCGGCAAACTGAACTATATACTCAGAAATTCAACTACATCTTAGATCTAAAGTTTTTGATGCATGCATTATTCCGTTATTAACATATGGGGCACAAACATGGACAATCACAAAAAAGAATATGAACATACTCCGAGTTACTCAACACGCGACGGAAAGAGCAATACTTGGCATATCACTTAAGGACAGGAAAACAAACACATGGATAAGACAGAAAACCAAAGTCACCGATGTGGTACAAAAATCATTAAAATTGAAATGGGAATACGCTAGACATATAGCTAGGAGCGATCTAAACAAATGGCAATGAAGAATTCTAACCTGGAGACCATACCAACACAAAAGACCCAGAGGCAGACCTCCTATGAGATGGACAGATGATCTGAACTGCCGGAAAAAATTGGCTATAAATAGCGTACAACAAAAAACAATGGAAAGGAAGACTTGAAGAGGCTTATGTTCAAATGTGGACGTGAATGGCTAGACGAAGAAGAAGCAATAACACGGGCGAGTTCTGCCATGCCGCAAGGGGTAGAAGTCTGGCATTAATATAATTCACCAACGGCACTACAAGGAGAAGATAAGATGCATGAAGTGGATCAATTTCCATCAATCTTTAGTCCTGTTTGAACCTTCCTAAATTCTATTATTTTTCAAAAATGTCAATGTAAACGCCAATGCGCCATACTCAAATTTCAAGTGTAGTGACCTCTTAATAGGCCAGGAACCGAAGCTTTTCACCTCGCAATTTTTACAGAATGGATCTATTTGCTTGAAAATTTGAGAATAAGTAGTGGATAGTCCAAGGATTAAAATCTATATGATTCCGAAAGGCGCTTTTACCATAGGGGTGGTTGCCACCCCATCTCGTGGGTGAAATTTTTTTATTATATTTTGACAGCAGAAGTTGATAAAAACATTCATTCTAAGCAAAAAATGTTCTATACATTTTTTTGATAAAATTAATAGTTTTCGATTTATTCGGTATCGAAAGTGTTAGTTTTGTATAGAGAAAATCAATGTTTTTTGATATTACGATTCACTCAATTTTTACCGTAGAATTTTTTTTTTTCAAACCAAGTTCTTGGGAATTAAATAACCTACAATTTTATATTAAAACATTTTTTCGTATCTCTGATGCTAATCTTTCTATTCTGAAGAAAATTCATTTTTTACCAAACTACAAAAATTCGTAATTCGCTTTTGACTCCAGTTTTTTTAAAACTAATCATTCTAAGCCAGTCAAACTTCTAGAATTTATTTATATTACATAAATAAAGAATAATGAATAAGGCCAATAACCAAATACACCGCTAACTTACATTATTATGCTTCCAATTGGATTTCTCCTTTTTTTTTTTTCAAAAAAATATATTGCTTTTTTAACCGTAACTTTTCTATTTTTTATCTTAGAAAGTTATATAAAACATATTTTGTAGGTTTTTACAATATCTGTAAACCTAGTAATATTAAACCTTTTCAAAATGCTCAGTCGCAAAAAGAGGTGACTTTGAAAGGGTTGGTAAAGGTGGTTTTTGCATGTTATTACAAGTTTCAATTGTCAATAGCTCACTGAATTTTTGCCGTAACAAAAATTTTTGTAAACCATGTTCTTGGAAATTAAATAAGCTACAATTTTATATTTAAACATTTTTTCGTATCTCTGATGTTAATTTTGCTATTCTGAAGAAGACATTTTTTTTTTCAAACTACAAAAAGTCGTTATTCGCTTTTAACTCCACTTTTTTTAAAACTAATCATTCTAAGCCGGTCAAACTACTAGAACCTATTAATAATACATAAGTAAAAAAGACCAAACAAGGTTAATGACTAATTTTAATTAGGGTAGTGATTAGGGGGTTGCTTGCGATCACTTTTTCGCTGAAAAAAATAGGGACTGACATTCTTTTCATTATAAGTCACTTAATTTTTGGGCTAGAGACTTTTTTATTTCTGGTGATAGATATTTTTAAGTGCTTTAAATTAGTTTAAACAAGTTGCCCTCGAAAAATGCATAGTTTTCCCGTCTTTTGACTTTGAAACTAGAATATTTAGCATTTGACGAAGAAGAGCCAACATATAATAAAGTATAACTTGGTTACTATTGGTCCTAAAGAAAATTTAAAAAAACGTTTTTGTTTATTTTTTCAAAAGGTATATTTTTGTTAAGTAAAGTTGTTTTGATAAAACAAAAACTTTTGGAGTTATTAGCAGAAAACTTATTAAAAACATTGATTTTTTCGATATAAAACTAACGCTTTCGATAGCGAATAAATCGAAAACTGTCAATTTTATCAAAAAAATGTACAGAACGTTTTTTGCTTAGAATGAACGTTTTTACCAACTTTTGCGATTAAAATATAATAAAAAATTTTCACTCCCGAGATGGGGTGGCAACCACCCCCATGGTAAAAGCGCCTTTCGGCATGATATAGATTTTGATCCTTGGACTATCCACTACTTATTCTCAAATTTTCAAGCAAATCGATCCATTCTGTAAAAATTGCGAGATTTTGTCCTATTTTAAGCTTCATTACTTGGACTATAATTCTATCTTAACCTAACGATTTTAATCTATGCTTTCTCAGTTTGGCATCAATTAGTGCCACCCTTTGGCTTTTCCTGATAAGTCATTTCACTCTTCCACCTAAGTATTTCCATATCCCTCACATGCATTCGTTTTGCTTATTTTTTTTAACTGCTCAATGTTCAGTTCTGTATGTCAAAGGCTCCTTCCATTTAATCCAATATGCTCTAACTATATTACATGCATCTTCAATCTCCATCTACTAGTATTTCCCCATTACTCTAATACAGTGGCGGCTCGTGTCAATAGGGGAGGCTATACCTAACTGTAAATTATCTAGACAAATTTGTACTAGCAAAAAAAAATCCGCCAAAAAAATCTAATTTAAGGCCCCATTTTTTGACCATTTTTTATTTACATTTTATAATATCATCATAATTCATAATTATTTTATAATATCATATCATTTTAAAAATAGTGAGTATAATTGTAAAAGTGTATTACCAAAGTTTGTGTCGTTTATTTGTTAACAATTCTATCTCTGTAAGTAGATATGCATATCAAAATAAATACAGATTTGAAGTTTTGCAACCCATACAGGTTGAAGGTTTACATTGTTTAAGATACTCAACTGAATTTTTTTAATTCTAAAAGCGGCTTACTCTGCGAATGCAAAAACACGGTAAATTACCGATATTTTGCTTTACATTACAGATATCGGAAAAAGTTATTGAAACAAGTTGTTCCAAATATTATTCTAATCCCACACACCAAATTTCATCACAAAATTCGCACTTTTAGTTTTTTCATTATACATATAGTCAGGATCCTAAAATCCGCAGAGGAGGCTGCTGGCCGAAAAATCTCACTTGCCCGATCTCCGGGCAGCGTGTGCGTTAAGCGATGTGCACAATGTGCAGCTCTAAGGAGACCGGGTCTCCTTAAATCATCCTTAAACGCTGCTGGGCTACGCGGAGCATTAGCAAGTGAGATTTTCCGGCCAGCAGCCTCCTCTGCGATTTTAGGATCCCGACTACAAATAATGAAAAAACTAAAAGTGCGAATTTTGTGCTGAAATTTGGTATGTGGGGTTAGAATATTATTTGGAACAACTTATTCAAATAACTTTTTGCGATATCTCTAACGCGAAGCAAAGTAAACAAAACAGTGTAGCGTGTGTAAAAAATTTATGGGGAGGCTAAGCCTCCCTTGCCTCCTCTGACCAGCCGCCACTGCTCTAATACCGATCAGAAAGACTTCAAAGTATTACATTGTTCACAACTATTACACCATTCAAAGTTATCCTCTTATTATTTGTAGTAGTATGTAACTTCATTTTTAAATGAACATTCTATATACTTACTCTTTTTTGTCCTACTAAGTTTTAAACCTTTTTTATTAAGATCTTGTCTCCACTGTTGCAATCTTTGCTCTGTTACCGTTCACTCTTTAACACATACCTCCTCCAAGCTCCTCCAATTCTCGATTTTGGGTTCTGCTTCCATCTTGCAAAAATGTAGAACCTTACCAGGCAATCAAATTTATCTGTTTTGTCCTTTATTAAGTGTGTAGTTATATGTTAATTTAAGTTGCCACCAAACTATTTGTTGTTCTGAAGCTATTTCCTTGTGGCATTTTTGTGATTAATTATTTATATGGGAAATAAGCCACAATTAAAATGAAAAAAATAATTTTATTAACGTTTCGACGTCCAAATCGGGTGCCGTTGTCAAAATACAAAATATTACTAAAATAAACTAATATTATTTATTAATTAGTTTATTTTAGTAATATTTTGTATTTTGACAACGGCACCCGATTTGGGCGTCGAAACGTTAATAAAATTATTTTTTTCATTTTAATTGTGGCTTATTTCCCATATAAATAATTAACCAAACTATTTATTTCATATTAAATGACATTCGAGGATAATACCTTCTTTTTATTGACGAAATGCCCGTGAAGATGCTCTAGACAACGAAAGTATACTTGGGCAAGATTAAATAAATTCAGTGCTCGATATCTGCCTTTGACCTTGTAAAATTCATATAATCGAGCATTCAACCATTTCCTATTTTAATAAAAAAATTATTGGCCATCCTCAGTTCGAATCTGTTTTTTCCTTTCATTTGCGAGCATAATTTTTGTTTATACGCTCCGATGACAATTTTGTCCTCAGACTGCACCTCGTCTGAGAGTGCCTAGGGGTCTTAAGGGCTTGAGTAAAGTATTTGAGTAGATGTTCAAAAGCTTTTTCACTAATTAGAAAGTCGCTACTTGTTTGCACGTTGCCCATGGCAACGCAAATATGTTGGGGTAACAAAGATTAGGGACCAGTTACGTATAACGCTCATGTTGAATATGTTATTTTTATGAAATTATTGGATCTTTTTTAATTAAATTTTTTTTAAACAATGGCAAACAATGACGTGGCTTATTGTGTTTGCAAAACAAATTCTTTCGTCGTACATATATGTTTGAATAAAACCTTTAAATAAAAGCCTAACAGTATGTTAAAGAATAAAGTGAAACCATGTTTTATTTATTCTATATTGTCAATAACGTCACAGATACAACACAGCCCATATACAGGGTGTAACAAAAATACAGGTCATAAATTTAATCACATATTCTGGGACCAAAAATAATTCGATTGAACCTAACTTACCTTAGTACAAATGTGCACATAAAAAAAGTTACAGCCCTTTTAAGTTATAAAATGAAAATCGATTTTTTCGAATGTATCGAAAACTATTGGAGATTTTTTATTTAAAATGGACATGTGGTATTCTTATGGCCGTAGCATCTTCAAAAAAAATTATAGTGAAATTTGGACACCCCATAAAAATTTTATGGGGATTTTGTTCCTTTAACCCTCCCCCCCCCAAACTTTTGTTTACGTTCCAATTAAATTATTATTGTAGTATTAGTTAAACACAATGTTTTTAAAACTTTTTTGCCTCTTTTTCGAAAAGTCAGTTTTTAACGGGATATTTTGAATATTTGTCAAATCCACCACGTATTTGTATATGGCTAAGTACGATTATGGAGACTTGGTAATAACATGAACATTTATTTATGATTTACATTTTTAGGGATATTTTGAACCATATTAAAAAAGAAGTCACATCTCGATAAAAGGTGCCTTTTCGAAAAAATACAAAGAGGCAAAAAAGTTTTAAAAACACTATGTTTAACTAATGGTACCGCAGTAATATTTTAATTGGAACTTACACAAACATTTGGGGGTTTAACCCTAGGATGTATAACATGAGTCTAAGAGACTCGAGCGTACATTTACATATTCGTAAAATGTGATTAAATCCATACCAATCATTGCCGATTTAGGAATTCGTTTTTGACATGTATGACTGTTTGTTAGTGTATAAAAATTTAAATAGTATGCACAAAAAAACTAAAAAAAAAAATAATTTCCATTCATACCCCCATAATGCAAATCATGAGTCCGGGAGACTCTTATCGAATTAGTGGTCAAAGGTTTGTCGTGAATCACCGCGATCCTTCGGTAGTATTCCATTACGCATATTTATCTATTGCCTAAACTGTAAAGCTAAGAAAAAGGAATTTAGTCACGTTTTGAAGTGTCAAGGTATTAGCGTTAGTACGAGTACGTTATCTGCTTTCATAGTTTATATTTGTGTTATTCGCATCATTATTCAAGTAAGTGCACTAATTTGGATTAGTTTATTATTTAGTCAATAGTTTCATCCCAAATTTTATTTTTATAAAAAAGTAAAATTTATTTTTATAAGTGAGGTAGTAGAAAATTGATAATAAATATTGATAAATATTTTTTGGGCTCACTTCTTAGAAAAATCATTTTATATAACGAGTGCTCTTTTGCGATAGACTCCTGTGTTTTTGTTTTTACAGATATCAAAACAGAAGTAGTATACAAAAATGCATTTACACATTTCATCAAAAAAGGAAAATCATATTATATAACGAGTGCTCTTTCGCGACATACTTCTGTGTTTTCGTTTTTACAGATTATCAAAACAGAAGTAGTATACAAAAATTGTATTTTCAAATGCAAAAACTTGGCTTTCAAGTAAAATACTCTATATTTTCAGGCCAGCATAGAAAAAGATCCGTTCACCCCAACGATAATAGTTATGAGGAAATCTTACGTACGTGGTATGAGGAGGATGACAACGATTCCATAACTAGTGAAAGTGAAGTATCGGAAGCTGATCAAGAATACGAGCAGCCTGCAGTATACAAAGATAGTTCAGACGAGTATTCCGAAAATTCTTCGAGTAGTGATGATATGAACTTGAATCAAAATAATTCAACAATTGAAACAGCAGGTACATCATTTATTAGCAGAAACAATTTTGAATGGAGATCCACGCCTCCTTTGCAAGGAAGAACAAAAATTCACAATCTATATCGTTTCACGGCTGGACCGAAAGTAAGAAAGGAAATGTTGACTCCGAAAAATGCTTGGGATAAATTTGTGACTGCTGAAATGGTTGAAGAAATAATAATATGTACCAATAGAGAAGCCAACCGAATATTGGAGGCCAAGGGAAAGGTATGGCCAAAAATTGAAAAAGACGAAATGAACGCATTTTTTGGCCTGCTGCTACTGGCTGGTGTCGAGAAGAACTGGGATACGCCTGTCAGAGAGTTGTTCTTAGATAAATCATCAAATCCACTGTATAAAGCTACAATGGCAGTAAATCGTTTTGAAAATATAAGACGATTCATACGATTTGACGACCGACGAACACGTTCAACTAGGTTGGAAACTGACAAATTCACTTATGTCCGGTATGTATGGGAGTTGTTTGTGAAACAGTGCCGAACAGTTATGGTACCAGAATTGGATGTAACCATTGACGAACAGTTACTTGCATTTAGAGGTCGTTGTAATTTTATTCAATACATGCCATCGAAACCTGCAAAATACGGCATTACATTTTTTTGGCTTTTTGAAAGTGAAACAGGATATACAGTTGATGGGCAGATATACTTAGGTCGTCAACCTGGTGAAAATATTTAACAAAATGTAGGGGAAAATATTGTAAGGTCCTTGACCGCTTCCGGACAGTTACTTGCATTTAGAGGTCGTTGTAATTTTATTCAATACATGCCATCGAAACCTGCAAAATACGGCATTACATTTTTTTGGCTTTTTGAAAGTGAAACAGGATATGCAGTTGATGGGCAGATATACTTAGGTCGTCAACCTGGTGAAAATATTTAACAAAATGTAGGGGAAAATATTGTAAGGTCCTTGACCGCTTCCATAAAAAATTGTGGTCGCAACTTGAAAATTGACAACTTTTTTACTAGCATCCCTTTAGCACAGCATTTACTGTCTATAGGAATAACTTGTGTTGGGACATTACGAAAAAATAAGAAAGAGATCCCCTACGAATTTCAAGCTTCAAAAGAAAGATGCGTTTTTTCCTCTATTTTTGGATTCAATTATAATTTGACTTTGGTAAGTTACGTGCCAAAGAAAAATACAGCTCATTCTTCTTAGTTCAACGCACCATGATCAATCTGTAGATATTGAGAGTCAAGCAAAGAAGCCCGAAATTATTAAATTTTACAACCAAACAAAAGGTGGGGTTGATAAAATGGACCAGATGATCGGTAACTACACGGTAAGGCGTCAAACTAGACGTTGGCCTATTGTCGTTTGGTACAATATTATGGATGTAGCAGCTCTTAACGCGTTTCTCCTTTATACAAATCAAAATAAAAATTTTGCTGCAGGAAAAACAAATAAAAGACGATACTTTCTCAAAGATTTAGTAAATGAGTTAGTTTTACCATTTATGAAAAGAAGGGCTAGAAACCCTAAACTTACAAACACAATCCGAAGACATATGGGTAATTTTATCGAGTTTCCTCAAGAAAATTTAGGGATAGATTTGGCTCATAGAAAGAAAAGGAGATGTTCCGAGTGCCCTTCACACATTGCAAGAATGAGCACACAAATTTGTCAGAAGTGTAAGTGTCCAATTTGCAAAGAACACAGTGTTTTAATATGCAAGAATTGTATTGAGTAGTTCCTTAGCAGGTATTTATTATTTGTTTATGCTTATATTATTATAAATAAACAAACATTAAATAAATATTTGATAACAATTAAAGAAAATATCTATTATAGTACTTTATTTACAAAGCGAGTCTGCGAGACTCATGTTATGTCATAACGTAGAAAAATTTGCGTATGCATCCTAGGGTTAAAAGAACAAAACCCCCATAAAATTTTTATGTAAACTTATTGAAAAATAAGCCTCAACTCGATAAAAACTGCCTTATCGAAAAAATACTAGGAGACAAAAAAGTTTTAATAATATTGAATTTAACTAATGGTACCACAATAATAATTTAATTGAGACGTACACAAAAGTTTGGGGGGTTTAAGGGAACAAAATCCCCATAAAATTTTTATGGGGTGCACAAATTTCACTATAATTTTTATTTAAGATGTTCCTGTCATAAAATGCCACATGTCCATTTTCCATAAAAAATCTCCAATAGTTTTCGATATATTCGAAAAAATCGATTTTCATTTTGTAACTTCAAAGGGCTGTAACTTTTTTTATGTGCATATTTGGACTAAGGTAAGTTAGGTTCATTCGAACTATTTTTGGTCCCAGAATATGTGATTTAATTTATGACCTGTATTTTTGTTACACCCTGTATATTTTCAAAACCATGAATTCCTTTTTTTGTTTCTTTATGTATGGATGTATCCACAGAGAACGACAGTTCTCACCAGTGGCGCACAACCCCCCTCCAAGCGACACTATATATACACGAAATTTTCGATTTTCTAAACCTGACTGAATTGAAAATTAAGCCAAATTCCATCTTAAAGTTTAGGAAAAGACTCGTCCATCCGTATGTTACCTCTCCATTTTGGTCCAAGGTTGTGGATTTTACGGCCCTTCCCATTTAAAGCCTATTTTTCGTTCTCGTCCCCAAAACTCCCAAAAATTTCAAAAATTTAAGCCCGACCTTTGCGGCTTCTGATAGTACAGATTATTACCTTTCCAACGCATGTTTAATTTTGAAAATCGGTTATACCATTCAAAAGTTATCGAGCTCAGAAATATGACTCAATTTTTATTTAAAAAATGGAAAATGTTTGTGGATATGTATGTATGTATGTATGTATGTATGTATGTATGTATGTGTGTGGAAAAGTTACACCGATCTAAATTTTTTTCTTCTGTGTTTCAAGAAGGTGTGAGGGCCGATTCAGAACCGGTCTAATTTTTGACTTCTGAGTACCCGTAAGCCAGCTAGAGGACTAGGTAGATACAAAATAGCATATTTTTTGGGCGTATATCTCTTAGGTTCAAGGAAAGACAGGAAAACCGCAAATACACCAAATCAATAGGGTTGAGTTAAGCTTTCAAGTGGTGCCTAAGCGATCAAGCTGAGACATACACACTGCTCGCCATAGCCAAAAAACTGAAAAATTAAACTTTGAAAATTTTGGTTTTTCGACAATTACTCAAAATTTCAACCTACGACTTGCGCCAATAACTGAGCGTTTGTAGAAGGACTCAGGACGCGTCTAACGGTGTATACCTCATATCTGGGAAAATTCGAATTTTTAAGTTATAGGCTTCATAAATATAATCAAATCTATTTCTTATGGGAAAAACGGTTTTTCAAGCTCAATAATTCCTGTAATACGTTCAGTTATCGTACTCGATCTTGGATGCTGGTCAGATACTACTTGTCAATACGTTTCAAATTCATGTTTAGTGATCAACATCAGGTAAACCGTTCAGAAGTTATAGAGCTCCAAAAGTATAATTAGTCCAGGAACTGAAATTTTTCACTTCGCAATTTTTACAGAATGGATAGATTTGCTTGAAAATTTGACAATAAGTAGTGGATAGTCCAAGGATCAAAATCTATATGATGCCGAAAGACGCTTTTACCATGGGGTGGTTGCCACCTCATCTCGAGGGTGGAAATTTTTTATTATATTTTGACCGCAAATGCTGGTAAAAATATTAATTATAAGCAAAAAATGTTCATTATACATTTTTTTGATAAAATTAATAGTTTTCGATTTATTGGTTATCGAAGCTGTTAGTTTTATATCGAAAAAATTACCAGAGAACGGCAGTTCTCGCCAGTGGCGCAGAAATACACCCCCCTACACGCGACACTATTATATACACGAAATTTTTCAATTTTCTAAATGTGACTGAATTGAAAATTGTGCCAACTCCCATCTTCAAGTTCAGAAAAAGACTCACCCATTCATATGTCAACCATCCATTTTGGTCCAAGGGTATCGATTTTACGGCCCTTCCTATTTAGGTCTGTTTTTCGTTCTGGCCCCCAAAACTCCCAAAAACTTCAAAAATTTAAGTCCGACCTTTGCGGCTTCTAACAGTACTGCTCATTACCTTTCCAACGCATGTCTAATTTTGAAAATCGGTTATACCATTCAAAAGTTATAGAGCTTAGAAATGTGACTTAATTTTTATTTAAAAAAGGGAAAATGTTTGTGGATATATATGTATGTGTGTTTAAAAGTTAAACCGATTTGATATTTTTCCTCTGTGTTTGAAGAGGGGGTAAGCCAGCTATAGCATAAGCCAGCTATAGGACTTGGTAGGTACAAAACCGCATATGTTTTGGGGGTATATATATTCGGATCAAGAAGAGCCAGGAGAACCACAAATACATCAAATTAATAGTGTTGACTTAAGCTTTCAAATGGTGTCTAAGCCGTCAGAATCAGACATACACACGGCTCAGTATAGCCGAAAAACTGAAAAACTAAACTTTGAAAATTTTGGTTTTTCGACAATTACTCAACATTTTAACCTACAAATTGCGCCAATAACTTAGCGTTTATAGAAGTACTCCAGACGAATTTAACGGTGTATACCTCATATCCCGGAAAATTTGAATTTTTTAGGTTGTAGGCTTCATAAGTATGATAAAATCTATTTCCTGTGGGAAAAACGGTTTCTCAAGCTCAATAATTCCTGTAATAGCTTCAATTTTCATACTTGACCTTAGATCCATCAGATACTACTGGTCAATACGTTTTAAACTCATGTTTACTGATCAAAATCGGTTAAGCCGTTTAGAAGTTTTTAAGCTACAAAAGTATAATCCAATTAACGATTATTCCCGAAATGGTTTATGTAGTTGTAGTGGTTACGACGCTAAATTTGATCTGGCAACGGGCAATCCGACTTCATTTACCGGCCATCTCAATTTTTTTTTTCAATCTATTTCGAATAAAAAAAAATCTAGTGTACATTCGATGGACACTAGATCATTTGGGAGATAATGCAACAAAGGTGACCATTTATAAAGCTTGACGTGTAATAGAGGAACATTGCATTCAACTTCATACATTTAATTTATAAATAACTTTGAAAAACTCCTGATACAAGAATAAAAAACCGCTAAACGCCGTAAAAATGAGTGGCGCATAAAATATTCCAGCTACAAAAGATCTGATATGAATATTACGTGGCGCGAAAATGGATTTTCATTTGATGCAAAACAAAATTCTAGTTTTATTTTAAAAGATTTTCCATAATATTTGCTAAATTTGAAGTAGACGCGCCACAAAAGAGTTTCAAAATTCAAACTGTATCAAAGTTACTCTTTTGTGGCGCGTTTACTTCAAATTGAGCAAATATTATGGAAAAATCTTTTAAAATAAAACTAGAATTTTGTTTTGCATCAAATGAAAATCCGTTTTCGCGCCACGTAATATTCATATCAGATCTTTTGTAGCTGGAATATTTTATGCGCCACTCATTTTTACGGCGTTTAGCGGTTTTTTATTCTTGTATGCAAATAAAGTTGACGTTGGCATACAGTTGGCACAGCCCAAACAAATACCAACCATATAAAGCGAATTTTTCAATCTAATTCAAATCCAGTATCCTCAAAGTAAAATGTTATATTATTGGTATGTTATGTACCTCATTCCTCAATGTTCAATAGCACCGTAGGTAGCGTCATAATATATTCGAAAGGAGATTAAACTCTGAAAGCCAGGATGGCTCGTCTCAACTGCTGTGGCTAGTGGTTGGGAATGAATGGCGGATGGGTCATCGTGCATCTCATTTGGAGACAGCTTATCGAGTGTTGTCCTGTGCTTTCGATGGTACAGGAAACACGGCTGAATTTGAATTCTTATCCTCCTTCTTGGTTTAATGTACTGACCGAGATGAGTAGGTAGAACAAGAATCCACATTAATCTGTCGGAATGAGCTCACCTGGTTCACAGATGGGTCCAGAATAGACGAGCAGGCAGGTGCTGGAATGTAGGGTGGTGGAGTTGGATTTGAGTCTAGCCAGGCTCTCGGCTATCTTGCATCAGTCTTTCATTTCAGTCTTTGGGATCCTGGTATGTGCTCAAGAGATTACAGTCAGGGCTTGCTCAGTCAGGGCCATCTCTATATGCTCTGATGAAAGCCAGGCAGCGCTAAGGGCTGTGGAAGTGGCCAAGGTCAACTCTAAGCTGGTTCTTGAGTACAAGAGAGCACTGGATGATGTTACTCTGACCAACAGGGTTAGGATGGTATGAGTACCGGGACACACAGGTGTGGAAGACAATGAATGGGCGGACGCCCTGACAAGACGGGGCTCATCCACTCTGTCTGTGGGACCCGAACCTGTGATTGGGGTGTCCTTCAGTACTGGTCGGGGTAGTCACAGGGAGCTTCTTCTACGAAGGTTCCAGGACTCCTGGGCCAGTTGTGGAAGTTTGAGACAGGTTAGGCTACACATAGTGGGGCCATCCAAAAGTCTCACAGCCCAACTGCTTCTTCTAGATCGTAGAACACTATTTATAGCAAAAACTTTCTTTGTTCATATATTGTAACTAATATGGAGTAAAAAATAATGTATTAGATAAAGATTGGAAGAAATTTTGGTGGAAATCAACTTGTGTGAATGGCTGTCCTGCGCGTAGCACCAAAAATTAATGTTTATTAAAAAAAAATCCTGACGCCGTAATAGTTCATCGATTTTAATTTTTCAAATTGAATATGAAAGGTACAGTATTCTTCTATATGCAAAAACAATTTCAATTTGCTATCTGCTTTATTTTCAGTCCTGTCACATTTTGAAAAAGTGAATATTTTTTAAGAAAGCTGGATTGCAAAATTTATTTTGCTAAATCTATGAAACCGATTTTAATGAAATTGACAGTAGTGTTTTATTATATCATATAGTTTTTCTGGGTAAAATATGAAGGTCCTCAGTGTAGCATGAATGGTTGAAAAACGTAAAATGCGAATACTGTTTCTTATGTTTTTTTTCGCAATTATTGCTATTTTGCAACAAGGGTGACAATGTTTAAAATTTTCAACCAATCCTATATTGTAGAAAATTTAATTACGCAACTTTTATGTCAGTTCAACTTTTGTTGGAAGTGAATACTTTGAAAGTTATGATGAAAAAACCAAGTAAAATAATTGAATTTTTCCTTCATTTTTTGACATTTTGATTATTTAAACAATGTTCCGGACCTTTTTAGTGGGAGGATAACTCAATTATTATTATATGAGTTAATTCCAAGCAATTTTTGCAAAAAAATATGAGTCACCTCTCAACGTCCATCTCAAAACAGATGCGCCCTGGACTACATTCTTTTTGTCGGATTTTAATCTAGTTAATATATAGTTGCAACTGTTAGATCTTTCTTGATTTCAATTCTTTTTAACTTAGGGATAAGAATAAATCTGAGATCAAATAACTTTGTGATATATTGGGAGTAGGTATTTAAGCACCTAAGTGTATATTAACAAACTTCTTCTGAGGAAAGGAAACAAAAACACAAATCCTGTTTGTATTTTAGAAGATGATATATTTTGAGAATCACATCAAAAGAATGCGTTTTTAAAAAGAACTGCAATATGGCTCGTGTTATTACTGATGTGAAAGTTGTTCGGTCTCAAGTTTATTTTGCAGAGTGCTATGAAGTCTCAGATATCACATCAAAAGTTTCAGTTTGTTTTTACCGGATGTACCATGAACACTTTTGTAGTTATATTTAAAACATGCACACTGATTCTTTGTGTAGTAATTTCTCCTGGTTGGAGCTTAATAAAAAAGATATTAAATTACTGACTGTAAATTAAGTTAATGAAGTTGATGTGTGAATGAAATGTATGTGACCATTGTGCTTGAACGCTTTCACCCATTTTTAGTTCATTAAGATTATGATATTAATTTTAATAGTAACCTTTATTATAATCATGTCACGTTACGATTATAAATGTAACGTTTCCAAGCTAATTAACCTGAAAAGAAATGTAAAGTGACATACAAAGTGGCATTCCCCTATGGAAACTTTAGCGCCATTATCACCATCACCACGTAGCGCTACAACACTGGGTGGTAGTGATGTTGATTATAGTTACTTTCGAATATGTATTCGTTATTTTTGGATAAAGTAATCATTTACAGTATTCGTTACTTTGATTACTATGATTACTTTTGTATTTGGGTACCGGTAATCATATCGAGAATCGTATTTCTCAGTAGGTAGGTATTTTGTATAGGTATTCCGATATAACAACGACCTTTACCGATCTGTTTAAGGGATAAAAATGATTTGATTACTATGATTACTTTTGTATTTGAGTACCGGTAATCATCTCGAGAATCGTATTTCTCAGTAGGTAGGTCTGTATAGATATTCCGATATAACAACGACCTTCACAAAGTACGAAGTAATCAGAGTAATCAAAGTAATAAAAGTAGATACAATAGTCATAGTCGTTACTCGCTCTGATACGATTGGTACGAAGTAATCAGAGTAATCAAAGTAGATACAATAGTCGTTACTCGCTCTGATACGATTGCTACGAAGTAACGAAGTAATCAGAGTCATCAAAGTAGATACAATAGTCGTTACTCGCTCTAATACGATTGGTATGATGTAACGAAGTAATCAGAGTAATCAAAGTAGATACAATAGTCGTTACTCGCTCTGATACGATTGGTACGAAGTAATCAGAGTAATAAAAGTAGATACAATAGTCGTTACTCGCTCTGATACGATTGCTACGAAGTAACGAAGTAATCCGAGTAATCAAAGTAGATACAATAGTCGTTACTCGCTCTAATACGATTGGTATGATGTAACGAAGTAATCAGAGTAATCAAAGTAGATACAATAGTCGTTATTTTTTCAACATCACTACTGGGTGGGTCTTGGCTGACTGTACAACTTGTTCCAATTTGTTTGGTCTTCTATCAACCAAGGGTCACATGAAATGTTCATTTTCCGGAGAGCTGCTTGAATGTTATCTCTCCATCGCATTCTGGAACGTCCGAGTGAACTTTTGATTTTATTCCAAATTGCAAATAAAATGTGACAACTGTCAGATTTAACTAAAATGTCATGTCACTAAAATGTATATTATCACGGACTTACCTTTTTTCTATCATTTGTGACGCACTGAAAAATGCTCATGAAAAGAAGCATATTCTTTTTCTCATGATCATCTTTCAGTGCGTCACAGTTTTTCGATTTCTCTCTAACGCATTAAATTGTATGTGACAGAAAAAAAGGCACGTCTGGGAATACTTCGGTAATTATTCTAGTTCGGTGATTATTCTAGTTGTCGATAGATGGCGCCATAATCAAAAAAGAATTATTTATTAAATAAAATAATAATATTATCAATATAATCTGTACAATTTATAAGACTATACAAATGAAAGAAAATACCATTTTATAAATGCAATAGACACAATTGATTTGGTTTTATTCCAAATTGAAAATAAAATTTGACAACTGTCAGATTTAACTAAAATGTCACGTTAGAATAAATGTCATAAATGTGTATTATCACGGACTTACCTTTTTTTCTATAATTTGTGACGCACTGAAAAATGTTCATGAAAAGGAGAATAGTACATATTTTCATATAGACTACATACCACCCAATTTTTCATCTACATTCTTGTTCTCTAGGCTCTGCCAGATTCCCGCCCCGCCCACCATATCAAACGCCTTTTTCATATCTAAGAATGCTAAATAGATTTCTCAATTTTTGCCTATAGCTTTTTCAATTATTTGTTGCAAAGTAAAATTGTGGAAATAAATAATTATGTTAATGTTTATATTACTGAATAGAGAATTAAATAACCTTTCAAATGAGCTATCACAAGACCTCTATTCTCATTTAAAAGAGTCATCGATTACATCATCGTCATCACGCCCAGGTGTATGACGTCACTATGTCCGTCCCACCTTGACTTTACAGTATAGGGAACATAGGAAATACAGTCCTTATGAGAGATTTTAGCGCGGTGATGTCGATTTTATCAAAAAGAATTTGTTATCGAACATTAGAGAGATTAAATTAAAACCGTTTTAGAAAGACAATCTACAAATTTTAGGATTCGTATGCGTTTATGTTTATTTGATATACTATAGTTATTACGCATATGAATCGTAAAATTGTAGATTTCCTTTCTAAAACAGTTTTAATTTAATCTCTCTAATGTTCGATTACAAATTCTTTTTGGTAAAATCGGCATCACCGGCTAAAAACTCTCATAAGGACTGAATTGCCTATGTTCCCCATACTGTAAAGTCAAGGTGAGACGGACATAGTATGAGGTATGTCAAAAATCATAATATGAAAATAAAAATCGACCAATTTTAGAATTTTTCAAAGTCGCTGGCTTACGAAATAACGAATTTATTTCCCTCAATTGTTCCATACTGTATATAAATAATATGTATACATAGGCCAGGGTAATAAGACAAAAATATACCCTGTTTGTGACACTTCAGCAGCCAGGGTACTGAAGCGTTTTTTCGACAAGTAATACCTATAGGAACAAATTGTAACTATTTCCTGCGTAAGATCTGGCGGCCATTTTTATTTATAAACAATTAACTGTCAAAAATGACATGTTTCCCTTTTTTTTTCAAATCAATGGAAAACAGTGAAACTTATGAGTTTTTTAGTACAAATATCTTTGAGATTATGGAAATAGCTTTAAAATGACATATTACAAAGTTTGATATACTCATTTATTGTTAATATAATTGCGAAAAAAGTTCGGAATTGCAAAAAAAATTATTTTCGCAATAACTGTTGTAAAAATTAGTGTACAGGTTTGAAGTTTTTGTCAAATGAGGGTCCTTTGGTGCTTAATATGTGATAAAAATTTCAAAGCGATTTATTCAATTGTTTAAATTTTATTCTAATTGTTTGTTAAAATATAAAAATAAAAAATGCATTTATTAGTAATAAATAATTATGCAAAAGTATCGTAAATCTTTCCTTATAAACTTTTTAGATAACTTTTTCCAAAAAAATTAACTTTTTTACCCTGTTTTAAGTGCATAACTACCAAGTAATGTTATTTATATCATAATTGATAAAAAATTGTAATAAATATATATAATTTCTAATATAACAAAATAAAAAGTTTATAAGGAAAGATTTACGATACTTTTGCATAATTATTTATTACTAATAAATGCATTTTTTATTCGCTTTTTTTTTAAACCAAGTTGAAAATACAGCTCATGGGCCATGCTCTTTCATTTGACACCTGTGGAATGGTTCTAAAGTCATTTTTTTCTGACTTATGTTATTGCAAAAAAATGCTCTCTGGGATAAACAATCTGAATAAAATTTAAACCATTGAATGAATCGCTTTGCAATTTTTATCACATATTAAGCACCAAAGAACCCTTATATAACAAAAATTTCAAAGCTGTACACTAATTTTTACAATAGATATTGCGAAATTAATTTTTTTTGCAATTCCGACCTTTTTTCGCAATTATATTAACAATAAATGAGTACATCAAACTTTGTAATACGTCATTTTAAAGCTTTTTCCATAATCTCAAAGACATTTGTACAAAGAAAACCATAAGTTTCACTGTTTTCCATTGATTTGAAGAAAAAAGTGAAAAATGCCATTTTTTGACACTTAATTGTTTATAAATAAAAATGTCCGCCAGATCCTACGCAGGAAATAGTTACAATTTGCTCTTATAGGTATTACCTGTCGAAAAAAACGCTTTATCGCCCTGGCTGCTCGAGTGTCATGGGAAAAACCTTACCAGGGAATTACCCTGGACTAACATGATTACATACATATATAGACAGGAAAGGATAATAAATAAGTATTTATAACTTTAACAAACATTCTGCAGGACAAAACATTGTGTTATCGAAATATTTTAACAACCAAAGGGGTTCCCAAAACACTTTCGATATAGTATAGAAAGTAGTATTTTGTATTTTGACAACGAAAACCGATTTGGGCTTCGAAACGTTAATAAAATTATTTTTTCAATTTAATTGTGACTTATTTCCCATCTAAATAGTTAATCATAAAAATGCCACAAGGAAAAAGCTTCAGAACAACAGGTATAGAAATATTACAATTATCCTAAAATGCATAAACTTGAATTCGATGAGAAGAGACATGAACCAACAGAGATCAACTAAACGACCAGAAATTACATCTATCTTCCAAAACTAACATATAATTGGACTTGGCAAGTCCTATATTTTCACCCAAAGTGACCGAAAGTCGATTTTTGAACTATTCGTGTAACTTTGCGTCGATTAATATACGATTTCATTCGAATTTTGAGTCATATTTACTAAACTTTCGGTCATAACTGTTTAAACAGAAATGACTTCAAAACCGAAACTAAAGATTCAAACTCCACTTTTCACTTCGCTTTGATTGATATGTCACATTTACTATTTCTGCGACTATAAAATGGCACTTCCGGTTAGAACTTTTTAACTGGAAATTATATAAAAACCAAAAGTATACATTTGTTCTCATCACGTCGAATAGTATATCGCTTGTACCATTCTAACGACTTTAAACATTACTTCCGGTTACATTTCAAAAACCGGAAGTCTTAGGTCAAATTTTTCACCTTTAATACAATCCTTGGGTTATAAGCTTTCATTCGACACCTTATTTGTCATTCCATCTGGTATAATGACGGATGAGTTATGTTTACGGACGGACGGACGAACGGGGAAAATTCAACGTTTTCACATTTTTCAAAATGGGTGAAAACAAAGTTTATCAATTTTAGTATTACTAAAATATATCAGCCTTAGCTTATTAAACTTTTTTTCTTCTATTCAGTTTTCAATTTTATTATCTATTCGCATCATAACAAAATAGATATCGAAAGCCTTCATAGCTTCTTCTTTATTAATATAACTTGGAAAACTTCAACGTCGTTCGGCAATAACTTCCATTCAAATCTTGACGTATCGAGTAAACATTTAAAAGTTTCCTTGTCACCATTATGGCTTCGACATCGAGTAAAATACACAGGAGAAACTTGAGCTGAAGGCAAGTTATATTTTTCTGTTCCTTTTAGAGGGCGCTTCAAAATCCGATTTCGAAAAGTTTCAACTTACAGTTCACTCTTTTAAACTTCAGAACTTCTCCGGAGTACAATAACAAAATCGAACGAGGATTTACACAAGTGAGATAAGTTGAGATTTTTTACTTATTTTTATTTGCAACTGAGAGTGTAGTATACTTGACGCTACTTTTGATCGGGAGCTTTCAGAGCACTAAAAGAGAATTACTTTTTTTCTTTACTTTTACTGTTAAAACTTGAATACTGTTTGTATAATAAAAATCTGCAAAGTTCAATGACGAATAATATTCGTTTTGCGTTTGTCCAAAATATTGACATATTGAGATAATATGATCATTAATTCTGTTATATTTAAGAGGCTACATCAGCGTGTCATCAATATTTTTTTTCGAAAGTTTTGCGAACTTTCAACTGTGCGGCAACAGTATGTCGGCAGTACGACAGTTATAGTGACAATATACACCCATACCTCGCTTTACGGCCTAGATACGTTCCACGAAATATGGCCGCAAAGCGAAATGCCGTATAACGAATCAATTATTCTAATACAAATTCATAAAAACTTAATGGAATCGGTTCCAAATTTGTTAAATATGTTACATGGTTTGTCGTTAAAAATGCATTTTATCTGTTTATTTTATTTAAATCAAAAATACATACAAAAAAAGCACATACACTGGTATACAGTGAGCAAGTAAAGGTTGGAATAAATTAATTTTCTCGAGAATGGACAATTTTGAAAAAAAAAAGCCGAAAAAGGTCAATTTTTATTTTAAAGTGCTGCTTTTTGGCATATGTGTCATACTAGTGACGTCACCCATCTGGGCGTGATGAAGTCATCTATAATTTTTTTAAATGAGAATAGGGGTCGTGTGATAGCTCATTTGAAAGGTAATTTAATTCTCTATTCAGTAATATAAACACTAACATAATTATTTATATAGGGTGTCCAAAAAAATTTTTTTTAATTAAATTTATTGACATATTAGAAGAATGCGTGTATTTTATTTAACTCAAAATACATTTTACTACTATCAAAAAACAGGAAATAATGTTTATTTGACAAATGAATATTGTTTTTGCTTAAATTCAATGTTAAAGCCGCCACCCACCTTCCTCTTAACAGTTTGAACATTTAATTTAAGCGAAAAGCAATGATTATTTTTCAAGTAAACATTTTTTTCTGTTTTCTGAGACCAGTAAAATGTATTTTGGACTAAATAAATTACATGCATTCTTCTTTTTACATTTAATTAAAAAACATTTTTTTGGACACCCTGTACAATTAATTATGTAAATGTTTATATTACTGAATAGAGAACTAAATTACCTTTCAAATGAGCTATCACACGACCCCTATTCCCATTAAAAAAATCATCGATGACGTCACCACGCCCAGATGGGTGACGTCACTAGTATGATATATATGCAAAAAAAGTCGTAATTTAAAAATACAAATTGACCTGGGTCGGGATTTTTTCCATAATCGTCCATTCTCGAGAAAATGAATTTATTCCAACCTTTACGTGCTCACTGTATAAAAGATCCACTTTTCCGCAACTGGTACTCAAAGCAAATATATGTAGAAGGTAAGACAGGTTTAGGACGTAACAAGATGTCATTGCATAATATTCGCCAATGGACAGTCAAATTATATCAGACATTCGTCAAATATAATCTACTACAAAAAAGCTTTTTAAGTATGTCACCAAGTTATTTAATTATTGATAAATAATTACTCTCCTAAAATTGTAGTTAAAAATAATAATTTTTTTGGGAAAACCCGGATTTTACGAAGAAAATTTTCGTCGAATGATATCAGGAAAAAATATCTCGGGTTTAAATTTAAAATCTTCTGAGTTACAAAACAATAATTGAAAAAAAGATTTGGGAGCGCTAATTTATTAATACCTACACAACGTAGCACACTTTCTGCGGACTTTGCAAACCGATATTACTAATTAATGCAATCGTGAGATTTGATTCCACCAATAAAATAGCTGCTAACAAACTTGTCCTTGTTTTTCCTAATTTTCCCAGAGTTTAAGCGGTTGACATATATTTAATTTTATTTTCGGTAAAACCACGCGTTATTGGTCACAGAATATAGTTCACCGAACAGCGTGTCTATTATTGTAGTCGAACGTTTTTCATTACATTATAATACGTCACATGGAGAAAATGTGTCCACTACAACATACAACGATTCTTGACCGTTTATTTCATAACGAACATAAAAATCAACTCCAAAGCGCCATTTCACGTAGTTTACAGGTGTAATTGCCACTTCACAAGTATCTACAATCTACGTCAATGACATCGATTGTGCCAACCTGGTTGTTTTTTCACCATGTGTTTTTGAAAATTTTGTCAGAACCGTACTCGAACTACATATTCTTATTATTGTTCTGAAACTATTTTCTTGTGGCATTGTAATATGCAGTTTACTAATTTACTTGGAAATCAGCCATAATTGAAGTTTGAAATTAATTCTTTTGACGTTTCGGCTTCCACTTCGGAAATCGTTATCAAAATCCAAAAAATCTTCTAATAATTTAATTTTATCATTATTTTAACTCTTTATGGGTTTCATTGGCGTGTACTGTTTCAAAGTAGTCCTTCCTTTAAAGGAAACCGTACTTTCATCAATTGAAATATTTCTGCTCGGAGAAAATGATGCCATAAAGGTTTTTTTTTTATTTTTAAACAAGAGGTCCCACTTTGTACAACTTGTCAAATTCCCTAGTTCCTCTGGCTGGCATTTGTTGGTTATCATTCAAATGGATATATTTGTGGCGACACGCTTTAATTACTATTTTTGCTAATTTATTATTTATTATTTATTTATTATTTATTAATTAATTATTTTTTAATAACTTTTCTCAAAACGGTCATATAAATTCACATCTAATATACAAACCAGATGCTAAGAAGTTTTACGAAACGAAATGTATCCCTAACCATAATATGTTTTTGGTGTGTTCAGTTTAACAAACTGAATTCCCCATAAATTAATTACCTTATCAGACTTTATGTCAACTTCTTAAAATACAGAAAGGTTCTCAACTTTTAAAACGCCAGATGTAGTAATTTATTGCCTTTTCTAGCCATATTATAGAAACACAAACATATTAGCGTTTGTGGTTTTTTTTTCAGCCACAGTCACTCGATATATGTATAAGTACGGGTCGATTCACAGTCTCCCGTCGAGAGACACTCCATAATTACAATTTTTAAATTCAATAGGTATTCTTGGTTCTTTAGACCACCCTTTAAAATGATTGGTAATATCGAAAGTTGCTTCATCTTCACTTGATGATGAAGCATTCATATTTTTGTTTTTGAGAGGGTTTTTCGGGCGTGAGTTTTTTCAATGAAAAATGCATAGTTTCAATCGCAAGTACTTGGAAAGTGTCAATTTTGAAAAATAATTTATAGAACAAAATTTACTCAGAATTGGTCACTCTATCGATTTCCATAGTTATTTTGATTAAAAATTTTCATCTCCTAGATGGGGTTGTTTTCACCCCCAGGACAAAAGCGCAGTTCGGTATAAGGTAGATTTTGAAGAAGAGTGTCAACAGAGCTTAAACCCAAATTTTCAGTAAAATCGGTGTTGATTCTCAAAATTCCACAGTATAGTTTTTTACCGCTGATAAGTGGTCTATTTATTTTACCTGTCGTTTTACGTTGACGATTCAAATATCCTTACTCAAAATATTTACTAGTTCATCAGTAATTAAATTTTTCGCAAAGTTTTTGATAATTAGTTTACAAATAATAATTACATGGTTTTTCCTAAATATACTTATTAATTTTTAAACTTTGTTTCAGGTAAATACTGAATGACGTTAATCTGGTTCTTTATCAATTCATTATGTAAGTATATATTAGCATTGATTGATTTCACCGTAGTTGTTATAAACGCCACTTGTACTTGTGGAGTCATCTTGAGTCATCTATGTACACACTTATTTACACACTAAAACATACCGGGTGGTGAATTGAAAAACGGGCCATAGGAAACTCAATGTAAAATTCTAAACTTTTGAATTCCTGCTTCCCTAATTATTTTACATCAAAAGTCATAAGAAACTATTTGTAGGGGATTGAACTCTACATTGAAAACAACTGTTACAATTGTACTACAAACAGCAATTATTCAAAAGTTTGTAAAAAAATATAATAATACATTTTAAACAGTATCACGCCAAAGTTAGGCCACACATAGTGCAATAATGTGTATAAGGTTGCATTTGGTGACAATGAAGTTATTATATTAACAATTTGAACTGTCACTTTTTTATTTATTTTATCATTTATTGTTTAAAACACAATAAACTTGATAAGAGACCCTCAGTTAAGGAGAAAGTATTAATAATAAAGATGTTTTCTTCAGTCAATAGTGTGCGTTCTGTCAGTTAAATAGTAACGTGTGTCCAAACTTGCACACACATACCTAATGTACAAGTACAATATATTTTTTAAAATTTTGGAATGTATTTAAATCGTAGAGCAACTGTATCTTTTGTTTTTAATACAGATTTAAATACTCTACAAATAGCTTCTCATGACTTTTGATGTAAAATAATTTAGTCCAGGGCGCATCTGTTTTGAGATGGACGTTGAGAGGTGACTCAAATTTTTTTGCAGAAATTGCTTGAAAATAAATCAGATAATAATATTTGAGTTATCCTCCCTCTCAAAAAGGTCCGGAACATTGTTTAAATAATTAAAATGTCAAAAAATTAAGGAAAAATTCGATTTTTGTCTTCGTTTTTGATTATAACTTTGAAATTATTCATTTCCGAGAAAAGTTGTACTAACATAAACGTTGCGTAACATTCCTACAATGTAGAATTGGTTAGAAATTTAAAAAATAGTCACCCTAGTTGCAAAATAGCAATAATTGCGAAAAAACCATACAAAAACAAGTATTCGCATTTTACGTTTTTCAACCATTTATGCTACACTTAGGACCTTCACATTTCACTCAGAAAAACTATGATACAGTAAAACAATACTATAAATTTCATTAAGATCGGTTCAATAGATTTTGCAAAATAAATTTTGCAATCCAGCTTTCGCAAAAAAAATGCATTTTTTCAAAATGTTACAGGGCTGAAAATAAAGCAGATAGCAAGTTGAAATTTGTTTTGCTTATAGAAGTGTACTGTACCTTTCATTTGCAATTTACAAAATAAAAACCGATTAATTACCACGACGTCAGGAAATTTTTTAAATAAACATTAGTTTTTGGTGCTATGCGCAGGACAGCGGTGTTCGATTCACACAAGTTGATTTCCACCAAAATTTCTAGCAATCTTTATCTAATATATTATTTTCTTACTGTATATTTTGTTGTATTTTAATATTTTAATTCCACAAAAATCAAACTAATTTTATTATTGTTTGTGAAATATTGTTTAAACAATTGCATATTATGTTTAAAAATAATAAACTTTTATTCTCTTAGTTAAAATATATGAACAAAGAAAGTTTTTGCTAATTAAAGTTTTATTTCAAAGGATAGAGTATGTGTTTTTATTTTGCAATAAACAAATTTATTTATTTATATCGAAATGTAATAAAAATTAAAATATATCAATAATTATCAAAGGTCATTGGAATGTCCAATCAGAGCAAACTATCCGCTGTCCTGCGCGTAGCACCAATATTTAACGTTTATTTAAAAAAATTCCTGACGCCGTGGTCTTAATCGATTAAATTTTGCAAAATTGCTAATGAAAGGTACAGTACACCTCTATACTCAAAAAAGTTCAGTCCTGCACTTCAGTCCTGTAACATTTTGAAAAAATCAATTTTTTTGCGAAAGCTGGATTGCAAAATTTATTTTGCAAAATCTATGAAACCGATCTTAACGAAATTTACAATATTGTTTTACTGTATTATAAAGTTTTTCTGGGTGAAATATGAAGGTCTTAAGTGTAGCATAAATGGTTGAAAAACGTAAAATGCGAATACTTGTTTTTGTATTGTTTTTTTCGCAACTATTGCTATTTTGCAAAAAGGGTGACTATTTTTTAAATTGTTAACCGACTCTATATTGTAGGAAATTTAATTACGCAACTTTTATGTCGGTACAACTTTTCTCGGAAATGAATACTTTTAAAGTTATAATCAAAAAACGAAGAAAAAATTCGAATTTTTCCTTCATTTTTTGACATTTTGATTATTTAAACAATGTTCCGGACCTTTTTGAGAGGGAGGATAACTCAAATATTATTATTTGATTTATTTTCAAGCAATATCTGCAAAAAAATTTGAGTCACCTCTCAACGTCCAAATGTACTAATATTTTACCAGATGCGCCCTGGTCTAATTGGGAAGCAGGAATTCAACAATTTAGAATTTTACGTTGAATTTCCTATGGCCCGTTTTACGATTCACCACCCTGTATAATTTGTATCTAATTATTTTATACAATTCATTTTACATTTATAATGCGCACTTGACATCGAGATTATGACTGACCGTAAAGTCTGAACAAATCAACTTAAATATACTACGACCCTATGTTCTACCGTTCTACCACATTCTAGGCTTGGTCTGATTTAACACGTTGACTGCCGTGAGATACAAATGGTGTGTTCCATGTTACTTTCGGTAACAGTAGTGTAACACACCTTAGTTGTCTAGTTGGTAAAGCCGCGTGAGCCTCATGGCCTGGGAGACCATTTTTTTAATATTATGACAGTTAACAAGTTAAATAGAAAAGGGGCAGACACGCAGAGCTAAAACAACTAAAATTATTAGAGACTTTTCTCCAAACCGGTATACGCCAGTCAATGGGAGCAAGAATAGGATTACCTCCGAATTCTATCCTACTGCATGGATTTTAATGAAATTTTGGAAATAGCCTCTACTTATCTCCTAATTCAAAATCTACCCTATGCCGATGTGCTTTTATCTTGGGAGTGGTTCCCACCCCTTCTCAGGGGTAAAATTTTTTTTGGTTAAAATAACTACGGAATTCGCTAAAGAACCTAATTCTAAGCAAAAACAAAAGCTGTTTTATATATTTTTTTGAAAACTCAATACTTTTGAGTTATTCGTGGTTGAAAATTGGCCATTTTCATTGAAACATAACACCTTTTCGAACGGTTTTTCGCAAATACCTTAAAAACTATGCATCTAACTAAAAAACTATATTAAACATTTTTGTAGGTTATAAAAACAAAGAGATGCTTGCCTTCACAAATCTTCCACTCATAATACAAAAAGAGATATGGTAGGTGAAAAGAGTTTGTTTTTTTGGTACATGCCCAAATTGGTGTATTCAACTTGAAATAACAGAGAAACGGTCGATTTTAGGTGTATACTACTATCGATACCTTTTGTAGTGCTTTAAAAGACCTTTAAAATGAGCAATATTAAACATCCATTTCATTCAAACTAAGCGAGATGTGCTGCAAACAAAATTGATAACTAATGTATTTTAAAAAAATTTGAGAAGTAATTTTAACCCCTATCCACCAGAATGTAAATGCATCGTTTTCCTTCTACAATACTTTTTATTATAGTGTTATTTCTATGTTCAAAGAGCTGTACGGGTTTAAAATGAATGGTATAAAAAATAATAAGATCAAATTATAAAGCGCATTTTTAAATTTTCTTAAAAATCTTCCTTTTTATTCATGTAACTTGAAAATGATAAGAGATACAGTAATGAAAAATAAAAACGAAATTTTTATGAAAAAGAACCCCACATTTTTGTGTGGTATCTTTTTTTCGTATCTCTTATCGAGTTACATGGAAAAAAAGGAAGATTTTCAAGAAAATTTAAAAATGTGTTGCATAATTTGATCTTATTTTTTTCAAAAACCGTTCATTTTAAACCAGTCCAAATTTTTGGACATAGAAATAACACTATCATAAAAAGTATTGTAAAAGCAAAACGATGTATTATAATTCTGATGGATGAGGGGTTAAATATACTTCTCATTTCTTCTTAAAATACATGTCATCAATTTTTTTGTAGCATATCTCGCTTAGTTTGAATGTAATCGACATTTAATATTGCTCATTTTAAATGCCTTTTCAAGCACTACAAAAGTTATTAGTATCATTATACACCTAAAATCGACCGTTTCTCGGTTATTTCAAGTTGAATACACCGATTTGAGCAGAGCCGTGCGGTACATCTTTTCAATATGATGCAAGTCTTCGAAATGCCGCCCCGAAAATATTATTGAAACTTACTTTTTATTTTTATTAAATGCACAAAATAAACGAAAACTTCTATTTTAAAAACAAAACATACCTACTTTAAATTAAATGAAACATGTATTAACATTAAATAACATATACAAAAATTACAATTTTACCCTTCTGACTTTAATTTTGGCAAACTCGTCAATCAGATTGGTGTAGTCTAAAGTAGCTGTTAGTGATTACTATTGAAATGAGTGCTAATTTTTTTAGTTTGTCTTATGGAGATTCCTAAATAGTTTTTAATAATTTTTAATTTTGAAAATTTCTTTCTCCACTAGCTACCGAGACAGGGATGTTAATAAAATTCTTAGTGATACAACTACATTTGGGTATAAAGAAATTAGGTTATTTTGGCACAAATAGTTCAAAACCCCTAAAGGTTTCATGGGGTATGGTCTCATTTAGGATATATCATTCAATTCTTCTAGACGATCATGTGCCTCTATATCCGATTCTTTTTCTGTTGAAAGTATCGAATGAAGAATCATACAATATTTTTCTAGCGTTTTATCATTTATTTCTCTCAATTTAAAAATATCATCAAAAATTTATTTATTTATGAATTTCTAGAAGCGAAAATCGATCAATCAAAAAATTAATGGCAATATCTAAAATATAGATGAAAAAATTTATTTTAAATTTATATTCCTCTGATAAGAGGTCATCCACAGATTTTTCGTAATCAAATTGACGCTTTTTCTCCTGGTTATATGGCTTATCGAGATTTTTTGCAATTTCATTAGCAAAAATTTTTGTTTGGTCATAGCCAATTTTTCATTTTTAACTTTTCATTTTCTCAATAGTTTCTGACCGCATTTTTACACAATCTGACAAATTCATATTTAGTTACATGTTGCAACATCTTCGAGACTGAATTTATATGAAATAAAATATCATGCCAAAGAACTACACCGCATATTTTATAATTTTTAATATTTTTTGCTTATTCTCGTGCTTTGACTTAAGTTTCTGAATCTTTGTCGACTTCTTCTATTATTTCGAATAAGGCATCATGTATTTCACAAAATTGAAATCTGAAATGTTTCAATGCATCTATTCGACTTGACCATCTAGTGTCACACCCGGTTTTAGAGTTAGTTGTGAAACATGTTTTTCAAAACTTCCTAACGCTTTATAGAACCAGAAAAAAGTGTACAGTTCTTGTATGATACAAAAAAAGGTTGTTGTTTCTGTAGAAGACAATTTCTTCACTTTTAAAACTAAGTTTAAAGAGTGGCATGCGCAGGGCACGTAAAACGCTCTCAGATATTTTTCAAGTATTCTATTTTGCACACCGCACACCCTTTCTTATTCCTATATTATTTTGATGTATTTTGATTTTACTGATTATGCCGCCCCTTATGATGCCGCCTGATGCGACTGCCTCACCGCATCATAGCACGGCACGGCCCAGGATTTGAGCATGCACCAAAAAAAAAACAAACTCTTCTCACCTACCATATCTCTTTTTGTATTATAACTAGAAGAATTATGAATGAATTTTGTTTGTTTTTTATAAGGTACAAAAATATTTTGTATAGTTTTTTTGTTAGATGCATAGTTTTTAAGGTATTCGCAAAAATCCGTCCGAAAAGGTGTCATTTTTCAATGAAAATGGCCAATTTTCAACCACGAATAATTCAAAAAGTATTGAGTTTTCAAAAAATAATTATAGAACAGTATTTGCTTAGAATTAGGTTCACGAGCCTCTTCCGTGGCTATTTTAACCAATAAATTTTTCACCCCAGAAAAGGGGTGGAAACCACCCCCAAGATAAAAGCGCACATCGTCATAGGGTAGACTTTGTTTCTTAAGCTAATCCCTACTTACTGTGAAAATATCAAGTAAATCGATGTAGTAGAATGGAATTCGGAGCCAAATACCCTCATTGACTGCCCTAGTAGTATTTTCAAGACAGTCAGTATGGTAGAATTTCTAGAATAATACGGAATGAGTAGACGCTAACTAGTACTTGATAACAGGTACTTGGCGGCTGTTTACCCAAGGGACCGATCTGGGGGTCACCCATCGTAACATTATCCTGCATTGACAGAATTAAATGTGTTATTTTAAATTTTAGTTCCTTCATTCATTATTTTTGTCGATTCGATTTCCTGATCAGAAAACGAAAAGCCAAAGCAGTGCCATTCCCATTGAGGTGATCGATAAAGCCTGAAATATGAGGAAGTAATAAAATAAAAACACCTATTTTTAATTGGTTTGATCCTTTCCTCTGCACTAACGCAAAGTTTAGCCTTCTTGTACATTTGTAACATGTTTATTTTACAAATACGAGTAGTTAGTTAGTCTTCAGATTTATAACTTTCAACAACTCATAGACTATAAAATACGCTTTACGGATTATTCCTGCTAAATGCACAGCACGAAGAACTTTATCTTGCGAAAAGTTCTCTCCTAAGAGAATTGAACTTGCCCTGTGGGATGTGCACTTTGAATGCTCTCGTATATACACTCACCGGCAAATTTAACCGCCCACCTTGTACTTTGTTCAATTTGCAGAAATTGTCAACATTGGACCACATTTTATGAAAGATACGGTAAAAAGTACCTTTGCTGAAAATAAACAATAAAATGATTGAAAAAGAAAGTCGTTTATCAAGGGATGCTTACCCAAAATCCAATGTTTAAAAATCCTCGAAGAGAATTCAAACAAACATAATTTTGAAAATCATAGTCTAATTTAAAAAAAGAATGTGTGTGTACTTTGTACGCACGTAAGAAGTTATACTTCTATTATATGATTTCAATGAAATTAATATACTTTAAACAGTTTATTTATATTTTATTTAAATATTAAACTAATTTTAATACTTATTACTTCTCAAAAATTTTTATTAAAACAGTGCCAAAAATTAAAATAATAAAAGAATAAAACACACACAAACAAACACATTGAAAAGTGCCACAAATGATTTCTGAACAATGTAGGAAAATTTTTTAACTAAATACATATTTTCTGAAAAAAAATTATATAATAAATAAACTTACAATCATAAAATGTATAAAAAAAATAAAAAAATAAAAGTTTCCATTGGAGTTCGAACCCGCTTAATCTTCTTTTCATGAGCATTTTTCAGTGCGTCACAAATGATAGAAAAAAGGTAAGTCTGTGATAATACACATTTATGACATGTATTCTAACATGACATTTTAGTTAAATCTGACAGTTGTCACATTTTATTTGCAATTTGGCATAAAAACAAATCAATTGTGTTTATTGCATTTATAAAATGGTATTTTCTTTGATTTGTATAGTCTTATAAATTGTACAGATTATATTCGTAGATATATTATATGATTAGTAAATAATTTTTTTTTTCGATTATAGCACCATCTATTGACAACTAGAATAAATGTCACCGACGAAATGTAATCACCGACGTGCGTTTTTTTCTGTCACATACAATTTAATGCGCTAGAAAGAAGTCGAAAAACTGTGACGCACTGAAAGATCCTCATGAGAAAAAGCATATCAGCGCAGTTAGTATTTAAATTCATTCACCTTAAACTTTTACCCACGGAGACCATGTGTCATCACGTGCGAAGATCAACTAACTAAACGGATTAAACTTTTGACGGTTCTGAATTTAACCAAATTATTTTGATTTTAAATTGAAATTATTTAAAATTGAATGAAATTGAAAGAAAATACAACAAAACATGAGTAAGAAAACAATATATTAGGTGAATATTGATAGAAATTTTGATGGTAATCAAATTATGTAAATCAAAGCATTACATACTATCTTGGTAGGTTCTTTTTAAATTTTCCCAATAGGTAGGTAGGTACCTTAGAAATTTTTTATTAGGATACTGAAACATTTACAATTATTACGTACCTGTCGCTTTTAAAAACTATTTAAAAAATCACTACAATATTACTTGACTCTCTGATTCTTTAGTTTTGTATGAGATCGTCCCGCTTGATTGATGTTATCCACAGATCTCTACGCCTTCGAGATAATCGGTTTTTATCAGTAATTTTGTGATTGAAAACCCCAGCCACAGAATAAAACTCCACTTCTCTGTTTGATGGGCTTCCACACCTGGCATCTTTTCTATGTTAATAAGTCCAAAAATTTATACGAAAACTATTTAAACAGGCAGTATAACTATTAATTAACTTTTGTCTGTTGTTTCTCTTTTCTCTTCTCACAAATTTTAACACACCAGCCATAACCACAAAAATAGACCACATCAAACCACAGCTGTGCTACATCCGCCATATTGGATAATTTTTGACATGTCATTTGAACACCCGATCAGAGCAAAGGTATAACGCGCGTGCATCCGGCACTAAGGATTTTGATGTAAAATTCACTCCCATCGCGCCTAAAGAAGTATAACTTCAAAAATTATAAGTAATATTGGGTGTTGTCGCCTCTGGCCCTTAGGACCTCTTGGAGCCGGTTCGGCTTTCCATTCATGATATCCTGGATATCCAATTGGGGCTATTGTGCCAATTCTCTACCGCAGTCGTCTTGAGGTCTCCGAAGGATGTAGGAGCTAAACTACGATACGGGATGCTATCACATGATGTCGGAAGACAGGTTCATACACCCGCAAGCCAGGTTATGGCCGACATCGATGCACTACAATTCAAAATGGCGGCTCATTGTCAGCAATGTGGTGAGAAATCGTGCACCTCCTGAAGCTCGTACGCGTCTTTTTGAGCTAAGAAATGTTAGTGTAAGTAAAGGTATCATTAGAAAAATACTGACTGAAAAGGAGCTTTCCGACCAGCTCGCGTCCCGTAACTGCTCCCACAGCACCGTAGAGTTAGACTCGGTTTTGTGTGAGAATATGCTGACTAGACTGTGGCGGAATGGAAAACATGATGTTCTTAGATTAGAGCAGAATAGCTCTAAGAGGTCCAAATGGACGTTAGCCTACAGGCATCAAAATGAAAGGTCTGCTCCATGTATTATAACCGACACTTTGGCTCAGGCGTCAAAATGAAAGGTCTGCTTTACTATAACAGTGGCTTACCGAGGAGGATCAATAATGATTTAGGGAGGTATCTCTTATAAAGCTCGTACGGATCTTGTTGTGTCAGATAGAAATAGTGTGAATGCTAAAAAATAGGTGGAAGAGGTTCTCTAAGACCATGTCATGCCTTTTGCGTCGTTCATTGGTGAAAACTTTATATTAATGCATATCAATACACCTTGACATACCACAAGATTCACCCGTGAGTATATTAATGGAGTGGAGATTCAAGTTTTACCATGACTGGCATGCAATCCCGATCTTAACCCAATTGAACACATTTAGCACAACCTCAAAAAATGAGCAAGAGCAAGAGTACACGCTCCTACATCCTTCGCAGAGCTCAATACGGCTGCGGTAGAGGAGTGGCACAATATCCCCCCATCGGATATCCAGGATATCATGAATGGAAAACCGAACCGGCTCCAAGAAGTCCTAAGGACCAGAGGCGGTAACACCCATTATTAATGCTTGGGAGTAAATTTATATGTGCGCGAATTCATCAAAAGTCTTTGTCCTGGGCGCAGCTAAAACGTTATACGTGCTCTGAGTAATTACAATTACCTCTCAACAATTGTTCAATATGTCGGTTATTTTATTAATACGTCAATGGTTATGGGTAAACAAATGTTGTGTATATTAGTTTTTATTGTTGTGAGGACACAGATAAAAACAAGTTTATAATTGTAGTGACTTTTTAATAGTTTTAAAAGCAACAGGGACGTAATTGTAAATGTTTCAGTATTGTAATAAAAAATTACATAGGTAGGTACTTACCTATTTGGAAAATGGAAAATGTACCTACCTAGTAGGTAATGCTTTGATTTACATAATTTGATTACCAACAAAATTTCTACCAATCCTCATCTTTTATATTGTTTTCTTACTCTATCAAAATAATTTGATTAAATTCAGAACTGTCAAACAGTAAAACGTTCAGTTGGCCTATCTTCCCACATGACGGATATATGTGTAAGTGGGTAAATGAGTAGAGCCTTCGATTACAAATCTAAGCACACTAACACGCGCGAGTTCGAATCCCAATGCAAGTTTTTATACATTTATGTTATATACATTTATGTTATTTTTTATACATTTTATGATTGTAAGTATATTTGTTATATATTTTTTTTTTAGAAAATGGGTATTTAGTTAAAATTTTTGCCAACAATAATTATTGTTCAGAAATCATATTTTTGTGGCATTTTTCAATGTGTGTGTGTGTGTGTGTGTTTTATTCTTTTATTTTTTTAATTTTTGGTATTGTTTTAATAAACATTTTTGGAAAGTAGTAAGTATTAAGATTAGTTTAATATTTAAATTAAATATAAATAAACTGTTTAAAGTACATATATATATATCAATTTCGTTGAAATCACATAATAGAATTATAACTTCTTACGTGCGTACAAATTACACACATTATTTTTTGTATTAGGATTGGATTTTTGCTAAGCATCCCTTGGCAAACGACTTTTTGTTCAATGATTTTATTGTTTTATTTTCGTGAAAGATAGTTTATTTTACCATATCTTTCATAAAATGTGGTGTAAGGTGTAAGATTAACATTTTCTGCAAATTGAAAAAAATGTAATTGTGCCGGTGAGTGTAGTTATATTCGAGTACAACTCTGGCAGTTGTATCTAAATATACTGGGAAATCATACACCTGATCCTGTTAACGTTTTATGTGCTATAAACACATAATTTTCAGTCTTCATATTGCTAGACTCTTGCCATCCAGTGTCGCGCAACCGCACAATAGGTATATATGTCTGGTCTGACTGTCTCGGTCGCTCTATAGTCTGCAACTGAGATCTCCATTGTACGTGCCTGTAGTGATTTTAAGCTGATTCCTGTTCATTTTACGCAGATCTTTAGCTCTTTTCGCGCATGTCTGAGATATAAATCTCTTCCCATGCCTTTGTGTTGGAATTTTTTCCCAGTATTTTTTGGTTGTCTTCGTATCCATCCTCTTAATCGGCCACTGATTGTGCTTTTGGCTAGTGCCGGTTCTGGACCGAAGTATCTTGTTGCTGATCCTTGTCTAGCAAGTTCGTCAGCTTTCTCATTGCCTGCGATCCCTTGATGTCCAGACACCCATATGAGTCGTTATGTTTCGCCAGGGTGTCAAGTTCTTCGCGGCATTCCCATACAAGCCTGGAGATTATCCTTGGGTTCTTTAAAGTCCTTAAGGCCGCTTGGCTGTCTGAATAGATATTGATTCTCTTAATAGTATAAGTCCTCAGTCTGTTTTTCCTTGCACAGTGCAGGATTGCATATACCTCTGCCTGAAATATAGAGGTACATTCTCCTAGTGGGATGGAACCGTTATAGTCCTATCTTCACTATGTACTCCTGATCCCGACCCATCTTCTGTCTCGGACTATATACTTCAGATATCTGCCAGGATCTCTTCATACCCCCTGGAGTGTATTTTCACCTGGAAAGGTATTTCCATTATATATTTGGGGACTGAATGGTCTCGTGTATCGGATCCCCACATAAATCCTTGATGCTGCAATGACCTTTGCCCACTGCAATTTTGCTTTGATTTCCCTGCAGTCTATGTAACCCCATCCTTGCCTCACCCTTCACTATGATGTGTAAGGGAGGAAGGTCTAATAAAGCTTCCGTTTATGCAGTTGGTGTGCCTCTCATTGCACCTGATTATGCTGAGACAGGCAAGCCTTTGTATCTTGCCTAACTTCTCTATAGCATTTCCCGTGGAGTTTTCAAAATTATGTTTATTCGAATTTTCTTCGAAGATTTGTAAACATTGGATTTTTGCTAATCATCCCATAATAAACGACTTTTCTCCAATAACTTTTGTGTTTTATTTTCTTCAAAGGTAGTTTTCACGGTATCTGTCATAAAATGTGGTTCAAGATTGAAAATATCTGCAAATTGAAAAAAATACAAGATGGGCGGTTAATTGTGCCGGTGAGTGTAGTTATATCCAGTCCAACACTGGCAGTTGTATCTAAATATACTGGGAAATCGTACACCTGATCCTGTTAACGTTTTATGTGCTATAAACACGGAAACGCAACCTAAATGATTCTAAAATGTAAAAATAAACTCAACACTTTCGTAAAAATGTAAGGAAGTTTTCCGAGTTTCCGAAATCCTGTTTGTATTTTCAACAACGATATATTATCTAAGAACTCTGAAGATATTGGACACTAATGGGGCCTGCCAATTTGATCAAAAGATGTTTGTATTATTTCTCCAAAGATTTATTTATCCACTGCGGTCAGGACATAAATTAACGTTAAAGTTCCGCTGTAACGTAAATTTAAATATCTTTATCTCATAATTTATCTAGAAAATCGGTAGCATACCATTGTATTTCGAATGTATTTTGGTTTTATTGAGAAAACGGAAACTAAAAAAAATTACTAATACAAAAAAGTAAAAGATACCTAAAATATTAGTAGGGGAGCAAACTATGCTAAATTTACCGTTATGGGGACCCATTGTGTTGTGAAGAGTAGGTCCTAAAACCAAAAAAAGTTAAGTTAAAAGGTAAAAGTTTCCATTTTAATTTAATTTTCCATTTCCAACAATCGTTTTTTCCGATTATAGCGCCATCTATCCATAATTCGAAAAAATGTCTCGAATAAAAATTGCTTACTTTTACGTAAAAAATCCAAATCTGCAATAAAAATTGGGGGCACCTATTTAAGATTTTAAAGTAACCCCCCACCTCACATCCGTGGAGGGTCGTGTTTGATAACATTCGATAGATTTTTCAAAAATATTGAATACGTGCATTTTGCAGTTTTTCGATCTGATGTTCATTTTGCGAAATATCGCGGGGTTCGTATTTAAAATTTAAAATTTACCCCCGACCCCTCTCCGTGAGGTATCGTGTTTGGTATAATTCGATAGATTTTTGAAAAATATTGAAGACATATTTTTTAATTTTTTTGTGAAACTTTGTGACTCACCCATTTCCTTACGCCCCGCTCAAATCGTCAATTTTTGAAATATAGACTCTTTTGCATGTACTTAACTTACCTTATCTTAATCTGACGATTTCGAGTTTTTCTAAGGATAGATTTTTTTTCTTGCCAACCTTAACGAACTCCCCTGTATTAAGAGCCAATATATGGTAGAGGTATATTTACAGGGTACAAGGTTTCTCCCCATCCATGTGATAATCTGACGCACTCCAGTAACTGCAAAAATCCCCGCTTGGGCTCCCCTACCATATGAGGTGTTGTTATTAAATAACGAGACTGATGCTGAAAACACTGTATCCTGATTCCCTACAGATTAATTTATTTCTTCTTAGCATTCTATCGTCCATGTTTGGACATAGGCCTCTCTTAACTCATTCTATCTCTCTCTATCCTTAGCAACATACTTCCAATTTGTTCCGGCTTTTCTTTTTATATCATCAACCCATCTCATATTCCTCTTGGTCGTTTACTTTCTTAAGATCTCCAATGTTATATTGTGGCATTCCAACGTTGGTCTTTTTATCTAGCAGTGTGGCCTGCGAAGCTCCATTTACGTTTAGCAGTTTTTGTTGTTATATCCTTGACTTTTGTTTTTGGTCTTACCCAGTCGTTCCTTATTTTATTTGACAGTCGTATACCTAACATTTCTCTTTCCATTGTAGTCCAAGTAATGAAACTAAAAATAGGACAATACTTCGCAATTTTTACACAATGTATCGATTTGCTTGAAAATTTGAGAGTAAGTAGTGGATAGCCCAAGGATCAAAATCTATATCATGCAGAAAGACGCTTTTACCATGGGGGTGGTTCCCACCCCATATCGAGGGTGGAAATTTTTTATTATATTTTAATCGCAAAAGTTGGTAAAAACTTTCATTCTAAGCAAAAAACGTTTTATACATTTTTTCATAAAATTGATAGTTTTCGATTTATTCGCTATTGAAAGTGTTAGTTTTATATGGAAAAAATCAGTGTATTTAATAAGTTTTCTGCTAATAACTCCCAAAAGTTTTCGTTTTATCAAAACAACTTTACTTAACGAAAATGTAATTTTTGAAAAAATAAACAAAACCGTTTTTTTTTTAATTTTCTTTAAGACCAATAGTAATCGAGCTATACTTTATTATATGTTGGCTCTTCTTCGTGAAATGCTAAATATTGTAGTTTTAAAGTCAAAAGACGGAAAAACTATGCATTTTTCGAGGAAAAATTGTTCTAACTAATTTAAAGTATTTAAAAATATCTATCTCCAGAAATAAAAAAAAGTCTAGCTCAAAAATTAAGTGACGTATAATGAAAAGAATATCAGTCCCTATTTTTTTCAGCGAAAAAGTGTTTGGAATCAACCCCCTAATCACCACCCTAATTAAAATTAGTCATTGACCTTATTTGGTCTTTTTCATCATCATCATTCTCTTTGCCTTATCCCTATGCGGGGTCGGCTTCCCTAATTGCATTTCTCCACACAATTCTATCTTGGGCCATATCAATGTTAATCCCAATTTAGTCTTTTTATTTATAGTCCAGAAAGCCACTGCGCATCCGCTAGGAAAAATATTCTAATTCGGATTTTTTGCACAATCTTACTCAAAAAGGACTCCTTTTAACAAATTTGCATGTTGCCAGGACCAAAAGGTGGTCAAAAATTTTTTAAACGTTTTTTTTTTGTTTTTTTCCTAAAATAATTTTTTTTGCATGGAAAAAAGTTTTTTTAGGTTTTTTGGATCATTCCAAACAGAAAAAGTCTTTAGTGACTTTTCTCTAAAAATGATAGTTTTTGACATATAAGCGATTAAAAATTGAAAAATTGCGAAATCGGCCATTTTTAACCCTCAAAAACTATGTGAAATACTGAAAATTTGAATGTTGCCAAGGTAGGTAGATATTCTTTAATCATCGATTGATGAAATCCCGAAGAGTTTTTTGCAACACAATATTTAAAACTCCTTTGTTTTTTAATTGCTAATCAAGCGTGCGCGACACTATTTTCCACCCACAGTATGGTGCAAATGAAAGGAATAAACTCGTTATTTCGTAAACCGGCGAATTTAAGGAAAAGTCCCGAAAGAGGTCGATTTTTATTTTTATGGTATGATATTGTGGCATATATGGTATACTAGTGACGTCATCCTTCTGGGCGTGATGACGTAATCGATGATTTTTTTAAGTGAGAATAGGGGTCGTGTGGTAGCTCATTTGAAAGGACCTTCAATTCTCTATTCAGTAATGTAAACATTTACATAATTATTTATACAGGGTGTCCTTCTACTTCTTTTTTTGTCAAATAATTAAATTTAATAAAAATTTTTGGACACATTGTATAAATAATTATGTAAATGTTTATATTACTGAATAGAGAATTGAAGAACCTTTCAAATGAGCTAGCACACGACCCCTATTCTCATTTAAAAAATCATCGATTACGTCATCACGTCCAGATGGATGACGTCACTAGTATACCATATATGCCACAATATCATAACTTAAAAATAAAAATCGACCTGTTTCGTGATTTTTCCTTAAAGTCGCCGGTTTACGAAATAACGAATTTATTCCTTTCATTTTCACCATACTGTCGGTGGAAAATAGTGTCGCGCACGCTTGATTAGCAATTAAAAAACAAAGGAGTTTTGAATATTGTGTTGCAAAAAACTCTTCGGGATTTCATCAATCGATGTTTAAAGAATATCTACCTACCTTGGCAACATTAATATTTTCAGTTCTTCACATAGTTTTTGATGGTTAAAAATGGCCGATTTCGCAATTTTTCAATTTTTAATCGCTTATATGTCAAAAACTATCATTTTTAGAGAAAAGTCACTAAAGATCTTTTCTGTTTGGAATGATCCAAAAAAGCTAAAAAAACTGTTTTCCATGCAAAAAAAATAATTTTAGGAAAAAAACAAAAAAAAAACGTTTGAAAAATTTTTGACCACCTTTTGGTCCTGGCAACATGCAAATTTGTTAAAAGGAGTCCTTTTTGAGTAAGATTGTGCAAAAAATCCGAATTAGAATATTTTTCCTAGCGGATGCGCAGTGGCTTTCTGGACTATTATGTATTATTAATAGGTTCTAGAAGTTTGACCGGCTTAGAATGATTAGTTTAAAAAAAATGCAGTTAAAAGCGAATAACGAATTTTTGTAGTTTGAAAAAAATGGCCTTTTCTTCAGAATAGCAAGATTAGCATCAGAGATATGAAAAAATGTTTAAATATGAAATTGTAGTTCCCAAGAACCTGGTTTGCAAAAATTCTTTGTACAGCAAAAATTGAGTGAGCTATTGATAATTAAAACTTGTAATAACATGCAAAAACCACCTTTACCATCCCTTTTAAAGTCACCTCTGTTTGCGACTGAGGATTTTAAAAAGATTTAATATTAATAGGCTTATAGATCTTGTAGTAACCTACAAAATTCTTTTTTTACCAAATTTCTAAAGTAAAAAATAAAAAAGTTACGGTTAAAAAATCAATATATTTTTTTTGAAAAACAAAAAGGGGAAACCAATTGGAAGCATAATAATGTAAGTTAGCGGTGTTTTTAGTCATTGGCCTTATTCATTCTTATTTATTTAAGTATTATTAATAGATTCTAGATTCTAGAAGTTTGACTGGCTTAGACTGATTAGTTTTAAAAAAACTGGAGTTTAAAGCGAATAACTAATTTTTGTAGTTTGGTAAAAATGCCATTTTCTTCAGAATAGAAAGATTAGCATCACAGATACAAAAAAAATTTAAGCAACTTTTGTCCTATACACTTTTTTCTGTAAATCAGCACTTTACGACTTGCTCACAAGTGAAAATGTCAATATTTTTACAAGAAAAATCACTTATTCAAACGGTTATTTGCGAATTAATTAAAAAGTATTAGACCTAAATCACGCGTACCAAAAAAAGTTAATTAATAATAAGCTGAAATTTTGATAATAGTTTAACGGTGTCTGGTCGGACAAACTTTGTCCCGTACAAACTTTGTACGGGAACACTGGAACAGGTGAAGTTTTAATTGTGGAACAGTTTAAAAATTTAGAATGTCAGATTACGAAAACGTCCCATGTATTTTGTCGGACAGAACATCCAATTATTGATTTGTTACCCTTTCATTAAACTCTCATGCAAAAATCAGATTGCTATTACTAACCAACATGATTCCTGTCATTTGACATGTTCTTCTTGTTCCACTCGTTAAAATGCCCAGTTGGTGATAAACACCAGTCTGATTTTTGCATGAGAGTTTAATGAAATGGTAACAAATCAATTGGAACTTGTATCCGACAAAGTACATAGAACGTTTTCGTAATCTGACGTTCCAACTTTTTAACCTGTTCCGCAATTAAAGCTTCCCCTGTTCCAGTATTCCCATACATCTAAATTTGTCCGACTAGACACCGTTAAGCTATTAACAAAATTTCATCTTGCTATTAATCAACTTTTTTTATACGCGGGATCCAGGTCTATATGTATTTTATCAAAAAAATACTAACAAAAAATGTAACTTACAAAAAAAACAAAAAGTTAGTTCTTCTTTGTCAAATGCCAAAATTGAAAGTTTCAACGTGAAATATGAACAAACCATGAATTTTTCGTGGAATACTGATATAACCTTTTTTGTAGTGGAGTTACGTCAAAAATAAGATTGGTCCGTATTTTTTTTAGCGACAAAACGTAAAAATTGTTTCCTAATTACCTTCCTAATTCCAAATAATCGTTACCCCTTTACAATTCACTTTATTAATGCACTTGTAGTATGTTCTAGAAGCTTGCCTCTTTAAAACGTTTAGTTTTGAAAAAAATTGAGTTGAAGTGAGAAAAATTGTTGTATTTTTAAAAAATTTCCCTTTTTTAAATTTAAATGTACTACATAAACACTTTTGTCTTGTCTACTACGAAAATACACTGGCTTCTTCGTGTGGATGCATTATTATCCCTCGAATTGCAATGTTAAATTTGGTGGAGAAGAGCCCTAGCCCCTTGTCGTCGCTTATTATCGATTTCAAATCTTTCAGGCCTCTCCCCTTGATATATTATGGCTAATCGCATTTTTTCCTTGTCATTCTAAATTACATTGAATAATTTATTCGACACTCTTAAGCTTCCATCTGTTCTTTCTTATTACATTTGAGTCCGTCATTTCGAAAAGGACACGAGCCCATTAATTAAAACTTTTCAATATAAAGAAAAGTATGTTTCTCGTAAAAACAGTATTTGATGCTAAAGAAACTGAATATGGGATAAGTTAAATAAGAGACATAATTTTATTTATTATGAAAAAACATTAGTCGAGGAAATGAAGCATTTTGGCTCGCAATTTGTTCGTCCAGCATGGATTTACTTGAAATTTTCACAGAAGGTAGGGAATAGCCCAAGAATCATTTTCTATCATACCGCTGTACGCTAAAACCTTGGGGGGTGGTTGCCACCCCATCTCGGGTGTGGGAATTTTTATTACATTTTAACCATGTAAATCGATGTAAAAAGTTATTTTAAGAAAAAAATGTTTTTTACATTTTCTTCGTAAAACTAATATTTTTCTAGTTATTCGCGCTTGAAAGTAACAGTTTTTCGTTGAAAAAATCGACTTTTTTAGAGGGTTTCTTGAGAATACCTCGAAAAATATGCATTGAATAAAAAAACTGCAGATAACAAAATTGTATCTTTTAGTAACACAAACTAAATTCTTTTTCTATAATATCTTTAAGACCAATACAAACCGAGATACGGCATGTTAAAGGTTAGCTTTTCTCGTCAAATGCATAATTTGAAATATCCAAAGCCAAATAACGGGAAAGCTTTGCATTTTTAGAGGAAAACTTGAATTATCTTTTTTCAAGTATACAATTAATCCTTTCAAAGAATAATAATAAAAAAAAAGTTTCATGAAAAAAGAGCGACTTATTATCAAAAAAAGGTCGGTACCTGCTTTTCTCTACGAAAAAATCAGTGAAAATAACCCCCTAACTACCGTCCTAATTAAAAATTGGTCTTCACCTTTCTGTAAGTCCTTGTATATTTGTATTATTAATACACGCAAGAAGTTTGACCTATTTAAAAGGCCTAATTTTAGAAAAATTTGAGTTTAAAGATAAATTGATTTTTTGCAATTTCGTATTTTTCACCATTTACTTCCAAATATCTCCGAAAATACTGGAGATACGAAAAAAATGATAGACTACTCAATTTTAGATTTTTTAATAGCTAAATTTATAGTCCAAGTAATGAAGCTTAAAATAGGACAAAACCTCGCAATTTTTACAGAATGGATCGATTTGCTTGAAAATTTGAGAATAAGTAGTGGATAGTCCAAGGATCAAAATCTATATGAGCCCGAAAGGCGCTTTTACCATGGGGGTGGTTGCCACCCCATCTCGGGGGTGGAAATTTTTTGTTATACTTTAATCGCAAAAGTTGGTAAAAACGTTCATTCTAAGCAAAGAATGTTCTATATATTTTTTTGATAAAATTAATAGTTTTCGATTTATTCGCTGTCGAAACTGTTAGTTTTATATCGAAAAAATCAATGTTTTTAATAAGTTTTCTGCTAATAACTCCAAAAGTTTTCGTTTATCAAAACAACCTTACTTAACAAAAATGTACCTTTTGAAAAAATAAACAAAACCAATTTTTTAAATTTTCTTTAGAACCAATAGTAATCGAGCTATACTTTATTATATGTTGGCTCTTCTTCGTTAAATGCTTAATCTTGTAGTTCCAATGTCAAAAGACGGGAAAACTATGCATTTTTCGAGAAAAACTTGTTCAAACTAATTTAAAGCACTTAAAAATATCTATCACCAGAAATAAAAAAAGTCTCTAGCTCAAAAATTAAGTGACTTATAATGAAAATAATGTCAGTCCCCATTTTTTTCAGCGAAAAAGTGATCGCAAGCAACCCTCTAATCACCACCCTAATTAAAATTAGTCATTAACCTTATTTGGTCTTTTTTACTATGTATTATTAATAGGTTCTAGAAGTTTGGCCGGCTTAGAATGATTAGTTTAAAAAAAATGGAGTTAAAAGCGAATAACGAATTTTTGTAGTTTGGAAAAAAATGGCCTCTTCTTCAGAATAGCAAAATTATCATCAGAGATACAAAAAAAATGTTTAAATATGAAATTGTAGCTTATATAATTCCCAAGAACCTGGTTTACAAAAAATTTTTCTACGGCAAAAATTGAGTGAGTTATTGACAATTAAAACATGTAATAACAGGCAAAAACCACCTTTACCAACCCTTTCAAAATCACCTCTTTTTGCGGCTGAGGATTTTAAAAAGATTTAATATTAATATGCTTATAGGCCTTGTAAAAATATATAAAATTATATTTTTATCAAACTTTCTAAGATAAAAATAAAAAATTTACGGTTAAAAAATCAATATATTTTTTTGAAAAAAAAAGAAGAAATCCAATTGGAAGCATAATAATGTAAGTTAGCGGTGTTTTTGGCCATTGGCCTTATTTACTGTTACTTATTTATTTATTTATTATAAATAGATTCTAGAAGTTTGACTGGCTTAGAATGATTACCTTTAAAAAACTGGAGTTAAAAACGAATAACCAATTTTTGTAGTTTGGAAAAAAATGCCATTTTCTTCAGAATAGAATGGTTAGCGTCAGAAATACGAAAAAGAAAAAATGTTTCAATATAAAATTGAAGGTTATTTAATTCCCAAGAACTTGGTATAAAAAAAATTTTCTACGGCAAAAATTGAGTGAATCGTAATATCGAAAAACATTTATTTTTTCTATACAAAACTAACACTTTCGATAGCGAATAAATCGAAAACTATTAATTTTATCAAAAAATGTACAGAACAGTTTTTGCTTAGAATGAATGTTTTTATCAAATTTTGCGGTCAAAATATAATAAAAAATGTCACCCCCGAGATGGGGTGGCAACCACCCCCATGGTAAAAGCGCCTTTCGGAATCATATAGATTTTGATCCTTGGACTATCCAGTACTTATTCTCAAATTTTCAAGCAAATCGATGCATTCTGTAAAAATTGTGAGGTGAAAAGCTTCGGTTCCTGGACTATTATATTGTGCATAGATTTTCATTACATTAAATAGCAAGATATAGGGGTCTAGGACGTTTCATCGCCGCCGTTTCGATGCCGCCAGTTCGATGCCGATGCCGGCCGATTCATCGCCAGTCAATTAATCGCTATCTGATATATTTCCGAATTTTCGACAGTTACAATTATTATTTATTTTTAGTATTAATTAGGAATTCTAGGAAATGCGAGATATGACGGCGATGAAACGTCCCATTCCGAGATATAGCTATTTAAAACCTCTATTTACGAGCAAACACCCCATTATTCTAGCCGTTTAAACCCACCCCAATTAAAAAGTAAGGGATCTAACGGAATTTAATTTACACAGTCTTATAGTTCTTCAAAAATCCTACAAAATCATATTTGAAAAAACTTTTTATCGCCAAAAATGAAAGAATTATGTTTATAAAACGGAACTTTTTTTTTTCGAAATATTCGAATAGTCCGCTTATGGAACATTTTCAATGCATGTATATTACCACCGAACTGATTCGTATACTGGAAGATGACTTAAAAACTATTTGTATTTGTACTTCTACATATTTGTGAATTCGTATTTTTGTGCAAATAAATGTTTTTGTAATTGTTTAATTCTACTTTTTTTCTGTATAGATCTATTAAATTATCTACTTATAAAAATTGTAATGTTCTTAAGGGTGGTTTTTAAGGGTTGAAATATTATGATATTATATCCAAAAGCATAAAACAATCTTTATTTTTAGCCAATCAAAACCAAATTTTACCCATATTAAAGTTTACAATGTTTTTACATAATTTTTGAAAATAAGGGGTAGTTTACATCCCTGAAAATAATCGACGTTAACATTTGTTTTATAATTTTTTACAAGTAATTCTCTTTGGGGTAGTTTTCACCCTTAAAAACCAAAAGCGTACAACGGCTCAATATAGAAAATGAACTAGAGGGTGAAATGAGCTTAATCCCAAATTTTTGTACAAATCGATGCTGAACTAAAAATTGCAAGGTTTTGCCATTTTTTCAGTTTCATTTCCTCGACTAATTTATGATAGAGATATTTTAAATTTAAATTTCTGGACTAATGTCTTTTTCGAAATGATCTCTTTGATGTACATACCGGGTGGTGAATCGGAAAACGGGCCATAGGAAACTCAATGTAAAATTCTAAACTGTTGAATTCCTGCTTCCCTAAGTATTTTACATCAAAAGTCATGGGAAACTATTTGTAGGGAACTGAAATCTGTATCGAAAACACGTGTTAAAATTGTTCTAGGAACTAAATGTACTCCAAAATTTTGCAAAAATATAATACATTTTTCAGGCCACCCCTAAAAGTCAGGCCACACGTAGTGCATGAATGTTTATGATGTGTTGCGTTTGATGATATTGATGTACGATGTGTGACAATTTGAATTGTCAATATTTTTATTTTATGATTAAATATTTATAAACAATAAATTTTATTAAAAATACTACTACTACACTAGTAAACAATAAATATTACTTTGTAAACAGTAAATTGTATTGTTTAGATAATTACATTTTTTAGATAATAAATTCTATTGTTTATAAAGTAAAGTTAATGAAATGTACCTACTCAGTTGACGAAAAATCGCAATGTTTAATTCAGGCAATAGTGCGAGCACTGCCAGATTTTATTTAACATAATGATACACTCCAATTCAATTCCAGGTTAAACAACAATTCAAAGAATTTCAATATAATTTTACTGTGATCCTTATTCCTAAATTGTAACTATACATTTTTATTATTTAAGGAACGAATAAAAATAAATTATGATAATTTCTAAACATAAAACTATAATAAATGTTCAAACAATCCGCCATTTTGTACTAAACAGTATCCCAATCTATCGTAAAATTCTCGTCTAACATTAGCTAGAACGCGTGGCGTTATTTTTGCACACTCTTCAATAATTCTAATTTTTAATGCTTCAATATCGGTAAATTTTTGATCAGAATAAATTTTTGATTTTAGATAGCCCCAGATAAAATAATCGTTTGGAGCTAGATCTCCCGATCTCGGAGGCCACTTAATGTTACAATTAGGTCCAATCAAACAATTATTAAAGCTGTTTTTAAGGAATTCTTTAACCTCACGGTTATTGTGCGCAGGGCATCCATCCATTTGAAACCAAATTTCTTCTTCATCTGGAGCTACTTCTGAATATCTCGGACTGAATGTCTCGGTAAAATCTTTTCTTGTAGCAAGTCTAAGAACTTTTCTGAATTTAAATTTTCCTCGTAGAAAAATGGCCCAATAATATTGTGTCTAAATATTCCCAACCAGACATTTATTTTTCGACGGTATTGGGTATGGCTTTCAATAATGTTTTCAGGCTTTCTTGTCGACCAAACCCTATAATTTTGAACATTTGGTTCATTATTCAATGTAAATGTACATTCATCACTAAACAAAATGTTTTTTAAAAATTGTCTGTCTGCATTAGCCTTCTCTAAAAGTTCAAAACAAAATTCCCCTCGTCTCTCAGCATCTCCTTGTCTTAGTTCTTGATGACGTTGAAATTTATAAGAACGGAATTTATTCTTTTTCAAAATTTTTAATGCCGTGGAATTATGAATATTAAACTGGTCTGCAATAGTCCGAGAACTTATTTTAGGATTTTCTACTACCGCTGTTAATACATTTATTTCATTTTGATTTTCTAAATTTCTTGGTACCTCAGCAAAATTGTTTATACAGGTACACTTAGAAATCAGGGTTCCAGTATTTTCAAAATTTTGTAAAATCCTTTGAATTGTTGAATGACTTGGAATTGGTCTATCGGGATATTTTACACTAAATAAAGATCTGACAGTTCGCGCACTATTGCCTAAATATAGCAGTTTTATTATTTCTAATTTCTCCTCAACTGAGTACATTTTTGAATCAACTTTATTTTTTAAACAATAAATCACAAAATAAATAATATTTTGGCAATTCAAATAATTGTCAAATATCAGAAACGTCAATATGCCCAAACGCAACATTATGTCATAATATATTCTTGCAATACGTGTGGCCTGACTTTTAGGGGTAGCCTGAAAAATGTATTATATTTTTGCAAAATTTTGGAGTACGTTTAATTCGTAGGACAATTTTAACATTTGTGTTCGATACAGATTTCAGTCCTCTACAAATAGTTTCCCATGACTTTTGATGTAAAATATTTAGGGAAGCAGGAATTCAACAGTTTAGAATTTCCCATTGAGTTTCCTATGGCCCGTTTGACGATTCACCACCCTGTATAATACAAATCCAAATATTTTCAGAAGAACTTTTAGGGCCGGTTGTTCGAACGCTAATCAACAATGATCACTATCAAATATTTAATTACTATCACAACTGTCAATGTCAACTTTGGTTGGGTTGCTGAAAACATAATTGATTATAATTATGAGATTAGTTTATTAATTAACATAACAATTATTAACATAATTGTACTCAATAATTATGTTTTCAGCAACAAAATCAAAGTTGACATTGACAGTTGTGACAGTAATTAAATATTTGATAATGATCATTTTTGATTAACGTTCGAACAACCGGCCCTTAGTCGTCTTAATTTGCTTGATAATCATTGTTTGCTGAATCTGCTGGCCATGTAAAAACCTCTATAGAAATTTTGAGACTCTGTTGAAATGCTTCCAGTTTTTTCCAAATCAATCAAGCTTCCAGCTTTCCAAATGACATTTTATTTTCATTGATTGGTACTTACTTCAAAAAGTCAGTATTTAAAAAATGTCTTAGTAAAAATATAGACTACAAAAAAGGGAAAAAATGGTGCATGTGTGAGGTCCGTAGACCCAGTAGAAACGGAGTTGTAGCTAATGAACAACAGGTTCATATTCATCAAATTCCAAATCGAATATTTCAACATCAAATAACCAAAAAATTAAGCACGTTTTGAGGAAAACTTATTACAACTTTTTTAAAGTTTTTGAAAAACGCTTTATTTTTGATTTTTAAAAAAGTTTCTAGTATCAGAAATAAGCAAGTTACGCAAGCTATTAAGAAAACTCCTTGCAACTTTTTTTAAAGTTTTTAAAAAGAACTTTATTTTTGTTGTTTAAAAAAGTATATAATATCAAAAATGAGTAAATTACGCTCAAAATAAAGCCGGTCCCTGTTTTTTGTAAAAAAAAAGCAAGAAAATCACCCCCCTAATTAGCATCTCAAATGAAATTAATCGTTACGGCTTCACACGTTGAATTACTTACTATGTATTTATATGATCTCTGTAAGTTTCGTCGGTTCAAAGTGCTTATTTTTGAAAGGGCTTGAACGAGTCACTAGTCACGAGTGTATGCAAAATTAGAAACACCAAATCTTTACCAATTTTTGTCTAACAGAAAAACAAAAATCCAAAATATTCAGAAAAACAAAGCTTACATTGTTTTTACTCTTTGAGATTTTTGGTATCACTAAAAATTTTTAAATAATTTTGAAAAAAGCATTTTTTTCTAAATTAAAGATTAAAAAATTTTTATTTAAAACCAAATGTTTCCAAAAATAATCACTTTTTAACTAATGAAACTTATAGATTATATTATAAATACAACATAACTAAAGCAATTTGTGAAGCGGTAACGATTAATTTCATTTGAGATGCTAATTAGGGGGTGATTTTCTCGAGTTTTTTATCAAAAAAAAGGGACCAACTATATTTTGAGCGTAACTTGCTTATTTTTGATACTAGATACTAAAAAAAACAAGAATTAAGTTTTTTTTAGCTTTAAAAAATTTGTAATGAGTTTTCCTCAAAAAGTGCTTCATTTTTTTGGTTATTTTATGTTAGAATATTAGATTTGGAATTTGACGAACATGAACCTGTTGTTCATTAGCTACAACTACGTTTCTACTGGGTCTAGTTCTATTGGGACCTCTTTTTTTTTTTTTTTTTTTTTGATTGTTATATCGAACCGGGTGGCCATGGGGCCCGTACTGCAGCATGAGTAGGCTTATTGCACACCGTTCGGTCTCGGGTTAACCATCATTGGGTTTTTGTCCCCAATGGGTTCGGGATTACTTAACTTGAAGTTAAGTCGTCTGTTACCTATAAGAGGTCCATTCTCCCAGCTAGCAGGACAAGACCCTTTATTAGGTTCTTTACCTGACTTCTGACACTTAGGCTACGGCTCCACGGGCGGGAAATTGACGCTAGCAGTAGCAGTAAAATGAACTTAAGGTTCCGCGGAACGGAATGGGAATAGCCGAACTGAACCGACTACGCACAAGTCCTGTAGTCGGTACAGTTCGGCTATCCCTATTCCGTTCCGCGGAACCTTAAGTTCATTTTACTGCTACTGCTAGCGTCAATTTCCCGCCCGTGGAGCCGTAGCCTTAGGTTCGAGTTTTCGACCCCGTATTGCAGTCGCCATCGGGTTTGGGCTGGACAGTCAAATATGACATGTGAGGCAGTTTCATCTGCCTCCCCACATCTCCTGCAAACAGGGTCTCCGTGAAAGATATTGGGACCTCACAGATACACCATTTTTTTCACTTTTTTATAATCTATATTTTTGCTAAGAAATTTTTTTTTTAAAATACTTACTTTTTTAGTTATTTGCGAAAACCGTCCAAAAACGTGGTTTATTGTTAAAAAAAAATGAACATGTTCACACGCAAATAACTCAAAAAGTATTGACAGTAGAAAAACTTTATAGAACAAAAGTTACTTAGAATTAATCAATTTATTCACTTCCAGACTTATTTTAAAAGTATCTTTTTTCACTCCCAAAAACGGGTGAAAATCACTTCCAGGGTAAAAGCACATCGGCACAATATTACTTTTTTTGTTGGACATGTTAGCTACGTGTATGCCAAATTTCATGCCAATCCAAGTGGTTTTTAAAATTTAGAGCAAAACCGCGAGTAAACGTACTATTAACAGTTATTTTTGCATTAATTTATTAATAATAAAGTCGGAACGTGGTTTAAGCTATCAAGACTCGTGGCAATTGATTTAGCGTATAAAAATACTATGAAAAAGACTACAAACTTGCTGTAGATAGCCCATTATTTCCAGCTTTTCAGCGAATAAACAATTATTTTGTTATTAACAAAATAAGAACATATTTTGAGTAATCACGACTAGTCCCATTCGATTCAGCGACCAAAAATACACCAGAGATGACCTTAACACTATCAATTTCTTTACAGGGCTTCTAATAATACCTGAAAAATACCTAATTTTATCATAAATTGTTAATAACAATTAAACGGGTAATATGTCGGCTTCCAGACCACTTCAGTTAATTTCAGCGACCCAAAATACCTATAATACCATCATCAAATCACGGCGAGCTAGAATTTCCCACGGGACCCCTTATGTTGCGACTAGACTACTATATTGATTCATTACCGTACTTTTAAGATACTGAAGATATTTCTACTCTTTTCTTTAATTTATTATACATTTTGTATTGTCGGAGTTGCAGTTTAGTCATTATTTACAATTTCAACCACCAGTTTATATTTTTTCTTTCCCCTTTGTCATTGTTAATAGAAAAGAAGAATAAAATTTATTATGTCATCATGTGTTCTATTTTTTTCAATACATATCTTATTTGTTTGAAATTTTTTATATGCATATCTTATATCTTGTTTCTCTAGAATCTTTCTGTTTGATTTGTCTGTGCTTTACTTAATAGTAATAATAGTACGAGATCCCACTGCGAAATCACTACGTTCATAAAGTAGTTATTTAAAATCACATTTTTATATAAATTTAAGAATAGGAGCATACTTAATAACAGGTGCCAGTCAAAAAGTGGCCGCAAATAGTTTCAATTAAATAAATAATATTAATTAATATTATTTATAATTTAAACATATTAATGTCAGAATTTGGTATTATTTTTGAAAGTAAATTAAATGTAAGACCAAATACTTACGATGTCGGGATAGTATCACGAGGTTTTTTCCTGGTGGTTTTCTCTCGTGATTTACTATGGAATCTCTAACGCGAGAATTTTACTGTCATCGTTGCATTTGGTTGTCTTTTTAAAGACAGATCACATGCTATGATTTTTTTGTGACGGATATTCTTGAGTTGGAATTGATTTCATGTATTCGAATGAACTATCTTTTAGTAAAGTCGTCCCAGGAACGCAACTCATAAATATTGGCGATATCATTTTAAAGTCTTCTACTTTAAAATGTGTAATATACGTCTGAATTGCCAATATAAATGAGTCAGATTAAATAAACTATTAGAAGAATTTTTTACTTAGCAACTACATTTTTGTTTATTTTAGTAGTATTTCGTATTTTGACAACGAAACCCGATTTGGGCTTTGAAACGTTAATAAAATTATTTTTTCAACTTAATTGTGGCTTATTTCCCATCTAAATTAAATAGTTAATCATAAATATGTAGTAATAAAATTTTGAAACAAAATTTTCGTAGATTTAATATAACTTCGGGAGATAGTATCATAACCCTTTTTCGAAAATTCTGCGAAACTTTAGCAACAATGGGAATATTTGATATTATCTAAGATCACTATTTGTGACAATTTATACTAACAGGCGCTTAATGGAAGTAATAGACAACAGTTTTATTATTAGTATATAATAGTTATTTATGATATAAGTGTTAAAAGTACACGTTTAAGGCATGTGAAAGTTTGCAGAATGCGCGAAGCGAGTTCTGTAATTCATATGAGTGCCTTAAAAATGTACTTTATCTACTCTATGTCATATTATGTATAAGTTTTTAGTTTTTGAAAACTGTCATTATAGATAGCAGTGCGTGAAGGGTTTAAAGTGTGCGTGAAGTAACAATGTATTTTAAATGGAATTTACTTTTTCGCACACTTTCAATGGGTTTTTTGGCACACTTTCATATAATCAAATATCCTTAACTTTCGCGTTGTCTTGGTGATGACAATATGAGCAATGACTTACAACAAAATTTTTGACAGTTTTGTGGTTTGAAAGTAGTTAGGATTTTTAAATGTCAAAGTTCTAAAAATTGTAGAATAGAAATGAATTCCAGTGACGAAGAGTTACAGTTTTTTTATTTGTTTATCGTAGATAAAATATTGAATGAAACTGTGCGTGAAGTACTTTTTGCGAACTTACGCGATGTATAGCACTCTCTACGTTGTCGCTCGTGCTCTAAAAATCGCGTGCGTTCGCAAAAAGCATACTTCACGAACTGTTTCATAAATAACTATTTTAACACGCATATCATACAATATTTTTTCTACAAACGTAATTACAGGACAATATCTACAAAAACTTTTACTTGAACTTGACTGACATTCCATTTTTATATTTTTTTGACACTACATCAAAATTGCCTATATGGTCAATACGAACTGCAGTGCCTTAAAAATTTTAAAGCACTAGTGCCTTAAAGTAGCATTTTTAACGCTCGTATGGAGTGCTAAAAATTGCATTTTTAACACGGTTGTAGAAAAATATTTATAGAAATAAACCAAAATAGGTCAAAATAGGTGAACATTTTATTAAAAACGTAAGAATTTAAAATTTAAACTACTGATGATATTTCTAGAATATAAAATCCTCCTAAAACCTTATATACTCGCATTATAATTCAAAATATTTTTACGTAAAATAGACGTACCAACAAAACTCACAATTAATAATAATCTATTTTTTCAAATAGTGCAAAATCTTAGTTCTATTACATAAAAATATAATAAATTAATTATAAATAAACACTACTTTCCTATGAATCAACACTAACGAATTATTAAAATAATACACTACTGCACTGAACAGGTATCGATACATATAACAGAACAGATAAGAGAATCTGAAGCTATTTCCTTGTGGCATTTTTATGATTAATTATTTATATGGTAAGATTATTATTATTATTTATAAGATAAGAGAATCGTGCTATTACACTTAGAAATGTCACGCAGGTTTGTCAAAATGACAGTGACTATTTCTTTATGCTGCCTAATCAGTTATTAGTTATAATATGTTCGATTTGTAGTTTTATTAAATAATAACTAAAAAATATAGATAGTTAGAAATAAAAATTTTTAGTAGTTCCAATATGAAGAGTACAGGAGAAAAACAAGGAATGTCACATTTTATACACATATTGAGATAAACACCAATAAAGGTTTAATTCCTATAATATCTAGAAACCACTTACGAGATTCTTAGCAGAATTCTACCAATTCTTATGCTAAAATCTTCATACAATATTAATCTATATCAGTTATCAGTATATTTTTGTTCAGTGGCGTGCGGGCAATCCTGGTCCTTCGTCTGGATACAAATTCTTAAAAAATTTATATTGACTGATCTTTCTGGTTATTGTTCCGAATTGATAGTCTAGTCGATAGTACTCAGTTTTTGATACCACATGGCGAGAAAAGCCCAAATTCATGGAAAAGTGACATTCCTTGTTTTTCCCCTGTACTCTTCATATGACACAAAATCTAGGCATGGGATAAAAAGTTTATTTGAAGAAAGTGTATTTTTTTGTTCTTCTTAATGGCGGTACAGGCTCGTTTTTTAATATTGTATTTAATTATAGAGTAATTTCCACATACTAACATATTTCTCAAATTGGGCTCTGCACCGCAATTCTTTACTATACAGGGTGTTTCATTAATAATTGTCCATATAGTAACTGGAGAAACCTTAGCACAAAATACGAAGATTTAACCTAAAACACTTAAATAAAATGTGGTTCCTTACTGAGTTACAGGGTGTTTTATCTAAAATATTAAAAACTATTTTTGCTCAGCATTTTAAAACTATTCGACATATGCCTTTCATACTTGGTACGAAGTATAGGTACTGTACAAACTACTAAATTATGTTAAACAAACGTTTCTGTCTATTACCAGAGGCGTACGACGGGGGAAAGTGAATGGTTGACCCTTTCCAAATTCTACGCCACTGGCGGAATTGCTATTTTAGTTCAATTTTTGGATTCTACAATACTTTCTGTGAAAATAATATACTCTTTATTCGTAACGATAAAGTCATTAGTTTTCGAGATCTTTGAAGTTAAAACTGAAACGACACGGTTATTTTGATTAATGTATTGTGTCGCTTCATTTTTAATTTCAAATATCTCGAAAACTAATTATTTTATCGCTACGAATGAAGAGAAAATTATTTACATAAAAAGTATTGAAAAATCAAAAAATTACACTAAAATAGCAATTTCGTCAGTGGCGTAGAATTTGGGAAGGGTCAACCAGCCACTATTCCCTGTCGTACGCCTCTGGTAGTAGCTAGAAACGTTTATTTACCTTAATTTAGTAGGGTGTACAGTACCTACACTTTCTGCCAAGTATGATAAGGATACGCCAAATTGTTTTAAAGTACTGGGTACAAATAATTTTTAAATTTTAATCATATGTATCATATCAGAAATTAATCAAAATAACTGTGCCGTTTCATATTTAACTTCAAATATCTCAAAAACTAATGACTTTACCGTTACCAATGAAGAGTATATTATTTACGTAGAGAGTATTGGAGAATCTAAAAATGGCACTAAAATAGTAATTCCACCAGTGGCGTAGAATTTGAGAAGGGTCAACCATTCACTATCCCCTGTCGTACGCCTCTGGTAGTAGCTAGAAACGTTTGTTTATCATAATTTAGTAGGGTGTATAGTAGTCGCACTTTCTGCCACGTATAAAAAGAATACGTCGAATAGTTTTAAAATGCTAAGCAAAAATAATTTTTAAACTTTTAGGTAAAACACCCTGTAACTCAGTAAGGAACCACATTTTATTTAAGTGTTTTAGGTTAAATCTTCGTATTTTGTGCTAAGGTTTCTCCAGTTACTATATGGACAATTATTAATGAAACACCCTGTATAACGAATATGTGTGCAAAATATCTCGACATTAAAGCCGCAATCTTGGAACGCGTTTTCCCTTTTGATGACGCGCTACTGTAGCCTCTTAAAACTATGTTTTTTTTTCTAATACGATTATATAAGGGTGCCTGTGAAAAAATGGCCGCAGATTAGGGTTGCTAAATGTCAAAAACGCGAGGTATCAGAGATAAAGTTAAAGAGAGCTGGGGCGCAACGTCACTGGTTGTGCGTGTTAATTAAAATCACAAATGTGATTTTAATTAATTACGTTATGAAGTATTAATCTTGTAGTAGGATTTTAGACTGTAGTAATAAGTTTTAAATACTAAACTTGAATATATGTTTTGAATAATAGAATTAGACAACAGGACAAACAGATTATTTAAAAAAATATAAACGAAGATACTCAGCACGATAATAATTTGCAGCAATAGTCTGGGCTGATTATCGGAGAATAGGCCATTTTTGGGAAAAGTTATTTACCAACAATTTTATTGCTGGAATCGAATTATAAGATCCTATATATTAATAATATAGGTATGCAAAGTCCTCAGATAGTGTGCTACTTTTTTTATAAACAAAATGGCGCCCGAAAATCGTGTTTTTTTCAATTATTGCTCTAGAACTCCGAAGATTTTAACTTTACAACAAAAACACTCAAATAAAAATTCACCGTGATTAAATTCTGCATAGATACGTGTTTTTCCCGATCTGCTCCGACGAAAATTTTCCTCGGAAAATGCGGGTTTTCCCAACAAAATCTTTAATTTTCAAATAAAGTTTTAGATAAGTAATTATTTACCAATAATTAAATAATTTGGTGACTTAAAAGCCTTCTTGGTTTAAATTATAGTTCCAGAAGCTGGTGAAAATTAAACGAATATTTTAGTAACAATTCAATTGTTAATTAATAATTTACGGTCGCAATAATAACCAAAATAATTATGATACACTGATCAAACTTTGAAATCTTATAAAGATGAGATGCCTATTTAGCATTTTGTCGACAAAATATAATTTTTTTATTTTTTTGCATAATCTTTAAATGTTTAAAAAAAATAGTTATAAACAAATTAACTTTTCTCAGAAAGTTTTTATTATATTATAATTTTAAAAAATAGCTAAAATGCGCATTTCAAATATCTTGAAAATGAATGCTTTAAAACTTTTTTGCAACCATTTGCAAAAAAGTTATGAAACAGCAAAGTAAACATACGATTACTACGGTGTTAATATTTTTTTTAAATTCTTTCAAAGCGTAGAAGTGAGTTTAAAGTACAAGCTAATTATTTATAAAACAATATCGATTATCAGATTAATGGTTGTATTTTAATTAAAGATTATAAATATATTTTTTTGTAATTTACACGCGCGAAAGTAGAATAATACAGTACCGTAGCTACCCGCCCACATACACAACTCGCGCGAGTTGAAGCGTGTCAGTCGCTTCGAGTGAACATTTTATCTCCGGCTCTGTATCAAGCCTACTTTCGCGCTAAAAATTACAAAAAAAAGTATTTTTAATCTTTTATTAAAATATAACCATTGCACTAATTTTTGACATTCTTTGTGAGTAATTAGATTGTACCATAGACTCACTTTTAAGTTTTGAAACAATTAAAACAACTTATAAACAATGGAGATATCGCATATTTATTTTACTGTTTCCTACCTTTTTTGCAAATGGTTGGAAAATTTTTTTAAAGCATTCATTTTCAAGACCTATGAAATATGCATTTAAGTATTTTTTAAAACTAGAATATAATAAACAATTTCTAAGAAATGTTAATTTGTTTATAACAATTTTTTTTTAACATTTAAAGATTATGCAAAAAAATGAAAAATTTATATTTTGTCGACAAAATATTAAATAGGCATCACACCTTTATAATCTTTCTAAGTTTGATCAATGTCTCATGATTATTTTGTTTGTTATTGCGACTGTAAATTGTTAATTAACAATTGAATTGTTGCTAAAATATTAGTTTCATTTTAACCGGCTTCTGAATTTATAATCTATACCAAGAAAGCTTTTATTTCACCAAGCTACACAATTATTGATAAATAATTACTGGCCCAAAAAATTTATTTGAAAATTCGAGATTTTGTTGGGAAAACCCACATTTTCCGAGGAAAATTTTCGTAGGAGCAAATCGGGAAAAACATGCCTCTATGTAGAATTAAATTGGGGTGAATTTTGATTTGAGTATTTTTGGTGTAAAGTTAAAATCTTCGGAGTTATAGAGCAATAGTTGAAAAAAATACGATTTGTCGGCGCCATTTTGTTTATAAAAAAAGTAGCACACTATCTGTGGACTTTGCATACCTATATTAATAATATATAGGATCTTATAATACGATTAAAGCAATAAAATTGCTGGTAAATAACCTTTCTTTGTACTTTACTAATTAGACCAACGTATTATAACTATTTTTTTTTTCAAAATTTAAAGATTATGCAAAAAAAAGAAAAATTTATATTTTGTCGATAAAATATTAAACAAGCATCTCATCTTTATAATCTTTATAAGTTTGATCAATGTATCATGATTATTTTGGTTATTATTGCGATCGTAATTTGTTAATTAACAATTGAATTGTTGCTAAAATATTCGTTTAATTTTCACCGGCTTCTGGAATTACAATATATACCAAGAAATCTTTGATGTCACTAAGTTATTTAATTATTGATTAATAATTACTTACCTAAAACTTTATTTGAAAATTATAGTTTTTGTTAGGAAAACCCGCATTTTCCGAGGAAAATTTTCGTCGGAGCAAATCGTGAAAAACATATCTCTATGCAGAATTTAATTGCGGTGAATTTTTATTTGGGTGTTTTTGTTGTAGAGTTAAAATCTTCGGAGTTATAAAGCAATAATTGAAAAAAATACGATTTGTCGGCGCCATTTTGTTTATAAAAAAAGTAGCACACTATCTGCGGACTTTGCATACATATATTATTAATATATAGGATCTTATAATTCGATTCCAGCAATAAAATTGCTGGTAAATAACTTTTCCATGAATTTTGCTAATTAGCCCAGAGTACAATTTAAAATAACAAAATACAATTATGAACAAACTCAGCTTTAACTACATTACGCTGAAGTCCAGAGAAAATGCAAAAAATGGAAAAAGAACATTTGTGTGAATGCGGCAAAGGGTTTGTTTCTTATTTTCTGGTTACTCACTCGAAAATCCCGGTTCGGCTCGAAGCGGCGCGGCGATGAGAGGGTGAGACCGAATGTGCAATCGTGCGGAGACTTTCGAATTTTATAGATAGAGATGGAATTGAAAGGGCATTTTCTCCATTTACAGTCGGCATTTTTGTCAATTGCTTCAATGTAATCAGCCGAGCGGAGATGGACCGGAATATCACCTTCGATTGTTGATATACTCGAGGTATTTTTAAGGTATTATTTCTTGGGATCATTGTATTCCGTGCACTTCTTTTGAAACTATTAAATAAAGCGTGTTTTTAGAGGTATTATAAATATGAATTTATATATAAATTTTTTTTAAATTGACTTTATTCGAAAGATAATTTTTTGGCGTTAAGTCGCGTTTACACGATGGCAATTGGCGAGACAATTGTCATTGGACAATTGTCATCACGTGGTTGCGGATTGTCGGAGGCCAGTCCAGTTGAAAGAGAAGATGTTTACATGGGGTCAACTATTGCCATGGCAGTAGACAGCTAAAACATGGCCGACTGCTCGTCATCTAGAGGGAACTGGCAAAAAACAAGACAGCACTACTGGCCTACACCGTTCACACGGCGCCAATTGTCGCGACAATTGAGATTTCGAGTGGTGGGGGGCTCACTGGGCTCAGCTCATTGTCCTCAGTCTACTCCCGGAGACAACTGAATTTTGGGCCAATTGTGAGGGCAGTTGGCAAGGCAATTGGACTGATAGTCCAGAGAAATAAGGTTTTTCTCGTGACACATCCCCCTCCAGGCCGAAACCAAATTTTTTGAGTAGTATGGATATCTATATTATTAACCTATATGTTTCCTGCAGCCGATTTTGATGATACACATAGTTATAAACAAATGAAGATCGAAAAACGGTAAATTATCGCTTTTTTCGTCTATTACCAAAATGTTAAGCACTTTAAACAAATTTGAGAGTAAGAAACTCATAAATCGTATAAAAAACTTCAATATGGCATTCGCTGAATATGTCCAACCTTATTGGTTGCTTAGAAAATTGCAAAATAAATCATAAATATTGAGTTTTTATAAATATTCGTAACTTAGGTAAAAATTAACTTAGAATCTTCTTATTACGCGGAATGCCGAGACTTGTTGTACTTAAATTATATTTTAAATTTCAAAGCAATTGGTCAAATAGTTTAAAAGTTATTTAATTTATTTTTCCCAAATTCATTTTTTTTGCAACACTATAAGTCAGAAAATTATGAGGTTACAATAATACTTCGGACAATTTATGAAAGAAGAACATTTATACTATTACCTTAATTAAAAATAAATGACAAAAAATAATTTTAAACAGTGTAAAATTATTTTGCAAGAACATGTCAATTTTTTGCTTACTTATAAACAATTAGAATAACTTTTTAACCGTTACCCGTAGAAAAATTATTTTTTCATATTTAGAAATACTGAATTTTTATACACATTTAGAAAGAAAAACAACTGTTCTAGGACATTTAGGGACAAAGTTAGCCCCCCCCCCCCCATTTTTTTAATTCACATGTTTTTGCAAAATTATTTTGCAATATCTATAATTATTTTTTGTCATTTTTTTTAAATTAAATTAATACTGTAAATTTTCTTCTTTCATAAAATATCCAAAATATTACTGTAACTATATCATTTTCTGACTTACAGTGTTGCAAAAAAAATTAATTTTGGATAAACAAATTAAATAACTTTTAAACTATTTGACCAATTGCTTTGGAATTTAGGGTGTAATTTAAGCACCATAAGTCTCAGCATTCCGTGTAATAAGAAGGTTCTAAGTTAATTTTTACATAAGTTATGAATATTTATATAAACTCAAAATTTATGATTTATTTGGCAATTTTCTAAGTAACCAATAAGGACAGACATATTCAGCGAACGCCATATTGAAGTTTTTTATACGGTTTATGAGTTTATTACTCTCAAATTTGTTTAAAATGCCCAATTTTTTAGTAAGAGACGAAAAAAGCGAAAATTTACCGTTTTTTGATCTTCATTTGTTTATAACTATGTATATCATCAAAATCGGCTGCAGGAAACATATAGGTTATTATTATAGATGACCATATTACTCGAAAAATTTGGTTTCAGCCTGGAGGGGGATGTGTCATCAACACGATATTTTTTTTCCTTATTTCTCTGAACTATGAAGTGTTTACACGAAGACAATAATTTCATGCCAGTCAGTTGTCTTCTGACAATTGTCTCGCCAATTGCCATCGTGTAAACGCGACTTTAGAATTTAAATATGATTTCTAGCATATGACCGCCTCGGCTGGCTCTGACGTAGTCTAATCTGGAGGTCCAATTTTTGATGACTTTTTTCAACATTTGTGGCCATATCTCGGTAATAACGCGGTGAATGTTGTCCTCCAAGTAGTCAATCGTTTTAGGCTTATCAGCGTAGACTAGCGGCTTCGCATATTCCTACAGGAAATAGTCTAGCGGTGTTAAATCTTAGTGATCAATTTATGGGTCAGAAAAGTGAAACTATGTGGTTACCAAACCTTTCCTTCGATAAATCAATTGTGGCACGAGCTGCGTGACATGTGTGTTTTTGAAACCACAGCTCCTGCATATCACGGTTATTCAATTGAGAAATGGAAAAGTCTCTATAATAATGGTATAATGGCTCTATAGTGGTCACCATTGACTGTAACGTTTTGGCCACTATCGTTTTTGAAGAAGTACGGACCAATTATTACACCAGTTCAACACCAAACAGTAAGTTTTTCTGGATGTACTGGTGTCTCAACCCTTGAGGATTATCTTCATTCCAAATATGGCAGTTTTATTTATTGATGTAGTCATTCAACCAAAAGTGAGCTTCACCGCTAAACAAAATTCGCTTATGAAAATCGGGATCAACGGTAATCTCGTTTTGGGCCCATTCACCCAATCTACGCCTTGGTAGGTGATCGTGTAGCTTTAATTCTTGCATGAGTTGGATTTTGTAAGTACGTAAACCAAGATCTTTTAGCAAAGTCTTCCTTAAACTGGATGGACACACATCCAACTGCTGCGCACGATGGTGTATAGACTGATTCGGATCTTTCTCTATGCTACGCTCTACAGCAGCAACAACTTTTTCTGTTCACGTCATGTCTCTGATGATACGTATTATCATTTAGAGTAAACGTGGTGCGAAAACATTCCATGGTTAATAGAATTAATTGCACTGATGGACGGTTATGTTGACCATAAAAAGGATGTGGTGTGCGATACGTATTTCGAACAGTAGGTACCATGATTTTCAAAATAAATTTGCACAATTTGAAAGCATTGTTCAGATGTCAGTCTACCCATCTGTCAAAATGGTCGCCAGTTAAAAAAGTGTTGCTAACTTATATTTCTATACCTCTAAAAAAACACCCATTATAATTCTACTTTTCATTTGAGTTTTTTTATTGTAATAAAGATAGTTTTTTATGACTTATTATACATTTTTTATTCATTGTAAAAAATATATACCTTACAATGACTTAGGATAGATACATTTCGAACATAATTATACCCATCCAAACTTATATGGGATTATGGGATCACCATGTATTTCAAACCAATAATTATTTATTTTGAAAAAACTTGTTATTGTTGCGAAGAATAAAGGATTTTATTGAAAATAAACAAACAATCAGATAACACAGTTCCGTACGTTAGTTTGGTCTAGTTGTAAATTGATGGAAAAAAATAAACTAACTTTTACGTTCAACAACGAAAATATGCCATATTTGCCAAATATTATTGGTCTTGTGGAGCAAGGAATGTCTGAAAGAGACATAGCTGCAGTAGTAGGTGTTATGTCAAAAACCGATGCTAGATATGAAGAATTAGGAAACAAAAAAAAATAAATAATAAAAAAAATACAAGATCCTTTGTAAAAGGTATATTTAAAAGACCCCAATAAGAGTTACATCACAAAACAAAACGTTTTCGGATTAATAGGTAATCCTTCATCAGTGTTAAGCCCTAAAATAGTAAGTATAACCTAATTAATAATAGACAATGTTATAAAAGTTGACTAAGGTTAAGAATTTACAGAGGCCATACTTACAATAGCATGCATGCGTGAGCCACCAAAAAGTTATGGGTAAGAACCCTTTAAAAGTTTCAAGATCTTAATTGATACTACATATTTTTATTAAAACAGATGGATGTTGCAAATATTCCTGGATATAACCCAGGGCAACACAGGACTCTAACCCACTTGGATGTGATATGCAAGGAATGAACCTCACATATTGAAAATTAGGCATTCCAAATCACGTGATATAATATGGCTGCTGGATGGCGAAACTGTCATCCATAGGCGTATCCAATGTTTAAACCACTTCATATTTAATTTGCTATCACAATTTCACAAAGTTCGCTACACAATTAACAAAAAAACAAAACCAAACAGGATATTCTTTACAAATTTGCCAATATTCAATGTAAACATTACATACATCATGACCACCCCCCTTAACTGTGTCTATGGCCATGTCAGTTTAGCCATCCACCGACCACCACTGACAGTTCATTGGAATCCCTAATTGAGTGTCAACTGAACTGAAAGGTGAAAGAACTATAGAAGTATGCCAGTGACATATTGTCAATGCGACGTTATGAACTATTTTGTTACTTCAGCCAACGAATTTAAAGTTTATGTTGATGTTGAAAATAGCCGTGTTCGTGCTGCATGCCCCGAGTATGCCCAGAGGGAGAACGCCTGCGCATTACGTTTTCGGAGGGCAATATTCGACCTTATTGAACGTCCAATTTTGTAATGCGCAGGCGTTCTCCCTCTGGGCATACTCGGGGCATGCAGCGCGAACACGGCTAATAAAACATTATCAAATATCCATATATTGGTGTTAAGGCGGCTGCACAATTGACCGGGAACGGGAACGAGAACGGAAACGGGAACGAGAACGGAAACTGAAAGCATCAGCAGATTCACAATTAAATGGTAAACAGCTGTTTTGTGTTACTGTCACTTGTGCTATTAATTATTTGTCTTCTCAAAATAAATTTTGTGGAACGATCTTTTTCTGATTTTATTAAAAGAACATGTCTGTTAACTCTAAAAATATGGATTTATTTGATGACGAGCTTTTATAATATTTTCGTTTTTTATAATCTTGGAACTAATTTACACAATATGTGTGCAATCGCAAAGGTTTGTCAGTATAAAGATAAAAAGCATATCATTCAAATATTTTTATATTATTATTGTATCTAATTACCATATATAAGTACGTACTATGATCTACATCAATCATACGGATGAGGACATTTTTCCAATAAAGAAATCAATCGTTCGTCATTTATTTTAATGCAAAATGTATAAAAATTGTCACTAAAACTTGATCACACACTTCTAATAACAAATTTTTATTGGACATTTGACAGTATTTTTAATACTGCCTTCTGATTGGTTCCGGGAATATAACGGGAACGAGAAAGTTGAAACATGGTCAACTTTCCCGTTCCCGTTACCGGACAGCTTCTCGTTCTCGATTATTGTGCATCTACAACATTAATTTACATAGAGGTTAACTTTTCTAACATAGAGGTTCCCGTTCCCGGGCAATTGTGCAGCCGCCTTTAGAAATATTCGAACATCAATGTAAAATTGTGAAATATGTGATGATTAAATATATGAACATGACAAATGATAAATAGGTACTAGGAGTTATGCAATCAGCAACACATTAGGATCTTACAGAAGTGGTAATAGACTTAGTATTAAAAAGGCCTTTTACGAAATACGTCTAGGATATCAGAATTGGTTTAATATGTACATAAATGTATTTAAGAAAGCTTACATCATTAGAAATGAATTAGGAAAGCTTACACTCTTACACATAGACCAAGGCAAAGTTTCCAAAAAGTATCAACGGCACGCCACGATCGTTTCATATTCCAAGCAATTAGAAGAGATCCAACAATTTCTCATCTGCAGCTCCAAACACAGCTTTTGGAAATTACAGGTGTTTCACTAAAATCGACAAAAAAAAAGTTATTGACAAAGGACTATACTGCAGGAGACAGTTACGGGTTTCCGAGTTATTCAAGCAGCACAAGATTGTTGGGCTAAATTGGTGTCTTCAATACCAGAACTTGAACATTCGAAATTGGCAAAATTTGCTATTTTCAGATGAACCCAGGATTTTTATAAAATCAGATAACCGACGAATTCGTGTATCTACGTGGAGGGTGATGAAGACCAAAATGAACGAAAACTACCTTATCTGTTCACAAGTACATATAAAGGATGAAGTGCCATGTTCTGGTGAGGCATTACGATCGGTAAAAAACTCATTTAATTTTCAGCCAATCACCTTTAACAGCTTGATTTAGTTCCAGAACCTATAGTTAGGTTCTGGAGAGGAGCCATGGGAGAAAATTCAACATTCTTGCATGATAATGCATCTTTTATACCAGCAGAGTGACTACAGACTTTCTTGAAGCAGAGAATATCACTGATATGGAGTGGCCTGCTTGCTCACCTGACCGTAACCCAATAAAGCTTTTATGGGATATGCTTAAAAGAAAAATTAGACCTCGCCAGGATAATCCACAAAACACCGCACGGCTAGTGTAGTGTGCTCCACAAACGCTGTTTTTAAAAAATGAAACAACCTATTACAACAAAATGTTGACAATTTACACATTATTCGTTTCACATTGAAATTTTTGATGTCATTAAATCCAATAGTTTCAATCTGTTATTTCCAGACTTTATTGTTTTCTCTAATTTGTCTATTATGTTGGAGATTAAATTGATTTAATGTCCGACTGGTATACTATTTGACAAATAATGACATTATTTCGAAGTCTGTTGGGCAAATAACGCCCTTGGGCATTAAATTTAAATAACGACTTAGATACTGTCAAGTTGACAAATATCAACCTAAGTAAAACTATGGTTACCACAATTATGTTACTACTGTTACTGGTAAATGTACTCATTTGAAAACTAATTAATTCAAAATTCATTCAAATTTTTCGCATATAAAGAATAATTTAGTCGGACATTAAACGTTGAAGGCACCACGAGTATTATAATAATAACGCTTTCGTTCAACGTATATCCCTCGGGCCGAAGGCCCTCGGTAAATACACCATTGACCTCAAGCATAATACCCTTGGTACCTTAACTATAAAACAAAAAAATATTGTTTGACTTCGTATGTTGGTTTTTTAAATTGGCTTGAAGTAATAAGAAATATCAGATAATTCCATATAAGTTTGGTTATGTAGTTTTTGCACATCTTTTCTTTTAAAATCTGCACCGGTATTTATAAGTTGTTGTAGGCATACTTGACCATAAAAGGTACAGTTCTGAATCCCATTCCAACTTTGAAATTGTCTCGCGTATCTTCGTCTTAAAATGGTTTTGAAACCATTTTCTTGTGGCATCTTTAACTTAGACATTTTATACGGAATTAATCCATGATTAATTTTAATGAAAATTATATTTTATATTCGTTTTGAGGTTCCGATTTCCAATCCGGAAATCGGTTTAAAAATCGTGAAATACAAATTATGAAAATTCTAAAATAAAAGGAAATTATGAGATAATTATACTCCAGTCTTTAGATATTTAAACATTTAGTTTGGAGAAAAGAGTCAAACATTTTGTCCATACGCTCCATCATTTTTTGAATTACCTAGTTGTTGAAAGTTGTTGCTCTTGTTTGATTGGGGTAGTTGAAACTGAGTTTGCAACATGCTGGCTTGTCGAATGTTTTGTTAATTTACGGGTTGATTGCTTGTTTCCCAGGTGTATTGGAGTAAACTTGGCTTGTTTCGGCCCACTACACACCCAAACTTATATGGAATCACCTGATATTTCTTATTATTTCCTGTGAATTAAAAAAAACCGAACACACGAAGTCAAACAATGTTTATTTAAAGCAATTTAATAACAAATACATAACAATTAAATAAAACAATAAAGTATTTAACAAACAAATTGAAATTAGTTGTTTTAAAGTCAATAGCATAAAGAATTTCAATGTAAAACGAATAATGTTTAAATTGTTTTTATTTTTTTTTGTGGTAGGTTGCTTTATCCTTTAAGAGCATCTTGTACTAGCCGTGCGGTGTTTTGTGGATTATCCCGGCGAGCTCTAATTTTTCTTTTAAGCATATCCCACAAATACTCTATAGGATTAAAGCTCGGGTGAGCAAGCAGGCCACAACAAACAAGGGATACCTTCCGCTTCAATGATGTCTCTGATCACTCTAATGGTATGTGGAGGTCCATTATCATGCAAGAAAATTAAATTTTCTCCTGTTGCACCTCTCCAGAGCCTAAATGTTATCAACATACCTGTGAGCAGTTAAAGTTGATTGGATGAAAATTAAAGGAGTTTTTTTACGGATCACAATTCCTCTACGGAACATTACACTTCCTCTTGTATATTTGTGAACAGATCTGACAGTTTTCGTTCTTGCTTGTCTTCCTCGACCTCTAAGTCCACGATTTTGTAGGTCATCTGATTTTACACAAATCCTGACTTTTTCTGGAAATAGCACATTTTGTCAATTCCCAATGCTCCAGTTTTGGTGGTGAAGACACCAATCTAGGCGATCAATCTTGTGCTGCCTGGATAACTCGGGAACCCATAACTGTCTCCTGCTGTAAGACACCTGAAAGAGTTACACCTGTAGCTTCCAAAAGCTGCCTTTGGAGCTGCAGGTGAGAAATGGTTGGGTGTCTTCCAGTTGAATGGACAATTAAACGATCGTGGCGAGCCGTTATTACTTTTTGGCGACTTTCCCTTGCTTTATTTTTGAGCTTTCCTAGTCCTGTTACCTAGCATAAGTTTTGAACAGAACGCCCTGAACATTACTTGCTCCACAAGACCAATAATCTTTCCCCGTTGTAAGTTCTATAACCCCATATGACGCATATTTTCGTTTTTGGACGCAAAAGTTAGTTTATTTATTTTCGTTCAATTTGCAACACAAGCAAATAACCTATACCGATACCGTACCGAGTTGTACTATCTGATTGTCTTATAGATTTGTTTATTTTCAATAAAAACCTTTATTCTTCGCAACAATAACAAGCTTTTTCAAAAGAAATAAATATTGCTTTGAAATACATGGTGATTCCATTTAAGTTTGGGTGTGTGTATAATGTGAAACAAAAGTCCAGTATTCAGATTAGATCAATCGGCAAAAGAAGAAGGAGCACTGAGTAGGTTTTTATTTCGCAGGTTTTTACGCGATATCTATCATGTGATTTTTATCATGTGTATGATAAAGCAGTTATTTTTGTAATGTAGTGCAAAGGGCTTAACACTTGTAAATGTGATGTGGAAATTTCCACCAGAATACGAGCACGAAAAAGCTTTTATTAGCTGCCGTTCAGTATTGTGCAGAACAAGTCTGTCATTGTCCACACGTCTAAAGTGGCGTTTAGAGCGATAAATGCGAGCAGTTTATTGTAACGATAAATTGCTACGATTTATTGATCTTTTTAAGCTGTTTAGACGGTGCGATATATTGTCGCGATTGATTATAAACTGAAACAATTCGATCGTTACAATAAATTGATGCAATCCGATACCAACTTCAATCCAACTCCAATTCCGATAAATCGCTGCGATGTACCGTTCACACAGAACGATAAATTGAAACAACTCGATCGATATCGATAAATTAAACGCTACCTTAAGTTGTGCTCACGACGAGGAGCCGACCCTCGCTCCCTGGTATCCCTCGTACTGCTCGTACCATATTTTCGATCTCCAGAGGCATTATTTTAAATGCGAACGTTCACCAAAATGAAGAGTAAGATACTAAGCTCTAGGCTAAAATACGATGCGATGGTCTCCGTAGTGAACAAACCCTTAAGAGTATTGAAGTGCTACGTCTGGTCCGTTTTGTTCTATAGATGTGAAACCTGGAGAACAAAAATAAAATTTTTTAACAAATTATAAGCCGTCTAGTTGTGGTGTTACGGTCGCATGCTCAGAATCCTGTGGACAGCAGACATATCCAACGAACGTGTGCTAGAGACCATACACAAGGAGCGAGAATTAATCTACTTCATAAAAATGAGAAATGTTCCATACTTCGGTCATATATATGAAGTGTTCCAAGACGATAGCCAACGCTTGAAAACAAGCACAACACATGAAGAAGATGCCATTGAAAAATTTTGTTAAAAATCTTAATATTTATTCCTTATTATGCCACTTTACGGCCATTTTCTTCCTTACAACTCTAAGGTATATATTTATTGTTTCACACACTTTTTGTCAAAATATTTTCTTATCATCTTGGCCATCATTTCTTTTTTCTTTTTTTTTATTCACCGTTCAACTAGTCCATACAGAAACTATCACTTGCCCTCCATTTTACACATTGCCCCTCGCACGATATTTTTTAAAGAATCCTTTATTGCCCACTTCCTATACCATAATACCTGTAAACAAGAAGTGATAAATGAGAGATAATATTCTGAATGGAACTTTACCTGGCTTTTGTTCGAACAAAGGCCTATGGATGGTTTGTATTCAGGTACCTATCTAGGGCTTCTTAAATTACATATATATAATCGTCATCCATTTTTTATCATCCTCTCAGTCTGGAGTTTAAGACAATAGTTTTAATAGCGTAACAAGCTCCGTTTAACTGAGAACATTTAACTTGTTTTGTTCTGAATTTATTGATTTCATCATATGATTGTTTTTCAAAAGGTACAGCGTATAATATTATGTAGTCAGTTGTTTTATATGAGTGAACTATGTCTTGGCACAGTTTTTTTTAGTTAGTAGCACGTACCATTTGTAGAGCTTCACGATACGATACAATATCGATACTTTTTAAGTATTGTATTGGTTATGCCAATGAAGTATCGTATCGAGTATCGATATCGGCAATACTTTCTTATAGAAATATCGTATTGATATTGATTTCGATACGATATCGATACAATACTCGATAAAATATCGACATAAAAAGGATTATACATCTGAGCTGTGTAGGCCCTTTATGCCCACTTTTGCATGCATGGCAAATGGACATTATTCTAAAAATATTACGGATATTGCTTATAACTTGTATGTATATTCTTATAAAGATTGAATATGTCTGAATGCTTCTTTGAAAGTCGACAAATACTTCCTAATTCTGTATTGTTTAAAAACTACTTTTGAAAATATATGTAGGGAAATCCCCGGAGATTCGGAATAAATCGCAATTCAGTATTTGTTAAAAATTATTTTTGAGTCATCATCACTTACTTCCATAATATTGCCACAAATGCCACATGATATAAACAGTGTAATCATAACAGACATTTACTTACTCTCAATAATTTCAAGTTCATGCACTCAAGTGTAAAATATTATAACAGCTGATGCTTGGGTTGCAGATCACTTATACTTTTATGTAAATAATTATGATCTAAATACCTATTCCACAAAATATAACCAAACAAATGTAGCCTTTTATTTTTTTTTTCTCGATATCGATATTTTCAATAATATCGAGACAAGCGTATCGACAATACAAGAGTATTGTATTTATTTCAGATAATGAGTATCGTATCGACGTCAATATTGCTAAGGTATGTATTGTATCGGTATCGTATTG